>NC_054712.1:10014048-10354007 GCF_016097555.1 Gigantopelta aegis | reverse complement strand
ATTGTCTGTATTGTGATAGGTACCAGTAGTAATCTGTGCTTACAAGGTTACTTAAGAGTTAGTTCGGGTTAATTAAAAATTAACCGTTAGGAATAGAGAGCTGTAATTCCTTTATGAATTAAGTTTTCCCCTGGAAGAAGCGTTCCTAAATTATCACACGTTACTGAACGAGTCGTAAGGGTTAATTAAAAATTAACCAGTTAGGAATGGTGTGTTGTAAATTCCTTATCTAAAGTAACTTCTACTGGAAGCGTTCACCAATTATTACACGTGTGGGTGTGGTGTAACGGTTGAAGTGATTCGCATATTGTGTAACTAGACACCTAGAGATTAACTAATTAAGTGATCAGTTTCTGGTTGTTATTACTTGCTGTTACTTAATTAACTACTACGGGCTGGTACATTTGTCAGCGTAGATTAATACAGGTTCCAAAGTGTATTGGTGTTTGTGTTGTGTTTCTAGAGAAACTAACGTGCTATAATAATATATACTTTCTATAAGATCGTATCTCTGATCATACCTAGAGACGAGCCATTACTAGGGTTAACCGCCTGGTATCAGAGAGATCTAATAGATATACAGTAGGAGAGATATTTTGATAATCGTGTTTTATTCAGACCTACCGGGTATATTAGAATCCCCGTGACAGGAGTAGAAAAATAGGGGGCGCTCGTCCCGCCAATCTGAAACGGGACACGCATATTTAAAAAAAAGTATTGTTTGTAAATGGGGGCTTATAACTTAATTTTTACAAATTTACTAGAAGTAGCACGTTGTTCACTAGAAAATATTAATTTAATATTAAGTGCGGTCATATCTAAACATGGGTAAGAATTTGCTGGATAGGCATACCGCTCAGTGTAGTGGAGATTAAGCGGAGCACGTAAGGCCGAGTTTAGTTGAAATCGCGGGTGAGCGAGAAATGATTTAACATCAGCTAAAACCTTAGGTGATATAAAGACAATTATTATCCAGGAAGTTTTTTGGTGATAGGCCTGTTAGGGAAGACAGTGAGATTGTTCCAGAGATAGAGATAAGTGACTTGAGTATGGAACAACAGTTAGCTTTTAAAAAGCTTGAGTACGAAAGAGAAGAACATTGCATTAGATAGAGAGAGAGAGAGAGAGAGAAAGAGAAAAGAGGGATAGAGAGAGGGAGAGAGAAAGAGAAGATAGGGATAGAGAAGATAGAGAGAGGGATAGAGAGAGAGAGAAAGAGAAGAGAAATAGAGAAGATAGACATAGCGATAGAGAAAGAGAAGAGAGGGATAGAGAGAGAGAGAGAGAAAGAGAAGAGAGGGATAGAGAATTCCAGTTAGAAAAATTAAAAGTGGAACATGAGTTAAAGTTGAATACTGAAGAAGTTAGACGTGAGGCAGGAAAATGGTTTTAACATGTCGGAGGTTTATAGATCAGTGCCTGTATTTGACGATCAGGAGGTAGACATGTCTTCCAACTTTTTTGAACGGGCCGCTAAGCAGCTAAATTGGCCGCAGTCTAAGTGGACATTGTTAGCCGTGTCTAAGTTTAAGGGGAAAGTCTAGTATAGCTTATAATTCAATGAGTGATGAGCGAGCAAGTCAGTACGACCTAGTTAAGGCTGCAGTGTTGAGGGCTTATGAATTACGACCTGAGGATATCGTTTACGGTTATAGCGAGTTGAGAAAAAACGCAGGGTCAGTCTTATAGTGAGTTTGTGGCTAAGAAGGCAGGGATGTTTGATAAATGGGTGGTGTCTCATCAGGTAGAGTCATATTACGAGTTACGGGAGTTGTTGATCTTACAGGACATTAAAAATGGATTACCAGTTAGCTTACGTATTCATTTAGAGGATCGTGATGTGTAAAAAGATAGAGGAGGCAGGCATAGTGGCAGATGATTACGTGTTAATACACAAAGCTTAGGCAGTACCGGGTAGCTCCTTACAACAGGGTGATAAGAAGAAATTTCAGCCAGGTTTTTCCCGGGAAAGTAACTATCGGGGAGAGTCATCTAGTTGGTCAGCTAGTCAGGCAAGGAATGCACCTGGTGGGCAAAGTAAGGATAGACCTGCATTATCAGCCAATGCACGAACTTTTCGTCCACATTGCAGTTACTGTAAAAAGGATAACCATCTTATCGGGGACTGTTTTAAAAGGAAACGCGATACTGCGCAAGTGGTCGGGTTTAGTGAGGTCAGCTCCGTTAGCGAGAGAGTTAATGGTTTAGTCCCATGGCAGAGAAAGTAAACCCGTATGTGTCCACTGGTATGGTTTGTGATGTGAAACAGAATTGAGTCCTAAGGCTATATCAATCTATAGAGATTACCGGGTGTAGTCAGAGTTTGATCACGCAAGAGAGTTTAGCTGGTATTGAAAATTCAGACATAGGACGTAGTTTGGCTTTAACCTCGGTTACTGGAGAAAAAATGGTTGTTCGGTTACATAACGTTTTCTTGTGTTCAAAGTTTGTGACGGGACCAGTCATTATGGGGGTTGTGAAGGACTTGCCTGTTGAAAACATAGGAGTTTTGTTGGGAAATGATTTGACTAGTCAGTGTTGTCAGCCGAAATGTGACCAACGGTTAATTAAAGACAGCACGTTACCAATAGAAGAGTGTGAGGTTGAGGAGATTAAATATCCTGCGTGTGTAAAGACTAGGGATATGACCAGTAGGTTAGCACAAGACGCAGAGGATATTTGTGATTTGTCTGATACGTGTGTGAGCCATGAAATTGGAATGGATGAGGTTATCAGTAAAATTGTAGACAAGTCAACTGAGGAATTAAATGTGGTGGGACCTGTTGATCTCCCGCAGAGGGGAATTGAACCAGTTGTCTTTGATAGAGGGGATTTACCTTGTAATAGACAAGAGTTAATTCTAGAGCAGGGGGCTGATCCAAATTTGTTGGCAGCTCGCACTACCTTGTTAACTGTGGACAAGGGAGTATTAATAAATAAGAGAGTTAGAGATGGGAGGTTGCCGGCGACCGAACTAGCTAGGAAGCAACTGAGCCATGCTCAGAGCAAAATAAAATCAGTGTTTGATAGGAAGGCTAGGAGTCGGGAATTTAAACCAGGGGATAAGGTGCTGCTGTACCTTCCCATTTAAACGGGGTTCTGTGCAGAACAGGGTATTTCGGGCCCTATGTTGTGCACAAACGAGTTAATGAGACAGGGTATGTGATAAACACTCCTGATAGGGTTAGGAAAAGTAGGTATTGTCACATCAATTTGCTAAAAGGTTATTTTGACAGACTGCCGATAGTTCCAGAGAGACCGGTCCAAATTGAGAGACACTCAATTTCCTGTGATGACGTCAAGACTGCAGAGGTCAAGTTGGCCAACGGCCAGATTCTAGCAGACTTGAACCCCCAGCGAGCAAAGCTGACTACATTGATACAAGACAATGTTTCCATTTGTCAGAACCTTCCAACGGTTACCGACACCGTAAGCCAAGATGTGCGCTTGGAACCCAACGCTACACAGATTCGACAGCATGCCTGTCGGAGAAGACCTGGAAAACGTGCGACGCTGAAAAAGAGGGAAACGAAGTTCCATTGGTCAGGTGAATGCGAGAAGTCATTCAACCGGCTCAAGCAGAGGCGCTACTCGTCTCCCGTGATGGCAGCACCAGACTACCGAATGCCGTTCAAGCTAGCTGTGGGTGCCAGTGACGTGGGTGCTGGAGCTGTGCTGTTCCAAGAAGACGAAGACGGACTGGACCATCCTAATGAAAGCCTCCAACCAGAGAGTTTTGAGATGGAGTCTTCTTCTGCAAGAATACCCAATTACCATTGGACATATCAAGGGCACATCCAATGTAATCGCTGATGCCTTGTCCCGAAGTTGAACGTTATGATAATGTGTTGACATTCTTTATTTCTGTTTTGTTTATATATATTTTTTATTTGTATACCAGGGACTCAGAGACTCAGTGTGATTACCTTATATTATTACATGTGTTATAAATGCCCGTATGCGTCAGTTAACGCACCTTTTGTTTTAATGTAGTATATTTCCCTATTCCTAGAGTAGACGAAATATCCCTTTTGAGGTGGGGGGGTGTGACGGAACATGCTCTTTAATTTGTTTCGCCTGTGGCGATTTTTAATTGTGTTAGAGGGCCGTGTGCAGTTTAATTGCACCTAAGCGCAGGTGGGCAACTTGTTACGTAATACTTCGCGCGATCGGGCATTCCAATATGCACTTAGTCTAGCTGTGGAGGCCATGTGGCGAGTAGTTACGTAATACCTCTGCGAGTGCGGTTTTTACAACCGTGATTTGGCGACGATGGCGTCAGTAAGTCTGACGATCAGAGAGAAATATACCGACTCTAGTAGAGTTGGAATATCAGATGATAGGGGGAGGTACCGCCTTGTACCCCCAGGCGAATTCTGATTTTTATAATAAATAGCTAGGATTTAGAGATATCTAGAGAACCAGAATAGGAAGGCTCCCAGGGAACGTAGTCCGTTGGACTTTGGTAAATATTTTTATTTCTGCTCTGTGTATAACCTTGATGTGATTGATGTGACTTTAAATATTTTAATACTGTATTATACCAATATTCTTTAGACAGTGTCTTCGGTCATCTGACGAAGTAAATCGTAGACTTTTTGTTCTAACATTATATGAGTATTTGGTAATATAAAGCTTAGCCAGTCATCCTAGTGGACCTAGGTAAACTGTAGGTTATTGTCTTTATTGTGATAGGTACCAGTATTAATTCTGTGTTACAAGGTTACTTAATGAGTAGTTAGGGTTAATTAAAAATTAACCCGTTAGGAATAGAGCTGTAATTCCTTTATTAATTAAGTTCCCCTGGAAGCGTTCCTAAATTATCACACGTTACTGAACGAGTAGTAAGGGTTAATTAAAAAATTAACCAGTTAGGAATGGTGTTGTAATTCCTTATTAAGTACTTCTCCTGGAAGCGTTTCTCAATTATTACACGTGGTGGGTGTGGTGTAACGGTGAAGTGATTCGCATATTGTGTAACTAGACACCTAGAGATTAACTAATTAAGTGATCAGTTCTGGGTTGTTATTATTGCTGTTATTAATTAACTACTACGGCTGTACATTTGTCAGCGTAGATTAATACAGATTCCAAAGTGTATTGTGTTTTTGTTGTGTTTCTAGAGAACTAACGTGCTATAATAATATATACTTTATATAAGATCGTATCTCTGATCATACCTAGAGACGAGCCATACTAGGGTTTAACCGCCTGTTACAGAGAGATCTAATAGATATACAGTTAGGAGAGATATTTTGATAATCGTGTTTTATTCAGTTACGGGTATTATAGAATCCCCGTGACAAATATTGAAGGTCAAAGCGCAGTGTGCATCTGAGAAAAGTGGGTCAAAATTACAGACCTATATTCTCACCTGGGATTTGCAGGCAAGATACAAATTCTGATTTGTGGGTGACATCAATATTGAGACTGGTGATTAACTCATCTTTGATACCAATAGCTATGCCACCAGAGGGACGTAGTTTGTTTTGGCGGTTATTCAGGTAAAAGGTATAACCAGGTAGAAGAGTTGAATGTTTATCCGATTCATCCATTTTGGTCTCAGTAAAGCACAAAATATCATATTTGATGATATTTTCAACAAATTCAGGTATCAATAATTTGCTTCTGAGCCCACATACATTTAAACTAAGAAAATGTATAGATTCCATATTAATTAGTTTCTTTTGCTGGTCTGTATTTATTATATTTCTATCTGGTTTATCGGTATTAGTAGACACATTGTCAGTAACACCAATGGGTGGGTTGTCAGTATGTAATATAAAGTTCATATTTGAGAAAGATACATTTGCAGATTTGTTAGGATGGTTGTCATTTAGTATACCAGAGTTATTATTCATAACCCAACTGGAGTAGGTAGTTGAATGATTTAGTTTCTCATGACGTAACGGTAAGTAATTTACAGGGCCGGTTGTGGGGGGGGGGGGGGGGGGGGGGGACGTAAAGATTTTATATCTTCTAAAAGGAAAAAAGTGAGACATCTGATTGGCGAGAAAGAAAGAAATGTTTTATTTAACGACGCACTCAACACATTTTATTTACGGTTATATGGCGTCAGACATATGGTTAAGGACCACACAGATTTTGAGAGGAAACCCGCTGTCGCCACTACATGGGCTACTCTTTCCGATTAGCAGCAAGGGATCTTTTATTTGCACTTCCTACAGGCAGGATAGCACAAACCATGGCCTTTGTTGAACCAGTTATGGATCACTGGTCGGTGTAAGTGGTTTACACCTACCCATCGAGCCTTGTGTATTAATAATGTTAAAAAAAAATCCATATCAAAGTTTGCATTAAAGTTACATTCTCTGGTTACCATATTATAACATCATGTACAAATGTGAAATACAAGCTCAAATGCACTTTTAAAGTCGTGTTTGTTCGCTATGAACGGATATCGTCAAACGTATACGCTTGATTCGTCGCCTGTGCCGCCATAGCTCGGCAAAGCACAAACGACAGCCTGTTGTCAGTTTCAGTTAACACGTGCGTTTGCCGATTTCAAATTGTAGGGTTCGTCTCAAAAAATTAAAAGAGAAATCTTGCGCTGTACGAAGAAGGTTCGGTTGAGGATACGGTACTAGAGTCTTTAGTTAAAACCGGTTTGATCTTGACAAAAAGTAAAGTAAAGTTTGTTTTATTTAACGACGCCACTAGAGCACATTGATTTTTTTTTTATCTTATCATCGGCTATTGGACGTCAAACATATGGTCATTCTGACACTGTTTTTTAGAGGAAACCCGCTGTCGCCACATAGGCTACTCTTTTTACGACAAGCAGCAAGGGATCTTTTATTTGCGCTTCCCACAGACAGGATAGCACAGACCATGGCCTTTGTTGAACCAGTTATGGATCACTGGTCGGTGCAAGTGGTTTACACCTACCCATTGAGCCTTGCGGAGCACTCATTCAGGGTTTGGAGTCGGTATCTGGATTAAAAATCCCATGCCTCGACTGGGATCCGAACCCAATACCTACCAGCCTGTAGACCGATGGCCTAACCACTACGCCGCCGAGGCCGGTTCTGATTGGCGAGAAGAAACGTCCCTAATAATACAAAGGCCACAGAGCAATGTAATAGGCGTACTAATCATTTTAGTTTAATTCTCAATCTGTGCTTGGACTGATATATATTATAATTCATCAATCATTCAATCAGTGTTATATTGTCAACAAAGTTTTATTTCTCGATATGCCATCTGGTTCAGTTACAACTATGTCTATATATTACATAATATAAAGGCATTTTTAAATATAAATCATCTCATATTTAACAGGTCAAGCAACATAATTTGATATAATACCAGTGTCAGTTCCAGCCTGAATATTGATTCGATGTGTTTTAGTATGAATTGATATATTATAATTATTAATAGTATGTACAGAACATGGATGATGATTTACCCAGTGCTAAATTATCAAAACAACAAACCGTAGCGTTATTTTAAAGAGACATTACTGGGTTTGCTGCATTGTAAGATGTTTCCCGAAAAATAAAATATTTCTACGATTAAACTTACGTATTAAATATATTTTCTTGTTTAGCATATCAGTATCTGTATATGCAATGTGTTTCTGGTCATCTTAATATTTGTAAGAAGCCAAAACAGGAAATAAAATGAAATTTAACTAGCACAAATAGTAGAACGAGCAGAAACACGTTTAATATACAGCCACTAATATTTTATGCAGAAAAATATATTTGATATGTAATTACAAACGTTAAAAAGGCTCTGTTAGTCGATAACATCTTAAAAATTGCATGGATTTACTTAACATTATGAATCGTACTGTGTGGCAATCTTGTGTGATGTTTCAAATACGGTGTGACGTAATTTGTAGATAATACATGACGTTAGTAACGAAAAGGCGCTAACGCCAGTAAAAATAAAAATGGAATTCCCCATTTACAAGTTCCGGTCCAGATTACACATAATATGTGTGATACAAGATAAATTTATCACACGGCTTGAAAATGTCTTTATCACTATATTAAGATTGAATAGGTATGTAATAAATAAATACGCTGCACAATTTAAGCAGTTCATTATAGTGCAGGAGAACATGAACATATTTAAATTAGCATACATAAATATGCAATACAAAACATTTGTTAAACACATTTTATTATCGTACCAATAACGTGGATCTTAGTTTATAACATTCAGAGAGGTATTTTATACTCAAAGGCAAAAGTTATTGTGACATGGATTGTTTGGAGTAATAAATTTGTGAATGGATGTATGGATGTAAACCAGAGAAAATGTGCAGGAAACAGCTCAAAGAAATGCAACCAAGCAGTTGTTACAGCAATTGCATGCTTTGTGCGAGAAACATGGAATATTCAGGAGAAATGCTGTCCAGTATTCACCATAAAAGGCCAGACATTCAGTCGCAAATCATTGCCACTCTGTGCAGCTTTCAGAAGTCCAGAAGTCAGAAAACACCATTAGTGAAATGTTTGATGCAATTTCGTCATGCCACGCCTTAGTGAAAATGCCATATGGCGAGTCATAGGGATGCTTGAATGTGGGACTTCGCAGCGTGACGTCGCACGTCAATTCAACGTCCACAGGAACATCATATGGCACTTATGGCAACGATATCAACAAAACAACCAGGTCAGGGACAGTCCCCCCGTAGCGGCCGACCTTGATTTAGAATTGCCACAAGATGAAATAATCTGGATAGAAATTACACAGAAGTATAAATCACTTCTTATATCAGTTGTCTATCGTCCAAGCACAACACCGATAGCATATTGGGATAGATTTGAATACTCGGGCGATTATGTAATCATTGTTGGAAACCTAAATGAAGACGTACTGTCAACACAACAACATGTACTGCACGAACCCATCGTGCATAAAAACCTGTTTAACGTTATTAACACACTCAACACGAATAACTAGGAACACTATTGGTTTTGTTTCAGGACACCACTAGAGCACGGTGATTAATTAATCATCGGCTGCTGGATGTCAAACATTTCGTAATGCTGACTCATAGTCATTAGAGGAAACCCGCTACATTTTTCCTAAGCAACAAGGGATCTTTTATATGCACTTTCCCACAGACAGGAAAACACATACCACAGACTTTATTCAGTTGTGGTGCACTGGATGGAATGAGGAAAAACAACCCAACCAGTTGAACGGATCCACTGATGTGGTTCGATCCTGCGACGCAAGCACCTCAGACGAGCATTCAACCGACTGAGCTAAATCCCGTCCCCTAGGAACACTGCTACACTAATCGATCCTCTCGTCCCAGCCAGTGCTCCACACCTGGTGTAACAAAGGTCGTGGTATGTACTATCCTGTGTGGGATGCATATAAAAGATCCCTTGCTGCTAATCGAAAAGAGTAGCCCATGAAGTGGCGACAGCGGGTTTCCTCTCTATATATATCTGTGTGGTCCTTAACCATATGGGTGACGCCATATAACTGTAAATAAAATGCGTTGAGTGCGTCGTTAAATAAAGCATTTCCTTCCTTCTAATCGTTCCTATTTTGATTACAAATTCTTGTGAAGTAAATGATAGCAGAGTTATTCCATTTTCTACCAATATTTGAGACCATAAACAAACCTACCTCATATTAATTAACTTCCAAAGTAATAATACATCATTTAAAGGGACAGACCCTAGTTTTTAAACACTAAGGCATATTGTTCACTATTTGAGCCGTTTGTGATCACTGAAATCAAACATTACTTATATTTTATTGTTTAGATTATCCATTTTCATACAACCGAGGTGTTTCTGGTGATCCTTGTGATTCTAATACCACAAAATGCATTTTTAGTTTTTTTTAAACGCACGTGCATCTGAGAAGTAACGGTTATGAAGTCGCGTTAGTCTATCTTTAAGGGTATTTCAACGTCACAGACTCTGGTTTCACTCTTGTTGTATCCAAATGAGTTACAAACATATGTTTGTAAATTAACCAAACTTAGTGTCCATTTTTACGGTTTGAAATTATAGTTTAGGTGAAACATATCCCTTAGTGTTTAAAACTTAGAGTCAGTCTCTTTACAAGAGAAGTGGCTTTATAGGTATTATTGAAAAATTAAATGAATTAATAAAAAAAAGAATTAACCACGACAAGAAGTATTTAATACTTGCGAAAATATTGATTGAGCTTGTGATATACTAGTATTTCAATGCATTATTAAAAACCCATATAAATGAATGTATACCTCATAGCACGGTTATTATTCGACCAAACGATAAACCATGGTTTAACAGTATATCGAGGACAGAAAGAGAAAGAGTATGCAAGAAAGCCTGGATCTCAGAACGACCGACAGATGAACAAAAGTACAAGGACCAATAAAGTAAACAACATGAAAAAAATAGCGAAGGAACAAAATACCAAAAAACTAAACAGTAAACCTATGCTCCGAAAATAAAAAACATATTGGCAATATATGAATTTTTTAATGAAATCTTCCAAACCTCAAACAATAATACCTCCATTGAAAAAAAACAAAAAACAAAAAACGAAGAAAACGTAGTCTCATGTTTTACAGACTTCGAAAAAGCGGAACCGGCCTCGGTGGCGTCATGGTTAGGCCGTCGGTCCACAGGCTGGTAGGTACTGGGTTCGGATCCCAGTCGAGGCATGGGATTTTTAATCCAGATACCGACTCTAAACCCTGAGTGAGTGCTCTGCAAGGCTCAATGGGTAGGTGTAGACCACTTGCACCGACCAGTGATCCATAACTGGTTCAACAAAGGCCATGGTTTGTGCCATCCTGCCTGTGGGAAGCGCAAACAAGAGATCCCTTGCTGCTAATCGGAAAGAGTAGCCCATGAAGTGGCGACAGCGGGTTTCCTCTCAAAATCTGTGTGGTCCTTAACCATATGTCTGACGCCATATAACCGTAAATAAAATATTGAGTGCGTCGTTAAATAAACCATTTCTTTAACGACACTATTCGATTAGCAGCAAGGGATCTTTTATATGCACCATCCCACAGACAGGGTAGTACATACCACGGCCTTTGATATACCAGTCATGGTGCACTGGCTGGAACGAGAAATAGCCCAATGGGCCCACCGACGAGGATCGATCCCAGACCGACCGCGCATCGAGCGAGCGCTCTACCATTGGGCTATGTCCCGCCCTTATTAAACAAATGTTTCATATCAGTTTCGTCGGTAGACGAGAAATAAAGAAAATGCTGCCTTATTTTGAGAAACGGTGCATGGATAAATTAGACTTATTAAATATAACCGTTCAAGAAGTTGTTGATACAATTAAATCTTTGCTTAATGAAGCATGTGGTCCCGATGAAATAAGTCACAAATTATTCAAATGTTTAGTCAATTCTGTAGCATATCGACTCAAGCAATTATTTAATAAATCACTTCTCTTATCAATATTTCGTACTAAATGAAAAATTGCTAAGGTAAAACCATTATTTAAAAAGTGACCAGAGCTGGGGGGGGGGGGGGGGGGGGGGGGGGGGTATATATCCAAATATCTATTCTATAAATTTCAGTGTGCTTACCATCCAAATCATGGCGCCTTATATCAATTAATAGAATTGTACTCCAAAATATGTGAATCTGTTTGCACTTCTGTTGTTACTGTATTTTAGCCCGGGCTTCTGCCAGATTTGAGCGCTTCGTGTCATCATACACAAATATTTTAAGGGCATTCATTAATTTAGTGAAGATACGAAGTGTTGTAAGAGAACTCGATCTTCCATATAATCAATTAGACCTCTTACCATGACCCGATAGACCAGAGTTACTGTCGTATTCAGTCAAGTTGTGTTTTAATGATTAGGATTATCACCTGTTTCTTGGCCAAGGCGTTCAAAACTCCTGTATGCTTGTTTAATAACAAACTCAAACAAATCCAATAGCTGTTGGAGACATCACTCATCACTTACCCTGGACAATGGACTACTAATCTTATTCTCTATCAGTTCTCTTTCGACCGTAGACGACGTCCCATCACTGCAACCAGTCACCAGGCTGAAGTAGATACATCCTTATCACTATATACTTACAACTCCGCACCATTGATGTCAGTAGACATAGACACTAAGGATACTCGTAGCATTATTGTCATTCATGCATGTTCTGTATCTACAGGAAAGGTCAAAACATATGGAGATCACTCTGTAACGAAAGAATGACTCCATCATCAGCATCACACTATAGTACACGCCATGACTGGATCTGATAATGGGATGGGAACTCTATTTACGTGCCCATATCCACAAAGGTTCAGGCACGCCCACCCCGGACTTAACCTCTGACTTCGCCAGTGACCAATTCCGGGGCAGGAGGGGGGAAGGGGAATTTAAAATGAAGGGGAAATAATTTTGTATTAATATGGTATGACCAAAATAAAAGCGAAAGAATATAGTGGGGCTTTAATAAATTAACAAAACAAAAAATTTAATTTAAATTTAAAAAAAATTGAAGCACCATTAATCAATATTTAATATATCAGGTTATGGATTTTAAATTTAATAATTAGATGGTGCAATTTTTCAGTCGGGCTAATCTAAAAATAATTATCTGATAATAACTGTCGTATCCCAGGCATGGAGCTTATAAAGCTTTTAGTGTCTAGACTAGAGACTCTAATAGAGTCTGAGACAGTAATGTCATGACAACGCCATACACATTTTAGTGTTTAGACTAGAGACTCTAATAGAGTCTGAGACAGTAATGGCATGACAACGCCATACACATTTTAGTGTCTAGACTAGAGACTCTAATAGAGTCTGAGACAGTAATGGCATGACAACGCCATACACATTTTAGTGTCTAGACTAGAGACTCTAATAGAGTCTGAGACAGTAATGTCATGACAACGCCACACACATTTTAGTGTCTAGACTAGAGACTCTAATAGAGTCTGAGACAGTAATGGCATGACAACGCCATACACATTTTAGTGTCTAGACTAGAGTCTGAGACAGTAATGGCATGACAACGCCATACACATTTTAGTGTCTAGACTAGAGACTCTAATAGAGTCTGAGACAGTAATGGCATGACAACGCCATACACATTTTATGTGTGTGACCTCATTAGAGATTGAGTCTGGACTCTTAAAAGTTTTATAAGCACGGGCCCTGGTCATGGTGAAAGGGCTATATATGAGAAATGCACTACAAAAGAAAGACGCTCGAGCTCTCCTAGATGATTACTTCCTATCTCCACTTAACACCTTTGTCGTGAACTGTGTGTATGGTAACATGAGTAGCTCAAGCCTTGTAGAAACCTGGGATAAAAGTTGTAATAATAGAAAGAAAAAAACGTCAATGAAGCTGCCATCAGTGATTCTTTCAAACAAAACTGAATAAGCACCTCTTTTTCATCTACGTCTGCCATTCCTTTCCCACATACCCCTTTCCTGCTGGGCTTAGCTGGAGCTTGCCCAGAGGAAAATCTTTAAATACTGCACCATTCGCTACACTTGCCTAGCACTCCGATGAATATCCAGTACACAGACGGTAACGTATGTTTACAGTTTAACATCCATATTTGATCTGCCCAGTTTTGTAAGATAGACTTGGTTTCAGTTAAAACCTATCGCACATTACCTTTATTCACTGAATTTACGGTTCCAGTGGACATGAAAAATATTTCGAAATATATTGCGCTTTTCATTGGTTCAATATAACTGCCACGCCCTCCATATTAGATTTCAAGGTCAGAATGGCACAAAGACTGTGAAAACGACCTGTAAAACGATTGTGAATGCTCTTTTTAGTGGAAATAGACACCTCATTTAGTATTCTATCTCAATGAGTTCAAGGGCATATTTTTATTTTAAATATGAACAACAGCCATCTTTGACAATCAAGATGATTTCAAATTGCAAAAATAACCTCACCAATAGATTGTGCATCAACGTTTCAGTATACAAATAATATTCACTTGTGATTTAACCCAAATATTTCAAGAGTTCTGACGTTGTTTAATTATCAGTGTGATAGGTAACAGCTATGTTGGATTTCAATGTCAAGATGCCTTTAAATTATAAAAAAAAAAAAAAACACCAGAAGATTAGGCATCCTCTGTGTAATGGAAATAGATACATTATAAATGATTCTAACTTACGTCTTACGTATTAAGCAATTTTCGATTTCCAGTATGGTCTTGACCAATTCCTCTGTCTGTCTGTCTGTCTGTCTACGTACCGAAAAGCGAAGAAACGTGGCCGGGAAAAACGTTATTAGCCAGGTTGATGTTCATAATTGTGTCGGGTTACATAAACAAAAATGTTTTAAGAAAAATTTAATAATGTTTATCTTTCTTTGCAGTGAATTCTCAATTTACGACTGCAGCGGTCACCTTTTGAAAAAGATCTGGCCGAAGGAATGTGCAGCTATAAATGGCTTCAGAAGCTTGTACTTTGTACCAGAACATATTTATAACAACGTGTAACATAGAGGTACAGTCCGATTGCGTCATTAGACATGTGTAAGAACGTGTAACATAGAGGTATATTCAGATTGCGTCATCAAACGGGAACTGGTGAATTGAACCAGAACATATTTATAACAACGTGTAAAATAGAGGTATAGTCAGATTGCGTCATCAAACGGTAACTGGTGAATTGTACCAGAACATGTTTATAACAACATGTAAAATAGAGGTGTAGTCAGATTGCGTCATCAAACGGGAACTGATGAATTGTACCAGAACATATGTATAACAACGTGTAAGACAGAGGTATAATCCGATTACGTTATCAAACGTGTAAGATAGAGGTATAGTCAGAGTGTGTCATCAAACGGGAACTGATGAATTGTACCAGAACATATTTATAACAACGTGTAAAATAGAGGTATAGTCTGATTGCGTCATCAAACATGTGTAACAATGTGTAAGACAGAGGTATAGTCAGATTGCGTCATCAAACGGGAACTGGCGAATTGTACCAGAACATATTTATAACAACGTGTAAGATAGAGGTATAGTCAGATTGCGTCCTCAAACGTGTAACAATGTGTAAGAAAGAGGTATAGTCAGATTGCGTCATCAAACGGGAACTGGTGAATTGTACCAGAACATTTATAACAACGTGTAAGATAGAGGTATAGTCCGATTGCGTCATCAAACGTGTAAGAATGTGTAAGACAGAGGTATAGTCAGATTGCGTCATCAAACGGTAACTGGTGAATTGTACCAGAACATGTTTATAACAACATGTAAAATAGAGGTGTAGTCAGATTGCGTCATCAAACGGGAACTGATGAATTGTACCAGAACATATTTATAACAACGTGTAAGATAGAGGTATAGTCCGATTGCGTCATCAGATATGTGTAACAATGTGTAAGACAGAGGTATAGTCAGATTGTGTCATCAAACGGGAACTGGTGAATTGTACCAGAACATATTTATAACAATGTGTAAGACAGAGGTATAATCCGATTGCGTCATCAAACGTGTAAGATAGAGGTATAGTCCGATTGCGTCATCAAACGGGAACTGATGAATTGTACCAGAACATATTTATAACAATGGGTAAAATAGAGGTATAGTCAGATTGCGTCATCAAACATGTGTAACAATGTGTAAGACAGAGGTATAGTCAGATTGCGTCATCAAACGTGTAAGACAGAGGTATAGTCAGATTGCGCCATCAAACGGGAACTGGTGAATCGTACCAGAACATATTTATAACAACGTGTAAGATAGAGGTATAGTCCGATTGCGTCATCAAACGGGAACTGGTGAATTGTACGAGAACATATTTATAACAATGTGTAAGACAGAGGTATAGTCAGATTGCGCCATCAAACGGGAACTGGTGAATCGTACCAGAACATATTTATAACAACGTGTAAGATAGAGGTATAGTCCGATTGCGTCATCAAACGGGAACTGGTGAATTGTACCAGAACATATTTATAACAATGTGTAAGACAGAGGTATAGTCCGATTGCGTCATCAAACGGGAACTGGTGAATTGTACCAGAACATATTTATAACAATGTGTAAGATAGAGGTATAGTCAGATTGCGTCATCAAACGGGAACTGGTGAATTGATATTTGACTATGTATAGGATAATGTTAAGACTCGTATACCACATTTAAAGTTTTAAAACAATACACAAACAAACCACCTGTCATAATATAGGCTATATACAGTCAATCCTGTGTTAAGCAGCCACCAAAGGGAGTATCAAAAAGTGGCCTTTGAATACAGGTGGCTGCTTAATCCAGGTCAGTTTATACTATATTAGATGACTTGGAAGAAGAGAAATGTGGCCTCTTAATATAGGTGGCTGCTTAATATAAGTGGCCACTAGAACAGGTTTTGACTAAAAAACATTACAAATAATTTCTTTACAAATGAAAATGTTTCTTTTCAAATGACCAACAAATTATATAATTATATATAATCCATTTGCATCAAAAGAAAACCAATGAACTGACATACTGAATAATGCTAAACCTCGTACAAAAATAGTGGGGCGGGACGTAGCCCTGTAGTAAAGTACTCGCCTAATGCGCGGTCGGGTCTAGGATCGCCTTTCGTTGGTGGGCCCATTGGGTTATTTCTCGTTTCAGCCACAGTGCACAACAAACTGGTATATCAAAGGCCCTGGAATGTGCTATCCTGCGGCTTTCCTCTCTAAGTCTATATGTCAAATTACCAAATGTTTGACATCCAATAACAGATGATTAATAAATCAATGTACCCTAGTGGTGTCGTTAAACAAAACACCTTGGTTTTTATACAATACTCCCATGTTTTAAACACATGCAGTTATAATATATTTTTTCACAAATGATTTTAATAAATACAAATTGTTTGTTTAAAAATTAGCATCAGTTTGCATATATTAAATCTCATTTTAAAGGGACATTCCTGAGTTTGCTGCATTGTAAGATGTTTCAGACTAATAAAATATGTCTACGATTAAACTTACATATTAAATATATTTTCTTGTTTAGAATATCAGTGTCTGTATATTAAATGTGTTTCTGGTCGTTTTAATATTTGTAAGAAGCCCAAACTGGATTTGTCTTCAAATAATTTCGTACGTACGAAAACTAAATTATTTTTGGAAATAAAGTGAAATTTAACCTAGTCCAAATATTAGAACGATCAGAACACGTTTAATATACAGCCACTAATATTTTATGCAATGCATTTGATATGGAGTTACAATCGTTAAAAAGTCTCTGTTAGTCGATAACATGTTAACAAGTGCAGAAAACTCAGGAATTTCCCTTTAATACGGAGATGAAGGCAGTACGTCACACCTGAATCGAAGGTGGGGGAGAATATTCCTAGAGATGAACGTAAATTCTGTTTATGTGAGGAAGATGTTGTTTGTTATGATTAATACTGTTTGTTTCAATGTTGTTGGGGTTTTTTCAATATCAAAGCAAAATGCATCTATATACCAAAGTATTTCTTTTCTATACCAAATATTGTTAAATACCGTGAGCTATTTTGTATTACGAATATTAAGTTACCGGTACAAATAATATCTGTAAATTTATTGACTGTTTTAACAACATTTAAATCCCCAAGCTAATCGATTTATTTAGTTATTAGGTAGGACTGTAATAATAATAATATGTATTGTACATGCAAATGTAGCTATTTGCTCTTGAATCATTTTATATGATCTGAGATCAAACAGTTGTGTTACGTTGTTGTTGTGTTACCACACAGAGAGACTAAAGGCTTAATTGCTTGCTTAAACGTGTTTACCTGCCTATATCCATTCAAAGTCCAGGCTTAATTCACCGGCCTCGGTGGTGTAACAGTTAGGCCATCGGATATAAGGCTGGTAGGTACAGGGTTCGCAGCCCCACCCAATGCGAGTTTTAACGACTCAATGTGTAGGTGTAAGACCACTACACCCTCTTCTCTCTCACTAACAACTAACCTACTGTCCTGGACAGACAGCCCAGATATCTGAGGTGTGTGTGCCCAGGACAGCGTGGAAATAAGTTGAAAGGAAATGAAGACTTAACTGCATGTCCAATTCCTTATCCAGGCCTGATTCACCAATTGCCTTCATTCATGTATCAAAACTGATATATTTTATCTGTCCTGTTTGATAGACAAACAGAATGTTTTATAGTACATAGAAATTTCATATAAAAAAAAAAACCTTAATTTAAATTAAATATGATTTTTATAGCATTTTATCATTATTCGTTAAAGAGCTCCGTGTCAAATCATCGGTTTCTTTTGACTGTACTTTACGACACTAAACACATCTGTGTAATGGCAGTTTCCATACAAACATTTTTCTTTTTAATTCATAAAATGTAGAGAATAGTTCTTAAGCTATATTTCCATACAAATTACAGCTGAATATTTTAGTCTTTTGGAGGACACAAACTCTTAATTGTAATGGAAACTAGAGCATGATTCAAAGATTAAAAGTGGTATAGCCTGTCATACCAGTTTTATGAAATGGGTGAACCGTTTTGGTATCTCACGGGCGAAAGCGAGTCAGATACTGACACTGTTCAAGAGATTCATAAAAACTGTTATGACAGGCAAGCTAGTTTAGTATTTTATTTTTTACAAACAAGCCGCAACACAGAAGTAAGCAGATGTCGAGACCTACTACACGTTATTTTTCTACGAATTGGGTCAGCAAGTGATCTACACCACGCTCACGTGTGCCAATATTACACTATAGTCCGACCCACCAAGGAACGCCATTTTTATACTATGAAAATTACTACTAAAGCACTGCCGGAAATAGAATACAAATTATTTTCGTCAATTATTTCTTTGATATTAAACTGATAAGTAAATATTTTGTAAATACCTATTTAATGATACTCTACCTCTTGAAATTGAAATAAAGATGTCAGTAAACAGGAGATTTGTGACCTTTATTGGAACAGACTATACCACATTTTGATCGATATGTGTCAATTTCATTTTCCCTTAAACCAACTTTTCATTTAAAACTGCAAGTTAACTGATTATTTTGAATTGCAGCATAAATTATTAATTATGACCAGCATATTTAGTGAATATAAATTCAATATAAGTACATTAGAAATTTACACAGTCTTGCAACCACTTAAAGGTGCTATATCATAGTTATATGTGAGCATCTGTTTGTGATAAAGATTCTCCAATAAAATGTATTTTCTACTAGTAGATAAAATTATTCCTATAATCATTTATGGGCATATAGTTAAAGGTGTAGTTTTTAAATGTTAAAAGCAAAATTTAATAAAAACATGATTTGCAATAGCTGTCATTATGCAACTTTAAGATAGCACCTAAAATACCTGTACAATAGATCACAAACTCAAAATGGTTCTTGACAGTTTTGCTCAAAAGTTACTTATAAATGTCTACAGGTATTTTGTTTTGGAGAGGAATAGGGATAAACTGTCATCAGAAACAGTCCCTCACATATTGTAACAGCAATGAAGTTGACACATGTTGACCAAACTTTGTTATAGTCTGTTCCAATAAATCACCTGTTTACTAACATTTTTCTTTCAATTTCAAGAGTAAACATCACCTTGTACATCAATCAGAGCCAAAACAAGTAAATGCTAAATTAGGTAGACTATCATTAAACAGATATTTACAAAATATTTACTTTAATATGTTAGAAATAATCAACGAAAATCATTTTTATTCTATTTCCGACAGTACTATAGTTATTTATTTTTGAGCGGATTGATTTGTCAATTGCACACAAAAATAGTATTTTTGTGTTATTTCCAGATCACGTTGACTTTTCTTCTCACGTCAAATCAAACTGACATTATTTACAACAAATTGTTTTTTTTCAATTATAGAATGATGGGACAGATTATATTTTGCTACTAATAAATACTTATTTTGTTGTAATTTTTATGGGCATATAGTTGAAGGTATAATGCTTACATTTCAAAACAAAAGTTAATAAGTAATTCTATGAACCTTTCAAATAGAACCTATAATGGCGGAAAGTTACATGATCGGTATGGCGCTGACCTGTTTTGCATAGAACCCATAATTCCATCAGATCAAGAATAAATCTAAATGGAGCCCACATCAACTGAAAATCGCCAAAGATTCATAAACAAACAAAATGACGTAGAATGTTCTGCCCTTTTTTCTTTAGCCAAGAATTCTTGCGGAAAAGGGCTGTTTGCGTCATCTGGTGGCACATTCATTCATTCATCCATTTATAGTTATTATCGTGCTTCTATCCAATTAGGTTCAAGCACGCTGTCCTGGGCACACAAACCTCGACTATCTGGACTGTCTGTCCAGGATAGTGGATCAGAGGCTAGTGGTTAGTGAGACAGACGTCAGAGTAGTGGCTTTACACCTACCCACTGAGTCGTTAAACTCGCTGGTAGCACATTACAATTATGATATTCCTGAGTTAATGATACTAAATATTATGTGTGGGATTAATTACTAAATAATATGAAGAGTTCAGCTGCAAAAACAAACACCCCGATAAATCCATTATAGTAATTATCTGCAAAAGAGGTGAGTGAGTGAGTGAGATTTTAACATGCTCATATACCACAGAGGTTTCAGGCATGTCTGCCCCGGAGTTCGAGTGAGTGAGATTTTAACATGCTAATATACCACAGAGGTTTCAGGCATGTCTGCCCCGGAGTTCGAGTGAGTGAGATTTTAACATGCTCATATACCACAGAGGTTTCAGGCATGTCTGCCCCGGAGTTCGAGTGAGTGAGATTTTAACATGCTAATATACCACAGAGGTTTCAGGCATGTCTGCCCCGGAGTTCGATTTCTGGAAAGCCAGGGACCCAACTCGGGGCAGACCAAAAGAGGTTGGGTTTTTTTTATGTTTTCTATGTAAAACATATCAAGTCCACAATACTGAGTAGTATAGCTAATGATAGTAGAAGTCGGTTTTTGGATAAAATGACGTTTATCAGTTTTTACGCCTGAACTCTTTATCTACTCACATGCAGAGAAAGAAATTAATTACGCACCCACTGAAATAATACCGGTCAAAGGACACTGATTTACCGTTTGATAAAAAAAATGCCAGTTTTATTTGATTTATCCCCAGAAAGACCTTCCTTCCTGGTGATGTTCTGGCAGCCTTTGAGATGTACAGCATTGTCAGTGGCAGCAGTGACCTCATGATCACATCAGACACCTCACTGAGGGAAGGAGAAGGGTGGAGGTTGTCATCCGGGCACGTGGCGGTTCCACTCACCACTTTTTTTGTTTTGGACTCTGGTTCTTTGTAAGATTAGACTGCACGTCTTGACAGAAGTAGTAAAGTATACCTGATTGTAGAACCTTCCAGATCCACAGTCTTTGTGGTTCTCGTTTTACCTCAAATACAGTACTGTCAAAACTGTGTTATTAACGCTATTAAAATATTGAACATTGTCATTATTACTTGTGTTTTTATTACTCAATAGAGTCATCTTTCAGATACCATTATGTTATCGTCATCTTTCAGGCCGCACATGAAAAAGAACATTTTATTAGACAGTCGTGGTAGAAAGTTTTGAACCGCTGATTTCATATGTTTGCTCAATATGGGGAATTCAGGATTGTGTTTGGGTCGTTAGCCAAGGGTGTGATTCGCCCCCATTATGAAACGATTGCCCCGTCTCCGCCACCGAATCTGCTGAACTTTAGCTACTCTCTCTCTCTCTCTCTCTCTCTCTCTCTCTCTCTCTCTCTCTCTCTCTCTCTCTCTCTCTCTCTCTCTCTCTCTCTCTCTCTCTCTCTTGGTTTGTCTTAACTTTTCGTTTGCCTGTCACCATCTCTCCGTGGCCATCCCTTCCAACCCTCTCCATGACACCTATTTTCACCACAACCTTTTACAATCTGATTAACATTAGCTCTACTGGGTCTAGCCAGTAGATCTAACAGCATTGCATGGACTCTCATGTCCAGGTGACATTTCATCTATAAATAACAATTTAAATATCGACCAATTACACTTCGCCTTTTATAGCGTTATTCGGCAGCATACAAATTCTAAAAATATTGGGCGAGACTATTTATGCAATAGGCGAACTTGTTGGTCTATTTCAACATTAAAAAACCGGTGAAAAGTGCAGTAATAAACTTAGGATTGTATACTAGTATAAACAGATTTTATGTCTATACGATCACGGTTTATTTTTTCGTCTTGAAACGAATTTTATATAAAATTTTATATTGCAATTAGTTTCCGGCATACTTCGTAATTCACCCGAATTATTTCGTATACCCTCGGCATAATCTCGAATGTTTTCAAATTATTTTCAAATCACTGGCATGATTTTGCAAGTAAGGTTTCGATTGGTCGAATGAAAGGTCATCTGGACATGAGCTCCAACGGGCTGCTGTTAGATCCAATGTAATAGTGGAGCTAATTTTAATTAGATTGAACCTTTTAAATCTGCCTGTCCATACGCATGGGCAGGGGGTGGGGTGTTTTCTTCTTTTTTTCTCAATATAGTTTGTGCAAGATCTTACTACGCAGTTGACTTCCGGGTGAGAGTTGATTGATGACGGTCCACTATAGTTCCTAATTGTGACACATGTTATGGTTCACATATTCACTTCCAGGAAATGGTGAAGAATTAAAACAATATGTATGTTCAATAGCAATTGTAGCCTTCTGGTTGTATTTTGCCCATGCTATTTTGTAATATTGTGCATTGACCTTTTGGGGCATGGGTCAATGGCGTAGCCAGCATAAGGCAGACGAGACGCTTGCCTCGTCTGGAATTTCCACAGATTTATTTTATTTTATTTTCCCATGACACTGATACTTATTTTACAGGTCTAGGTTTGCCTCGGCGGTTTTGGGGTTTTTTGTTGTTGTTGTTGTTGTTGTTGTTGTTGTTGTTTTTCTCTCTGGCTACGTTCCAGTGGGTGTATAGTGCAAAAGACAGCCGGAGTGAATCGGTTAATGAACCACCTGTTCTGACCGGTACTACAGCCAGATGCGGTCATATAGCAAAAAACTGAGACGAAAATCTTCTCAATTTTGGAGTTAACATAAATGCTTATATAATGTTCGCAATGGTGTATGCTGTTAGTGTCAACGAGAACCCGTTCTATTGGCAATCTTCATTTGAAATTGGGCAATTTAACACGGGTTCCAATGGCAGATGACATAACAGGGCTCGAAATGCAGTGTTAGTACATGCACCGGTGCATGCTGATTTTTGCGTGTGCATGTAACTTTTAAAACTGGGTGCACGCGGTGCATGCTAATATTTTTTCAAGTACTGTGTATTGCGTATACTAGTTTCCTGTTGTCTACCAGATTCAGACTCAAGTTGTTGAATTTTGCGTATGCATTTCGTAATCTGTTCGCCACATGAAAACGATAACTTTTATCTTATGGGCGCATCCATTTCGTATCCCATAATCCTACTTACAACAATGGTTGTTCGGTCATTTCCGTGAAATATATTTGCGAAAATTGCCGGCAATATCTCGGTTATATCCGTGAACGGTATTAGGGAAGGTGGTCGAGACCGACTTTGGGGTATCCACGCGCATAACACAGTTGTCGTCACTGACAAATTGAACTCCGCCAGATCTGTGATCAATACAAAGTACCGTAACTGCCTTGAACATTTTCGACCTCAGATATGGGCACTTGATCAGATGATTGCGAACGTGCAGGTGCGTTACTCGCGTAGTTGACTCGAAGTCAGCCAGTGATTATTTCAATCGCAACTTTTCGTCGAATTCCGTAGGCTAATTTATATTATACCAACAGATCTGATCGAGTTAAAAAAGTTGATAACTTACTTAATACAAAACACAAATATTCGTACGTTTTTGTAATAGGCCTATTATAGATTTCTGTAAGGCGTTTACGTTGGGTGAAATTTTCAAATTTGATCAAGAATCAGTAATAAACGCAGTTGTATAACGTTCAAGTACTGTTAATAAATAAATATAGGTATTGCCGAATAATTCTTAATACGGAATAGCTTCGTATAAAAAAAAATCAACACTCTAATCAAGGTAATTAAAATAGTATTTTCCTCATTGTTAACAGGATTTACCTTATTTTTGGTGCATGCAGAATTTTAATGGTGCATGTAACTTTTTTTTCAGCATGCACCTGATGCATGTAGATTTTTTTTTTCATTTCTAGCCCTGCATATGTATAGTGAGACCCAAGGCACACAGTAAGCGAATATTTCTTAATACTTTCAGAGTTTCTATTTCCGATTCGGACTAGACCTCAACTCCATTGAAACTTTGTTCTGTCTAGACCACCTCTGCTTAATGTCTTGTACACACGCCTGCTTTCGCCCCAAAATACGACTCGTATAGTGTGGATGCCCCCCCCCCCCCACACACACACACCCCACCCCACCCCCCACCCCCACCCCACCACACCCCACCCCACCACCACCCCCACACCCCATACATAACATCAAATCCTGGCTCCGCAAATGCCTATGCACCACTCCTCTGAATTCAACGGACCTGGGGCCTAATTCACTAAAGTCTCGCAATTTTGCGATCTCGCATTGCAATGCTAAAATACTTGCAAAGAGGATGCTGTGTTGCATAAGAGAGCTTTGTGAATTAGACCCCAGATAAACAAACAATCAATTAAACAAACACTTACCTGTATTGATATATCCACTTGCAGAAAATATGATAGCAGAACAGCACAGAAGTTAGCAGTCGTCACCAGTAGATCCATGCACATTTCAAATTTATGTACACAATTAAAATAAATATGATTATGAATGTCAAACAGCGATTCTATCAGCACATTTCCTATTTCTGAAGAATGTACGCAATATCGCTTTGACATCAATAAGCATATTGACGTCAAAGCATTGTTGACGTCACGTTAAAGAAACGTTGACGTAATTATGGTAACGTTTCCGGCAATTTTCATAACTTTGCTTTACGATTAAAATAACTACTCCTCCCCACCCCAACCCCCACTTTCAACTGTGGAAAAAAAGTTTTTCAATTTAGCATAATTGTAAGCGGATTCCTAAGGTATATGTTTAGTTTGTCGACACTAATCAAGAGTGGGGGACACAACCACTTCTTGTGGGGGAGGGGGGACAAGCCATATGCTTATGTTTACTGTTATGTGTATCAAGAACAAAAAACACTAGGCCCTACATTTTCGTCCTCAGTAGGGATCAAAGATACTCCCTGCCCCCCCCCCCCTCCCCCACCCAACCCCCTTCGATTCCTATGGGCCTGCTAATGCACAGCATTATTTTAATGCAATATACTTACCACGCTTACATTTCTGCACACGTGTCTGCTTTGGGGTCGGGACGTAGCCGTGGTCAAGCGCCCGCTAGATGCGCGGTTGGTCTGGGATCGATCTCCGTCGGTGGGCCCATTGGGCTATTTCTCGTTCTAGCTAGTGCACCACTACTCGTACATCAAAGGCTGTGGTATGTACTACCCTCTCTGTGGGATGGTGCATATAAAAGATGCTGCTAATCGTAAAGAGTAGACCATGAAGTGGCGCCAGCGGGTTTCCTCTCTCAATATCTGTGTGGTCCTTAACCATATGTCTGACGCCATATAACCGTGAAATAAACTGTGTTGAGTACGTCGTTAAATAAAACACTTCCTACTTCCTGCGTGTCTGTTTACAAACATTTACTGTTTTACCTATAAGAAGACTGCCACATCCATAAGACTCTTTTAGCAAATCTATACCTGCACGAGACAGAGCTCAATCACCGAGTGGAAAAGATGGAGGCAGTAAGTAACCACACCAACAGACTGCCGAGGATGAAATAAGAAGGCGGAGATCGATTGGCTACACGCTCCGGAAACCACCATCAGCTATGTACATTATGTAATATAGGTGATATCGGAGATGAGTTTCATTATATTTTTATTTGTGATAAATTCAACAAGGAACGAAAAAGATTACTAAAGCCATACTATGTTATTAGAACAAATGTAATTACATTTAGAGAACTGTTCAACTGTAAACGTGTCAGCAACCTTAAAAAGCTTTGTGAACGTATTAATATTATAAATAACTACTTTACCTCCTGAAAACCCATTTTATATAGCTTAATCTTACATATTTGTTTGTTATAAACACTTGTCACTTAACGTATGCGTGTATATGTATATATAATTTATATAATGTACTCCTCTGATGCCACCGGATGGTGGCTTTGAGTGAAATAAAGTTCTGTTCTGTTCTGTTCTGTTCTGTTCTGCTATCAATACGCATGCTCTGATATGGAACCCACAAGGCAAGAGAACAAGAGTCCGCTCGAATAACACATGGTGACACCAAACGACATGCAGGCTATACCTAGAGACAGTTGAAAACAATAGCCCAGGACAGACGACTATGGAGAGCAGTTATCGACGGCCTATGTCCCAGAAGAGACAATGGGCATAAACCTTTTAGTTAAAGTAAGTAGAATCTGTCTCGTTGGCTACCGAATTGAAGGCTGGCTCATACTGCACTCGCACCCTGGAAACGACTCAACTTACTACTCGTATTTCACTGTTAACCTACTAGGACAGACAGCCTAGATAGCTGAGTTGTGTACCGAGGATTACGAATAACTATGCTGAAAATCCAAATATTAATATGACGACAGTCACTTTTCGCACTCTTGTTTTGGCTTCGTACACAATAAATATAGCATATTTCACCGTAATTTCACTTGAAATCCATATTTTGTAAAAGGTAAAAAAAAAAAAAAATTATATGATTTTCTTGAAACACATTCAGGTGTATTAATAATGTTACAAAAAAATCCATAGCAAAGTTTGCATTAAAGTTACATTCTCTGGTTACCATATTATAACATCATGTACAAATGTGAAATACAAGCTCAAATGCACTTAAAAAAGTCGTGTGTGTTCGCTATGAACGGATATCGTCAAACGTATACGCTTGATTCGTCGCCTGTACCGCCATAGCTCGGCAAAGCATAAACGACAGCCTGTTGTCAGTTTCAGTTAACACGTGCGTTTGCCGATTTCAAATTGTAGGGTTCGTCTCAAAAAATTAAAAGAAAAATTTTGCGCTGTACGAAGAACGTTCGGTTGAGGATACGGTACTAGAGTCTTTAGTTAAAACCGGTTTGATCTTGACAAAAAGTAAAGTAAAGTTTGTGTTATTTAACGACGCCACTAGAGCACATTGATTTCTTTTTTATCTTATCATCGGCTATTGGACGTCAAACTTATGGTCATTCTGACACTGTTTTTTAGAGGAAACCCGCTGTCGCCACATAGACTACTCTTTTTACGACAGGCAGCAAGGGATCTTTTATTTGCGTTTCCCACAGACAGGATAGCACAAACCATGGCCTTTGTTGAACCAGTTATGTATCACTGGTCGGTGCAAGTGGTATACACCTACCCATTGAACCTTGCGGAGCACTCACTCAGGGTTTGGAGTCAGTATCTGGATTAAAAACTACATGCCTCGACTGGGATCCGAACCCAGTACCTACCAGCCTGTAGACCGATGGCCTAACCACGACGCCACCGAGGCCGGTTGACCTTGACAACGTATTATCGACAGTCGTACCTTCCTATTTCAGAATTGATATTTTATAAAGTGTTAGTAGAACTTTCAAAGTTTAGTTTGTATACTAGTAACACATTAATCATGTATATATTTTAAAAATAAAATATACTAAAGTAGACAATGAACGTTTTCACTTCTTAATTTTACGTGTTAAAATCGACAAATTCAAATAAATATTATTTCGTTTGGAAAGGGTAAGGGTTGTTTTTGTTGTTGGTGTTGTTGTTTTTTGTTGTTTTTTTGTTTTTTTTGGAGGGGGAGGTTTAACGACATCAAAGATAAAGCATATTGATTTAATAATCATCCGACCATATACAACCGTAAATAAAATGTGTTGAGTGCGCGTTGTTAAATAAAACATATCCTATCCTTCCTTCCATCTGCTGTTGGATGTCTAACATTTGGTAATTTTGACATATAATCTTAGAAAGGAATCGGGTGCATGTGCAGGGGGAGGGAATTGGAGGTCGAAACCCTTACTTGCCGAAGCTTAAAAAAAATTGAAATGTATTTTTTGGGGGAGCATGGCCCCATATAAACTTCGCTTAACACAGTCTATAACCCCAACCCCGCAGAAATCCCTGCACACGCGCCTTGGAAACCCGCTACATTTTTTTTACCAAGGGATCGTTTATATGTACCATCCCACAGACAGGATATCACATACCATGGTATTTTTGTATACCCGCCGATGGAGATCGATCCTAGACTGACCGCGCATTTCCAAAAACCTTTTTAGGTCTAAGTAATGAATAATAATAACATATAGTCTTGAAAAATGTTACTTAACTCGAACACAGTACCCTCTTCCTCTACCCCTAGAGCGTTACGTAATTAGTAACACCCCCTTACATGTAACGCGTATGCCAACAGCTGGCCACTGTCAAAATTTCAAGGCAAATACCCCACTCACCGACCCCTGGAAAGGCGTTGTACCATACCTCTATGGATATAAATATGTTTTAGAGATATGAGACGACCCCTCAATCAAGACAGTTAAATTTGTTCAAAAATTGCGAAATCTCACGTGATCTCTTGTTGGGGAATTCTATACTTGTGATAAGCCAATGAAAACCGAGATCGGTACGAGCCCGTCAAAAGTTTCCCACTTTCAAAATACTGGCTTTGTTTTTGACCTGGATAAGCCAGCGTAGTGAAACCAGTGCGGAGTTCGGCGTCATATATGCACCAAACGTAATTGGATTTTCTGTTCTATATGCTTAAAGAGACATTCCCGAGTTTGCTACATTGTAAGATGTTTCCGACTAATAAAATATTTCTACGATTAAACTTACATATTAAATATATTTTCTGGTTTAGAATATCAGCGTCTGTATATTCAATGTGTTTCTGGTCGTCTTAATATTTGTAAGAAGCCCAAAATGGATTTTGTCTTCAAATAATTTTGTACGTACGAAAAATTATATTTTTGGAAATAAAATGAAATTTAACCTAGTACAAATATTAGAACGACCAGAAACACGTTTAATATACAGCCACTAACATTTTATGCAGAAAAAATATATTTGATATGTAATTACAATCGTTAAAAAGTCTTTGTTAATCGATAACATCTTAAAAAGTGCAGCAAACTCAGGAATGTCCCTTTAAATAATAAAAATATTCCAGGGAATGTAGTTTTAAATTTTTTCCAGCATCTTGAAAATGGAAACGTCATTTACACAGTTTATTGTCATTGTGAGATGCAGCAAAGTAACGTCATTGGAATACTGACATCATTCAAATTCAAAATTAGCTGTATTAGTACCCATGGGCGTCGATCGGTGGGGGACAGGGGGGATGCGTACCCCTCACTTTTCAACGCCGGGGAACAATCTATATAAATCCCCCCCACACACACACACTTTTTCCTTTATCACACACACGCGCGTTCCCCCCCCCCCCCACACACTTTTAAAGCGGGATTGACACCCATGATTAGTACAATGCTTCGCCACATTAAAATAAAAACTAGTCCACTAACCTTGATCCCCGTCAAAATTAGAACACTGTTCGATATTATTTTTCATAATTCTGGACAAAATATTAAGTTTAAAGTTGGTGACTTCACAGCAATTTGCTTCCCGCTCTTTACTGTCAATCCTTGTACCTGGCATGCATCGTTCCAACTCATAAGTCTCATATTCATGAAATTATCCCTTTAATGCTAGATCTCGACCTATGACACGGAAGTGCCCGAGTTAGTGCAATGCAATCACCACCGAATACACTGGTCAGTGGCTCCAAACACTATAATAAGCGGAATTTCAATGAATATCAGTTCTGTTTTGGGGGGGGGGGGGATTGAATTTCCGCCGGAAGTACAAGTAGTAAATGGTAATATTTATATTTGTGCGGGTTACGTAACGATGACAAAGTATTAGGTAAGCAAAATCGTAAGAAAAACAGCAGATGTTTGATGTATTTCACACTTAAAGACTTACTTTTTGTCATTGACTGTTACCCTCTACATTATTTTTTATGGTAAATTTAATAACGAGTCGCTGTAGTTGGCCTACTGCCGGCAAAGTCACGAAAGTGAAACAGGATCTGTGACGTGAAGTGCTGAGCAGGCTACATACAGGTTGGGGCACCCCCCCCCCCCCACCCCCCCCCCCCAAACTTAAACTTAAGTTATAGCAACAATTTCGAGTATGTTTTTATTGTCAATCACCGTCAATGGACCGCTTGGGCTGTTTCTTTTTCCAGCCACTATTCCAGTATTATGAGTATAACAAAGGCTGTGGTTTGTGCTATTATGTTTGTCACTTTGTGTGATGGTGTATATATAAAAGATCTCATTACAGCTAATTAAAAAGAATAGCTCATCATGGTGTTGTCACAGTTGTGGCAGTGGCTTTCGTCACTTCTAATCTGTGTGGTCCATAACCATGTATCCAATATTATTTAACCATTTATAAAAAAAAAATTTTAGAGTGCCTCGTTAAATATTAAAACATTTCTCTTCTTTTTTTGTTTATGAAAAACATTTTACTCTTTAGGACATAAAACCTTCACATGACCTTCACATGACCATTTGGGAGCTAACTTGAAATTATTGTTTCAGAAATCAGTTTGTATTACTTGCATATTTCTGATACCAGTGAATACATCTAACTTCTAAGATTTTAGTCAGTAACTAACCTAGTTTTAGGCCTAGCTATCATTCTTAAAAAATTATTTAAATACATTTATGTAATTATATACAGGGTAAATAGGAAATTAGGATGTGACAGATTGTAATCCAATGGTTTCACATTGATCCATTTCAGTTTTTCGGGTGTTTTTTTTTTAGATATTTTAATTTTTATTGATAAAAAAGAATGAAAAGGATTGCACAACAGGCAGAGCCTATTATAAGTGCTCTCCTAAACAAGATGGACATCAGACAATATTCATAATCATATATATAAAACATAATAACAATGTCCATTGGCATAAAATATTTAACATAATTAATATTTGTTAATATATATATATCTAGTAATAAAAGGTAATCAGTTTTTATAATTTGCTTCAGTTTGTTAACACATGTACTGGCAGTATATATGGATGGAAGATATAAGTTGAAACAAATATAGTTTTATATGATTAACATGTTTGCAAATCACTACGTCTGTTTGATTGTTTTAAATATAACTAACCAGTTTTTGTAATTTGCTTCAGCATTTATCAGTACTGATCTGTAATTAATAGTAATTATAAGTCAGTTCAATTAATGTCAGCATTTTTGTTGCTAAAATTGACATATTGTTATGAGAAGGTAGTATGCATTTAAAATAAAAATACTAATTGTGAAAATGTGTTTTAGCTGAAGTAAAGTACTTGTTTCTCATTATAAAGTCAGGGGTGTAGACATGGAAAATATTTCACTAGCCCATTGGAACAGAGCCAATTAAAATTGACTAGCCCGACAGAATTTCTACTAGTCAGCCAGCCTATAGAACACTATATTATTGTTTAAACAGTATAACATATATAATATGTTTGACAAAAACATTATTACGGACATTTGGCAGATCGCCCGTCGGACTAGTAGTTGCATTTTTTAACTCATCCCTCAGAATTTTAACTCACATTTGGCGAGCAGGCGTGTACTTTTTGCACCCCTGTAAAGTGATCGCTAGGGTAAATCCCCATTGGTGGGTCTATTAGGCTATTTCTCATTCCAGCCAGTACACCACAATTGGTATATCAAAAACTGTGGTATATGCTATCCTGTCTTTGAGATGATGCATATATGTAAAAGATCCCTTGAACACTACTAGTGGGAAAAAATGCAGCAGGTTTCCTCTCTGAGTCTATATATCAGTATTATCAAAAATGTTTGACATCCAATAGCCGATGATTGAAACATCAGTGTGCTATAGGGGTGTCCTTAAACGACAAAAAAACCCTCTTTAACTTGTTGCTGAGGCAATTTTTTGAATTGAAAAAGCTGAATATCAGAATCAGAGCTAGCTCTGGCACTCGCTAAATTCGCCAGTTGCAAATTTTGAAAGCAGTTGGCAAATTTTATTTTAGTTTGGCGAATAATTGACATTTTTAAAGAAAATAACTGACAATTTCTGCAATTTTTTAAGTTTAATAAACAATTTGGAGAATTGTTTTGTTCACCCAGAGCTAGCCCTGCTGAATTAAGAACATTGTTCATAAATGGATGTTTTCTCTTTTCAGGCACAGTGTTTCACAATATTGGGCTGTTTTCGAATCTACATGCAGTTAGATTTCTGACACATCAGTTTACACTTGTAATGGAGCTCAATGGAGAACACCAGCAGACGGACAGGAACCTCATCTGTGCTATTTGTCGGGAAGACATGAAGCATTCCAAGCAGCTCCCATGTCTTCATACGTTTTGCTGCTCGTGTCTTGATGACTATATCAAACACAACACCCGTGGTGGAGAACCAACCATTAGCTGTCCTCAGTGTCGACGGCGGATAACCGTACCGGAAAATGGTGCTTCCGATTTCCCCAGCAGCTACTGTGTTTTAGCCCGGAGCGCTTCTTCGCGGATAGAGTCGGGTGATCTCACTTGCGGGGAGTGTGGGAAGGAGAACTATGCGATTGGATTTTGTATCGAATGCTCCAGAAACCTCTGCCGTGACTGCAAGGAGAAGCACAAGGCTGCAGCCGATACACATTCCCATCATATCTTAGTGATGGGCGATGGAAGAAAGAGAGTCGAAAAATGCTGCATGTGCGCCATCCATCCTGACCGAGAGTTGAAATTCTACTGTCAGGGCTGTAAGGAGCCGATTTGTCAAGACTGCCGACTGACTAAGCACTACGACAAGGTAGCTCACCCAGCCGTTGACATCTCGGAAGTTGCAGACGTCGACCGCAGACGGTTAACGTCTCTAATAGAAAACCTGTCAGTGTATTTGCCTCCTTTCCAGAAAGCACAGCACTCTGCCAATAATGTAATAGATGAATTAAAGAATCACGCTCATGATGTTGTTGCTGACATTAATGCCTGGCGAGAGGAAGTTCAAAGCAAGGTGAATCTACTGTGCGATGACGACATTAAGTTCGTGAAAGACCGCCTTCAAGGCTGTCTGAAAGAACTGGAACCCACACATGGAGACATTAATGAAGAACTCGACTTTCTCTGCCGTGCCATAGACACAGCCAAGCCTGTACACCAGATGGGCGACGATGTCAAAGTTGTCAATGTTACGAAGGAGATGGAGAACCTGTTGGTTAAATACAGCCAGCTGAAGCCGAAGTCACTTCCAAGGAAGAGATTTATTTTCACAAAAGAGCTGTACAACAGTAATACGCTCAACAACTACATCGGCCTGATGGGTTTCGAGTACACCAAGCTGAAACTGGATTTCACCTTTGAAACTGATCACCTGATGGACTACAGCATCATCCCGGAGACCGACAGCACTGCCTGGATGTCTTACTTCACCTCGGAGGAAAGTGCTTTAGTTCTGTACGACCAGACAGGACAGAAGAAAGAAGACATCTCGCTAACTCCCTTCGGACGATCACGAGTTGCGCTCCTGGGGAAATCATTTCTTATTTCCTCAAAGGTAGAGAAAAAGGTTTTCCTGTTTCCTGGAAATTCATTGCCACCAGTAGAATTTGCCTCAACGGATTTACCACCAAGAGGACTTGCCGTTACAGCAGACAATCTCATCCTCATTGTTGCATCTGTGTCGGAAATCACAGACGAAGCAGAAAATGTCCTGCTGGTGTATTCCCAGCGTGGAGAGCTGATTAAGGAAGTGAAGGAGGAAAATGGGGAGAAGATATTCCGTTCTCCTCGCTACGTCGCGGTGAACATCAATGGCGACGTCATCGTCTCGGATCAAGGAAGTCACTGTGTGGTGATAATGAACAAGAATCTCGAGGTCAAAGGTCACTACACGCTCAATCAGTCGAATCCGTTTTGTCCTCGCGGCATCTGCTGTGATAAATACGGCCGGATCATCGTCACCGACAGCTGCAACAACCGGATCCACCTGGTCTCTGCAGATGGTAAGTTCATCCGGTTCCTACTCACCGAGGAGGATGGTTTGAACTGGCCACAGCTGGTTGCAATTGGGCCAGGAGACAAGCTATGGGTGGCTTGTCGTGGGTGTGTTCAAGTCTACGACTACGTATTGGAGTAAATACTTCACTAAGATGTTAATGGAAGCCAACGAATTGTCGGGGTAAGGGTCTTGTTTTGAAAGATAAAAATTGTTTATTATGAAGGTATAGTGCTTGACCAACAATGGTATCAAGTATTTGTTTTAATAAGATGAAATAAATACAAAATGGAAACAAAACCCAATAATATTGGTTAGATTATGACATGATGACAGTGAAAAGAGGTGAGGTGATAATACTATTACATAACCTCAGTGGAAGGAGTTGTCTTAGCATTACATGTGATGTACAATACATGCAAGTTAAATGGGTACCAAATACAGGGTCCACACTGGCAAACATTTTTAGTTTAGCCAGTTTTTAGATGTGCACATGTATTTTGAATATTTCCTTTAAAAATTATTAAAATGTGGTTAATTTAAGCAATATTTTATTAACCAAAAACTAAATGTTATAGCCATTTAAATTTAAAAAAAAAAAAAAGCAAGTGGCTAATTGGGCCATGTACAGGGTGAGCCCTGAAATGACAGATTTTAAAATTCATATGCCAATAGATAATCGCCTCTATGACTCCTCGAGACAAGTGGCTGTTAATAAAAGTGGAAACTTGAGTAGGGTTTTTATGCATGTTAATTATTATAGTTTATACAGTCCTTTGACAATTAAAATGTTTTGTAAATCACATTAAACAAAGAAACAAACACCTGTAATCAGCATATGTGATTCATGATGTCCTTTATTTAATGTCCAATGATCGAAAAAAGTGTTATGCAAAATTGGATTTGCATGAACAAAACTATCATAAGGCATCAAAAAATTTCAAGAACAATAGTTTTGTTCATGCAACACTTAAAATTTTTGCAAGTTATCTTATCTTAAGCAGCACTATAAAATTGTAAAACCATCTAAGTTATGACGTCAAAAGTCTTTTCTCTAGCAATTTGGCAATTTAGACTAAATACTTTTGGGACATTTTCATTATTTTTAGGGCACATTTTTTAAAAATTAAAGACAAAAAAAATTTATGAACTAAAGTTAAATGTAATTAATGTGCTTGCATTAATAAATAAATGGCAGAATATATAACAGGGATGTTTCATTAATTAATAATATACTTTCCGAGTTTTTTTATAAAGGCAAATTTAGCATTATTGAAAAAGGCTTGTTTAATCTCAGGGCATCATGGCACTGACTAAGGCAAAATGGTGCAAGACTATTGAGGCGATGTGCCACACCATGCTAAAACAAGCTAGAGAAAAACACTACATCACTATTGTGTGTGCTTAGTGATGTCATAGCCTACAAAGTACAATGGTTTTACAATTTCGTAGCACTATCATAGCTTCGAAAATCCCTAGCCTGGTTTTTAATCCATATTTTGTTTGAGTATTGTATTCAGGACATTATTTATATAGAAATGAAATGAGTTTCCGTAATTTGTTCTGCCAATTTTCAGTTCTCATGGGCCAGATGATTACGGTATCACAATTTTCAGAGACCTATTATACTGGTACATTTGAATAAACCAGTAAATAATAAAGATGATAAAAAGTGTATATTTAAAGAGACTGTTTGATGTACATGTAATATAAATTGTATGTGATGCAGGGCTCACCCTGGATTAAAAATACCTGTAGCCAAAATATTAGCCAAATGGAAATTTTATTAGCCATATTGAAAATGCTTTAGCCAAAATTGTCTTACCTAGTACTGTATAGAGTATTTATATATGAATCTCAAAATGCATCTTTTTTCAGCTAATTGTGTACAAATTGGGAAAAAATCTCAATAACAAAACTGTATTACCTGATCAAAATCAAAGACAGCAGTGGTGGTAGGGGCAGTTAATATATTACTTTGATTTTTCAGGGGGTGGGGGGTGATGCATTATGCTTTTTTTTTTAATATAGAGCTCATTATTTCTTGAAATAGCTATCTTTATGTTACTTTATGTAACCCATCAATTCCCCACCCCCAACAATTTCATAATTTGCGCCATGTTGTTGCTGTTGATTTCAGCGTTGTGTTAAATGCTTGTGATTTCTGCTTGTAAAATACCTAGGCTAAGAATGCTGACTTCACAGTATATTCCATATATATATTTTTTTTTTTGTAAACCATAATAAAATTAAAATGTACGGTCTTTTTAAAATCCATCTGACTTATTAAATTTCACCTCACAGTCTTACAAATCTATGTCTAACAAATATGATTATTGTAAAATAATTTTATTCAGTTTACGTGTATCTGTAATTTGTACAAATATCGCATGTTCATTTCCTTCGATCGTGATATGCATGCGTGCTCTCGACTATGGGTACGAAATTAACAAAGACAAAGAAATAACCGAAACTGCAGTTAGGTATTCATTGATGCGAACAACTATTGTTTTTCTACAAATTTATATCAAGATTTACTCCGCAACGATGTCTCTTGATACGTGGGTGTCAGCTGACTCTGAAGCATGACGCATATTCATGCCGAGAGCTGTGCTCAGTTCAGCCAACGACCGTTCTTCCTAACGTTCCCGAACAATTTGATTGGTGTCCGTCGTGTCCATTTGGTTTAATGTGAGGCGAACGTTTTGTTTTCGCTTGGTCTGGCTAAACTCAGCCCTTTGAATAGCCTACATGTCTTTCAGCCCTGAACTGGCATGCGTATTTAAATTGACACGCATTGTTGGTCTCTTTTTTTATTACTTTGGTTCAAAGACTTTACAAAGTTAAAATAACAAGTTACGGACTTTGATTTCATACATGTTGAATGCATGCCGTTAAAATTAATAACTGTGATTGTTAAAATAAACAAACTTCTTCAGGCCTACACTGTATTCTGGATAATACCGTTTCTCATTACTGGTCACGAGATCACTATTATGCTAATTGAATATTTGCTATTATTATTGTTTGTTCACATCAGAAGATATAAAATGGCTTAGCAAAAATTTTAGTCACTTGCAAATTTTATTAGCCATTTTTTTGTAAAAATTAGCTACCGACAGTGCGAGCCCTGGTGATGGTATCATGATATTGACATAATTTTGAAAATACATAGTAAAATGTGTATAATATATGTTGTATCAAATGAGGTGAAATATTTAGTTTTTCCGTTTAATGTTACACATCTACTCAAAACTGGATCATTGCTTCTATGGCTATTATTATTTTCTTGTTTGTAACAAGTGTTGCAAAGTGCGATAAAATTGATATTGTGTGCACTAGATGTAATTATACTTGGTAATATAAATGGCTCGATCCCCATAATCTAAGTTTGGAGAGCAATCAATTACTTCACTCTGTTTCATATCAAGGTCTGATAAAACGGATAACCTACATGTATGACATTAAACTGTTATAATTTTTATCCTGCAATTCAACAAGAAGAGTGGGCAAATCAACTTTATTCCTAGCTTTCAATGTGCTCTAGCTAAACAAGCAAGAATTTTGCAGTAAGACAACAAAATATATAACATGCAATATATATGTTATATTTGTCACGCTAACAGTTTTGACTCATAATTCCTAAATAAATTATTATTTAATTAAAAATATATATATTATTTTAATACTGGATATTTGCCACACAACAAAACTATATTTTGATTGAAATTAATGATGTACAAAGAACAAGCAATTTGAATGTCTAGTCAAAGGAGCAGTTTGAGTCAGATCGATCGGTTATATACATGTATACATGTACTGTCAGTGATAGAAATAATCAGAATTTTTCACTAGTCCACCGGACAAGTACATCTACAAATCTACTTCTCCATCAATATTTTCACTTGTCCAAATAAGTTGTTGGTTTTATTCAAGAGCAAGAACAATGTTTTTGATTGCTTAAAATGAAACAGCATTATAATGTTTTACTTGTCCACTAGACAACCACTAACATACATTTTGCTTGTCCCAGCAGATTATCACTTGTCAGGACAAACGGATAAGTGCTTATTTCGAACACTGACTGTAACAGATGGTATTTTGCTACTATAGCACCATATATCACTTTGCTTTATCTCGTCATCATATTCTGTCAGTTGATGCACAAACAGTGGCTGCATGATGAAAAGTTAATTTAAACAAATACTCTATTCATGTTGTATTATATATATATATAATTTTAGTTTTAGAATTGTTCACATGGGGGATATTGGAACATTTTGTTTTATATACTCAAATGTAGGCCTCGAAATTGGATGCAAAATATGGCTTGCTGTTATTTTTAGTTACAGCTACTTACATAACATTCCCTTCATTTACCACACCATCATTCCCGGCTGTCTATTCTGATAATATAAGTCATCGCATCAAAACCAGTGTAAAATGTTAATCAAAATACTTGTATTGAGCAGTAGTTGATCATGTGGTATTTAACCTTTTCATATCTGTGCTAATATGATGTCATGTCATGAAATAAATAGTGTTGCGCACTTGTCATTATGTCCACAACATTAATAAATTGATGACATCTGCACACCATCACATTACAAAAGGGTTAAGATACAGACCTAAGTTATACACAAATAACAAGGCACAATATTTTTAACATGCACTGGTGTCGGTTATGCAACTTTACATGCATATGAACATCCTGTTACATTCTTAAATTAAAAAAAAGTTGCAAAAGTTTGAAGATAATACTCATTTTAATGGAAGTTGTGGTACTTGATTAAATTATGCAAATACGTGTATAATTCATATAACGGAACAATCGGTTACAATGGTAACATCATGTGAACCAACTCCTGGTTGTACCTGAATAAATTTTAAGTATTGTCCCCTGTTCTGATAAATCATAACTGTATACATTTTGTTATATATTTTGTGAAAATTAAGGTCTATTATGTAAGTTTTTGTTTTCATTCCTCATTTCGAAATTGATTGTGATGTACTTAATAAGGTAGTCTAGTATAAGACACAAACTCCACATGTTGATGCAAACTCTTTATACATTTTGTCAACTGTTTACTGTAAATGCTTTCATTTTTATGCATAGTATTATTAAATTTTATTGTGATGGACATATTGTACATGTAGCCTATCAGGGTTTCTGCCAAAGGGTGCAGAGGGTAAAATTACGTACCCTAAAATCTTTGAAATTAATGGATATATTTTTATGTTTTAGAAAGATGATACAGTGAAACCTCTCTAAAATGGACCCTCTGTAAACTGGAATTCACATGTTGACGCACGTTTAAGTACAGTAGGATTTAAATGTTAAATACAGGGTACAAGTACATATGAGGCTGATCATCAGATCTAGGTGGGGGAGGCAGGTGGGTGTACGTCTTATCAGACCAGAAACATACGTTCATAATTACATATATAAATTTTAAATTGACGTGTATATAAAATATACAAATTTTACATTTTTCAAAATGTGTATGCCTGCAGTAAAATGTATCAAATTGAATATGTATTTTATATATGAAAAGTGTTGTTTAAGTTCAAATATAAATATAATTTGCAGTAATTCATAACACTAAATATATGTATGAATTGTCCTTTGTAGCTGCGCTGTTTTATGCATGTACATTGTATGCAATATGTTGTGCCTTTGCTATCAAATACTACTTGCCAGTTTACGTATTATTTACTCTTTATGAATGTCATCTGTCCATATATTTTTTTAATTTCTGACAAACTGCATTTAGTGACCTAATGTGTTCTACCTAAATTTGTTTTATTTTACACAAACGTTTATTTTACAATGTATATCTTCTTGGGTGTTTTTGCTTTTTGGTTTTAACCAGAATGTTACGTGATAATCTGTCAACTGCTTTGTGTTCAGCTCACAGCTGTGTGTATTAAGCACCGTTCTTCCAACAGCCCGAAGTAATTTGGGGCGAAAGTAAAAGTAAAGTTTGTTTTATTTAACGATGCCACTAGAGCACATTGATTTTTTATCTTATCATCGGCTATTGGACGTCAAACATATGGTCATTCTGACACTGTTTTTTAAGAGGAAACCCGCTGTTGCCACATAGGCTACTTTTTTACGACAGGCAGCAAGGGATCTTTTATTTGCGCTTCCCACAGACAGGATAGCACAAACCATGGCCTTTGTTGAACCAGTTATGGATCACTGGTCGGTGCAAGTGGTTTACACCTACCCATTGAGCCTTGCGGAGCACTCACTCAGGGTTTGGAGTTGGTATCTGGATTAAAATTCCCATGCCTCGACTGGGATCCGAACCCAGTACCTACCAGCCTGTAGACCGATGGCCTAACCACAATGCCACTGAGGCCGATAGGGGCGAAAGTAAAGGTTATATTTTAATTTATTACCAGAGGATGTGGAAGCTATAACTTGGTACAGCCAAAATTTTAAGTGTTTTTTTGTTTGTTAAATAAATCATTCCAGTTTGGTTCCAGAAGTGTTTTGGAAACACAAAAAAACCCACCTTAAAATGTTCTGTTTGTATGTGCATTTGTCAATATATAAATAAAACAGAAATACTTACCTATAGTAAGTATATTAGCCTATTTGCATATTGAGTTTGAAATAAGAAAAAAAATCATTAATTTGTATCAGGACCCAGTCTTATAAAACTTTTAAGTCCAGTATATATAATATTATGACATAACAGACTTTTACCTTTAATTACAATCTGCAATGTTGTATGCATTTTGTATGCCATTGTCATGATTTTAAAGTCTCCACACTATATACTTCCATTAAATCTGCCTTGACTCGTGGACTTTTAAAAGTTTTATAAACCGATGTTGTTGTCTTTTTGTTTTGGGTTGTTGTTGTTTTTTGTTTTTTTTCCCCAGTGCATTCAGACCATGTCATGGTTAACCAATGTTAAGTGCCTGTTTGGAGGACTAAGCAGTAATAATGGTACTGTGGATATGGGATTACAATATTAAATTAATCAAATGTTGTGATAATGATATGAATCTCAATTATCTTTGATCACAGTCAAAGTAAATTTTAGCAAGCTAGTCAAAGGAATCTGTTTTTAAGAAAGCTTGTCATGAGTTGGTCCTTTTGACCCATGTCGGGACATATGGGCCCCAAAACATGTATATGTATGTATGTTGAATAATCTCTATGAAATACTCACACTTTAAATAACAAGCATTTAAATAAGCATAGTATCTGGTATCCCATGTACAGGTTACCTCACAATACAAACCTGGGCTCTGTTTTATGAAGCGATCTTAGCGCTAAGATCACCATAAGTGCATAACATCCTTATGCACTTAAGACGATCTTAGTGGTAAGATCGCTTCATAAAATGGAGTCTTGGGCCCTAATTCACAGAGCTGTCTCAAGCAATATTGCATCATCTTTGCAAGTCATTATGCATTGCACTACAAGATCATAAAGTCGCAAGAGTTTAATAAATTACGCAATTCAAAAATCTCTCTAAAATTAAGTTGTCTCAAGATCACATTTTCATTTCACGTTTTGCTTTGCACTGCAGTATCACAAAGTTGCGAGTTTAGTTAATTAGGTCCCTAGAAATCTGTACGTTATGACACTGTAGTCATTACTACAAAAAGCCTTGACAAACTTACTCAGTTTGGTACTTTGTAAGTTTGTTATTCATTCAGATCACTGTTCTTATTGTATTGATTCTTGTACATCTTGCATTTTAAAGGCATACTGTCACAGATTTAAAGGCATATTGTCACAGGTCATTGGCCTATTTAATGGTCTAACAAAGTATTACCAGAACAAAAAGAATTTGATTTGTTCCTAAATGTACTTTATTTAACCATCTTCATAACCACTATACTCCATTTATAAATGATATTTTGTAAAAATAATTGAATTATGGCAATGGTCCATAATTCAAAAACTAAAATTGCCGATAGGGTTGACATGGATTTCACTCCATCATGGTTAAGGTGATGCGATAGCTAGATTTGGTTTCAAACAATTAATGTAATTTTTATTTATTATCCATTTTTTTTAGAGAAATAAGGTCCTTAAATCTGTGACAGTATGCCTTCAGTAACACAACTGATAATAATATAGGTGGTGGAGGTTTAGTTTAAAGCTGCAATGTCTGGTTTCAATCGTATACAGTCAAGTTCTAAGTTCAAATACAAGCATAACTGCACTTTTAATTCACTCGCAAGTTGTCGTCATTAACGCATATCGTCAAATGCTTACTAGCCAGTTAGAACAATTCTCGCCATTTTGTAATACCGAGCGCATTCTAGCAGCCACTTCCTAGCAGCCAATTACGCTAGCAGCCAATTTCAGCAGACACGCATGGCGACGTTCTAAACACCGGACCATTACGCCTTTTATAATGTGTGTTGTGGTGTGGGCTATACGATACTAGTTGGACATCCTATATTACCGTAGTACAGACGGATTTTTAAAGTGATACGGTTAAGTTGTATTTATACGGATATTAGTAACAATAAGACTGTGAAAATTAGTTTTTGTGTTCTTATTATATAAAGATACTCTTTAAAACTCTAAAATTCGTAAGTTGTAGTGAATAATTAAAAATTAGCATAACAGTGTGTATAAAAGTGTGTGAAATACAGGTAACAATCGAAAAGCATACGAGTCCGGTGTTTAGATCGTCGCCATGAGGGTCTGCTGGAATTGGCTGCTAGAATCCGCTCGGTTTTTGTAATGCAACAATAGCCGAACCGTACTATTTTTAGCCCAGAGGGAGCCCGGCAAAAGTGTCCCATTTTCAAAATAGTGGGTTTATTTTTAACTTGGAAAAGCCAGTGTAGTGAAACCAATTCGGAGTGCAGCGTCTTATATGCACCAAACGTAATGGGATTTTCTGTTCTAAATGCTTAAATAATAAAAATATTCCAGACATAGCCGCTTTAATAAGATTTTGTCAAGAACAAAGTACCATTGTGGAATTTCTGAACATGTGGTAAAACACACACACACACACACATACACACCAGTAACCTGGACAACTATTCTCTTCTTGTTTCAATGTCTGCTATGTCTCTGGTTATTGCAGGTACAAGGTATACAAACTCAAATATATTGTAACTTCTTTATTTGTTTTTCTTACTTGATGTAAATACCTGTATTTACTCTAAATTGCAATAATTATTTTTATTAATATTATCTTTACATTATAACAATTAGTTTTTGTTTTGTATTGTTGCAAATAAATGGGCTTCTTCGCATAATTGTGTTGTTACATATATTTATCTTAGTTAGCTTGCAACCACCAATAACTTAGTGAAGGTGGTGCTGGTGGAATAAATTTGCTTATGGTTGCAGAAAGTGCATACCTGAGACCAGGTAATTGTAAGAATATGGAAAGAAATGTTTTATTTAACGACGCACTCAACACATTTTATTTACGGTTATATGGCGTCAGACATATGGTTATGGACCACACAGATTTTGAGAGGAAACCCACTGTTGCCACTACATGGGCTACTCTTCCGATTAGCAGCAAGGGATCTTTTATTTGTGCTTCCCACAGGCAGGATAGCACAAACCATGGCCTTTGTTGAACCATTTATGGATCACTGGTCGGTGCAAGTGGTTTACACCTACCCACTGAGCCTTGCGGAGCACTCACTCATGGTTTGGAGTCGGTATCTGGATTAAAAAACCCATGCCTCGACTGGGATCCGAACCCAGTACCTACCAGCCTGTAGACCGATGGCCTACCATGACGCCACCAAGGCCGGTCGTAAGAATATGGTTAGATATATTACAATGGTACATACATGTATTGGTAGAGTTGCATGTAGTTAAATTTAACAGGACAGTTGACAACCAGAGTTGGTTATGTCCACCCTTTACAAAAATAAGAATGACTATTTTGTATTTTTCCATGTTTTAATGTTGTCAAGTTGTTGTTTTTTTGGGGGGGGGGGGGGGGGGGGGGGGGGGGGGGGGGAGGGTGAAGAGACGGAGGAACATATATATAACAAGACTGCTGCAGATTCATAAATTTAATAAGTAAATAAAATGGCTTTTTAAAAGGGTTTTGTTTTCTTGGTAAATGTTAAATGCTTTGTTTTCATGAGTTTGGACAACCATTTCTGGTTATCAGCTCTGGTAATGTCTACTTTAGAAAGTGTGACTAAGAGGAAGGGTCAGACTTCACTGACAAATTAATGTTTGTCGCATAACACACACACACCCCTCCAAGCCACTGCAATCCAAACTGACTTGCAATGTATTTATTACAACGTATGTTGTGCAATTCTCTATTTCATTTCAACTTATTTTTCGTGCTTATATCCAATTACGGTTCAAGCATGCTGTCCTGGGCACATACCTCAGCTATCTGGGCTGTCTGTCCAGGACAGTGGGTTAGTGGTTTTTTAGAGAGAAGAGGCTGTAGTGGTCTTATACTTCCTATTGAGTTGTTAAAACCTGCTCTGGGTGGGAGCCGATACCGGGCTGCGAACCCTGTACCTACCAGCCTTGTGTCTGATGGCTTAACCATGACACCACCGAGGCTGGTGTGCAATACACAAATGTTTTTAAATAAAATTTTCTTTACTTTAATTTTAAATCCTATCATAAGTAACATGAACAGGTTACCAGAATATGTGTTGTTTGAAGGAAGGAGATGTTTTATTTAACAATGCACGCAACACATTTTATTTACGGTTATATGGCGTCAGAAATATGGTTAAGAACCACACAGATATTGAGGAAACCCATGTCGCCACTTCATGAGCTACTCTTTTTTTTTTTTTTGATGAGCAGCAAGGGACCTTTTATATGCACCATCTCACAGACAGGGTAGTACATACCACAGCCTTTGATATACCAGTCGTGGTGCACTGGCTGGAATGAGAAATACCGGGATTGATCCCAGACCAAGCGAGTGCTCTACCACTGGGCTACGTCCCGCCCCCAATGTGTTGTTTGATGTGACTTACATCAAAACATGGGTTTTGTGAGACTCGTGTCATTTTAGACTTCAGCAGTCTCTAAATCGATCCATTGGTCTGTATGTCAATCCATTTCTGTGGCGAATTTTCTGTATAACCAATCATATCATCAGAAAAACATTTTATTTCCAATTGCTTCACCATACTTAATGGCACACCTATTCCTTGATGAAACACATTTTGGATTCTGTGGCAACATCAACAACAAACCAACATGATCAGGCCGACCATTAGTATTACCGTTTGACCTACACGTGTGTTACAGGTTCCGATCTGCAATTTGATTGCTACGGCCATTCTTGGACTTTGTCGTATATCATCAACCATTTGTTACTGCATGCCAAACAAAGTTTGTTAAAGTCTGATCTGTTTAACACCACCACTAGAGGACATTGATTTATTACTAATCGGCTATACAATGTATTTGGTAATTCTGACAGTCTTAGAGGAAACCTGCTACATTTTTCCATTAGTAGCAAGGGATCTTTTATATGCACCATCCCAGAGACTGGATAGCACATACTATGGCCTTTGATAAACCAATTGTGGTGCACTGGCTGGAACGAGAAATAGCCCAATGGATCCACAGACTCCAAACCGACCATGCATCAAGCGAGTGCTTCACCACTAGGCTATGTTCTGTCCCCTCCAAACAAACAAACCCCATCCCATGTACACCGTTTATTAAAACTGTAATTCAATTTAATAGATACATGTAACATTCTATCTCAATTAAGTTTACAATCATGATTAATAATGTTTTCTATCCACGCATATTATTAGTACATTTGAAAAAAAAAAATCCACACACAAACCTAGATACATACTTCAAACACACCTTGTTGTTGAATATTGATTACTGGTAGTCACAACAATACATCATCAAGTTCACTTGTTATAAAAATAACCTGTGTATACTGGACAGTGTCCTTGTGCATAATATGCTGTACAGGTTCATAGGAACCGAGGGTTGGGGGAGGCTGGGATATCAGGCACTTTAAGACGAAAATGTATTTGTCTGGTCCTATGCCCTCCCCTCCCACACACACACTAGAGATCCCCCCACTTCAGATCCTATTTCTACTGAGTCACATTTTGTTCTAGATTCCTCGAGTTGTATTTATTGACAGATTTGGTATCACAGTAACCAGAGGTAGACACAGGAATTTATTTGGGACGGGGTGCAACTGAAAAGAAAATGGAAGTTGTTGGGGTAATAATTTTGTTATAAAAGGATATGGTTGTTTTGGGGTTGTTTTTTAAATATGAAGAATCACACATAGATAAACTAACATATCAGGCCACAGACCACAATTAATTTCGCTAATATTATGTTTCTATATAGGCTTAGTGGCTATAACATTTTTATTAATATCAGCAGGCCCGTGGATTTTTGTATGTACCTTTGCCTGCCTGGGGGACACATACCCTGAAAAGGACAACCCCTGTTGTCCAGCTCTTTCTCCCAGCATATTGGTTTAAACAAACACACCCTCTAAACCTGGCTGGAGTACACCCATTTTACACAAAAAGCACTACTTTTGCATGGGCCGGAATTACCACAAACAAGTCTTCAATGTCAGCAAGTTACACATGTTTACAAACTACATGCTCTCCCTTGTCATTTCAGTCACTTCATAGCTGTCTGCCATGAAATAATCACAGTCAAACAGCAGACTACTTATGCGGACCAATTTCCGGATTTTGGACAACCAAATGGGAAGATAAGTGTAATCTGAAGCCATATAATTTCCGAAAATTAGAAGTCCTATATCCCCATTTCAAGGTATAGTTTATGGAGCTAAAAAAATGGGGTAATAAAAATGGAAGCTTCTCTTAAACCATACAAAAATTATTCACAAAACATTAACTTTTAATTATAACTAAATGTTACGGACTATATTAGAAAAATCTCTCTTTCAAAACAGACTTCAAATAAATATACAGTGAACGATGTCTAAACCGGACCCTGAACAAACTGGAAACCTGTCAAAACCGGCCAAGTTTCATGGTCACAAATTTTCACTGAACACTGGGTAAATCGGATAAATATTAGGTGCCCAGCATGATGCAGTTTTGACAGGTCTCACTGTGTCTATAATCTTCTTCCACGTACTTTTTCTTAAAGCAGGATAACCTAATTAATCTTGTCATCATCTCTGTACTCTTAGACGAAACTGAAAAACTCATATTTTATTCATCATCTGTTCACTCCATGATATAAATATTTCACTAATATTTCAAGATACATGTAAACTCATCTTATAAACTATGCAACATATATGAGTTCAGGGTTTCAAATATCATTTTCTCGTGTATCTACATGTAAGGCAAAATATTTTCATTTGTACTATCTTAATTTTTAAAAATATATTTTAAAAACCCAAACAGATTAACACACATTAATTGAGCAGGATTTAAAGGTGCTATGCTACCATAATGGCCAAATTTTTTAAATAAGTTTTGTTTTAAAAAGTAAATATACCCTAAACTATATGACCATAAAAATTTACAACCAAATAATTAAATTTACTAGTATAATTTTTTTTAATTTGTATTGAATAATCTTCAGTGAACGACCGACAGAATTGGACAGAATTGAGTAAACATTTTGATACTTGGTCTATAGTCCTTCCCAGCCTCCCTTAACAATGATTTTTTTGTACATAAATTTCAATGTGATTTGACATAAGAGAAAATGTTGGAAATAACAAAAGAAATCACTCTTTTTTTGTGTGCAGTTTTAAAAACAATCAGTTCAGCAATAAATAGCATGTGTACATACCACAGTAAGAAAATGATCCTTACTGCTGGGAAGGACTATAGATAAAGAGGAAACCCGCTACCACCACATACATTGTGTACGCTACTCCCATTAAATGCAGCAAGGGCTCTTTTACATGACGTTTTCCATACATGGCAGCACATATTAGTCTTGTTATGAGGCACTGTTTAAGATGCAAAACGAAATCCTAGATTCCATTAACGGCAATCAATCTTATAACACACCATACCTCAACAAGCACTTTATTCCACCCACCCCCACCCCCTATATCCCAACTATTATGCACACATATGTGACAATAAACACCACTGGACTACACAGATTAATTAATCGTCTGCTAATGAATGTCAAACATTTCATAATTCTGACAGTCTTCTGAGAAAGCCTGCTACATTTTCCCCATTAGCAACGAGATCTTTTATATGCACTTTCCCACAGACAGAACAGCACAGCTTTTGATATACCAGTCATAGTATTGTGTCCAATGTCAATATTTCTTGTACCACCTTATTTTTTTTATTTTTTTAAACCCTTGTTTCTCATCGGATGATACCGTATTTCCTCTAATAAGCACCCGGGCGTTTATTCATTTCAAAATGGTCGCAGACCCGGCACTTACTGGAGACCCGGACTTAATTTTTTAAAACAAATTTTAGAAATTAAAGCTAAAAACTACAAACTTACAATTTTAGTTATTTTTAAACTTTAACTGTAACAAAACTTTAAACTTCAACAAAACAATGAACATATTAATATTATTTGTCGATGTAAAGTGTCTAGTGTCAACGTCATTGCTGAAAGAGGCCAGGGATTAATAATTTTTGAGCTGTCTTACCCAGCATTTATTGGAGGCCTGGTGTTTATTTTGTTACAAACTGTTACAGACCCTACGCCTATTGAAGGCTTGGAGCTTATTAGAAGAAATACGGTATATCCCAAATTTTTCAAATGGTACATAGGTGTTACAGGATATCAAGCTAAAACCATTTCATTCTTAACCATGCAAATTTTTCAAACAGAAATTGAATGGAAGTGACATTCATGTCTCACTGAATCCATGTCTGCTACTATAATGGTCTCCCAGTCATCTGATATACAAAACATGTAGTGAAATTCGGCCTGTATTAATAAAAAAAAACTGTGTAAAGCAGCCACTACAGTACAAAATAACCTGCATTAAACAACCACTAGTTTTAGCAGATTGTGTAATACTTCCTGATGTAGCTGCTCAACAAAGGCTAAAATGCATCTTCTTCATTTTGTATCGGATGATGAAAAACCATCCAGAATATACAATGTACATGATTGTATGTAGTAATACATTGTTATTTTGGTCACACACATTTCCAGCCTGGTCAGGATTACCCACAAAGGATATGTAAACTATACGGTCACAGCCTGTTAGTTTAACAGGTCACAGCCTGTTAGTTTAACAGGTCACAGCCTGTTAGTTTAACAGGTCACAGCCTGTTAGTTTAACCGTTAGTCAGATTTGGGTCCCGGGTTTTCCTTCTTGTAGTCGTCCATGACCACTTTCAGTCGGGCCCACATATCCTGCGGGTTGTCTATTCTTGGCATCTGAAAAGAAAACAAGCAAGCATCATGAAAAGTTAAAAGTTTGTTTTGTTTAATGACACTACTATAGCACATTGATTTATTCATCACTGGCTATTGGATGTCAAAAATTTGGTAATTTTGACTCATAGTCTTAGAAAGGAAACCTGCTACATTTTTCCATTAGTAGCAAGGGGTCTTTCATATGCACCACCTCACAGACAGGGCAGCACATACCATGTCCTTTGATATACATGTACCAGTTGTGGTGCACTGGCTGGAATGAGAAATAGCCCACTGCATCAGGCTCTTTGAGGGTTTTTTTTTCATTTATCAGAATTCAATTCTGGTAATATTGCAAATAAAAATCCACAAGATTCCAGTAAGATTCCCATAACACCAATCTTTAAAAGCACAATCATCTAATTGTGAAACAACTTGTAACATAATTTGTACCTAATCAACTGTCACTCTATTGCTGTTTATCATGTTAATTTAGCAATCATACAAAATAAGGCATGGTGCTGCTAAAGTGAGCAAGCTGCTATCAGATAGAATACAGCTATTTGGAATGAGGTGTTTTGTGTGTCATCCATGCTTACCCACCTTATAATGTTGATCAGCATATATCCCAGCATATGCCCCAATCAAAAACGAAATCTAGAAGAAAAAAGAGAGAACGTGTATGCAGAACAAAGTTCATAATATTAAAGACCAATGCAAGCACATGTACATATCATTATGTGATCTCGCAAGGTTACAATAATTACAGTTCAGTTATATAAAATTATAAACATGAGATTAACAAGCATATTGGTATTTCCAAAATGTTTATTGCATAAGATTGCTTAAACCAAAATCACCTGGCATCATAAAAAATGGAGTGCAAAAGCTGGTTCCATGTGACATGTTATTACCTGACAGTGTATAGATATATGACTAAACGAACTTGTCTGTGAAAACAGATATCAGTTGCCACAGTCTAGACCCCTCTCCCGGGTCCTCACACCCCTGTACATAAAAAATAACACCAAACAATTTAATTTATTTATAGAAAAAAACCCACTGATAGGGAAATATTCAGTTTACAACCAACAGAATTGGGCGCATACAGTTGAGGCGAATAATCTGTAACATCATGCCAGTGGATATTGTCAACAAGTTTACTGTCTTATTGTCTCTCATCCGTCTCCGACAGCCTTATCCAGTCAACTTGTCGGATTTTTGTATATTCACTGATTTCGCAACATTTGTTCACAGGGGTTCTAGGATTTTTATAAAATTCACTAGCCACGGGATCAGTGATTAAACAAATTTACTAGCCATGATTAAAAATTCACTAGCCCTACTTTACTTAAGTTAATACAATTTTACTAAATAATAGTAATACAGGGCTTCTAGATTATGGTATCCCCATTCACATGGCTAGTGATATTCAATGTTGGGCTAGTAAATAACTACTATTGCCATGCCAGATGGCTAGTGAATTTATTTTGGTCAAATGTTGCAATTAAGTCTATTTTGTAAATATCAATATCCTAGACCCCCCCCCACAACCGCCCAATGTTAGTGTTTTAAGCTCTATCTCCCTCTTTAGGTGACACATCTAATTATTACTATTACTTAATAAAACTGAATTAACTTAAAGTAAAGTAGAGCTCGTAAATTTTTAATCATGGCTAGTAAATTTTTTAAATCACTGATCCCATGGCTACTGGATTTTATAAAAATTCTACAAGCCCTGAGTAACAATAAAAAATGTCACCTAAAGAGTCCGATAAACCTTAAAAACACTAACATTTGGGGGTTAGGGTGGGGGCAGGATATTCATATATACAAAATAGACTTAACTGCAACATTTGACAAAAACATTTTGTAGCCGTTGGGCATGGCAATAGTAGTTATTTACTAGCCCAACATTGAATATCACTAGCCATGGGAGTGGGGTACCATAATCTAGCAGCCCTGGTTCACGATGATGTAATAAGAGGGAATCTACATGTACAACTTTGTACTAATCTACTAATCACAAATTTGTTTACACAATGTACAGGTAAAAGCACATTATACAATTTCGATATTCCTAAGTTATTTATGCAAGGATTATGAGTGGCCATGGGATCAATTAATTTATAGTTATTTGTTACAAAAGAATGTAAAAACAGCAAAATATATAGCACTTGTAAATTCTTATGCCAGGAACATTTTGTTCAGTATCACACGCTATGCAAGTTTCAGAGATCCCTGCACAATTTTAAAACATTAAACAGTAATTGCCCATCAATTTCAATTGACAAAATGTTTCCTGCTCTGATACAGCACCTTTAATACTGATGGCTTAACCAATAGGTCATTGAGGCCAGTTTGTAACGGAATTGTCTTACCAGTTTTCCAAACATTGTACTCAACTCAAATGCAATAATGTCTGCAGACTTTCTGAATTAGGTTCGCTGCGAATCTGCAAATTAAACAACATATCCATGTACCTATAGTGTGAGAGATAATACTTGTTATATTGCATGATACTTTTTTTAAAACAGCAATGTTTCCTCCTGTAACATTGTTTACTCATGCAAAACAAAAAACTGCAAAGTTTCTATTTATAATAAAGTCCCAATCACACCTCTAGCTTATACATTGTTTTTTTTAATTTACTAGGACATACAAAACAAATGAAGTCTGAACAACATTGTTAACAACTACAATAAATTACTCTCCTACCTTTAATTACCATTAGATTCAGAAAGAAAGAAAGAAATGTTTTATTTAATGATGCACTCAACCATTAGATTCAGTGGCGTAGGAAGGTGCCAAAAAGTGAGGGGGCACAATTTCATATTTACACACTTTTACATCCTTGTCCCTCCCCCAACCCGCTTCCTACATGTATGCCAGTGAGATTGTACCCACACTTTGTCCAAATATAGATCATGAAAAAAACTACATTACAATGTCACAGATTCCACATGCTAGATTATAACCATGTCACCTCAGTCAGCGATTTTGGTTTAAAACAATTAAGTGTCATAACGACTCTGCAAATCTTTAGAGGTCGCCACCAACCCAGCAAGCCCTGCTGTGCATGTCCAGTAGAACAGAAGATTGCTAAATATTTTGCATGAAACCATGGAAAAGATTGCTATTCAACACTGTGATTTCTCAGGATTTTGGGATATATGTTGACTGTGTCATTTCTAAGAATCATCGTAATTTGTACAAATAATTTTTACGAGCCATGCAGGCTCATATGCTAGCCAAGCTAGACAGTCCTATATGATTTTTGTGAGCCTTGAGCTCCCGGACTCTGCTCAAAATCGCACACTGCACCTACACTGACTTCACTGAGATCTCCTAGGACAAAAAGCCTGTGCAATATTTTTCTGGTTGCCATTTTCATTTTTATGGAATACTATTTAAGCGGGGTAGATCGATATCACGCAATCTAACAGCATTATGACATGTGCTAAGGTCTAATGAAATTGTCATGACATCAGATTAATTATGTCAGATATTTCAGAAACTTTCACCCCTCTTCAAGAGTATTCCATAAAAAAGCAAAATGACATGTGGTGAAAAATTTAACAAGTTTTGCCCTAAGAGATCTTAGCAAATTTGATACAGGTGATATGGTTTCAGTCTAATATGTGGAATCTATGTCAATTGTAATTGTTTTTACACAATTTATGTCTGGAAAAAAGTGGAGAAAATGTAATGGTAATTAAAGGTAGAGATTTGAGATTTGAGGGGAGAATTCAGTAATAATAAAGAAAATATATGTATACTGTGGATAATACTCAATAAAATATATATGTGTATATGTATAACATGTGCATGTGTGAGTATTAAAAAATATATATAGTGATGACGGCTCTGTACAGGACAATCCTACACAGGGCGGTCTAGTATTTTTCATACTTAGATATGGTGGTAAACATGTGTGCATGGGTACACAGGACAGCACCTGCCTTCAAATCCCCCCTATTTTAAATTCCCACTTTATGGATATACATGTAACAGCATAAAACCTCAACTTTGCCACCCACATTTTTTTGTTTTACTTTTCCCCATTAGACAGACACTAAGAAAAATGCAACAAAACACATTCTGATATTTAAAATATGACTTTACTGTTAAAACAAATTGATATGTAATTTCAAGTCACTTGTGTCAATCAGAAACCTGCAAACACTCTCCGTAATTTAAAAAAAGTACCGGCTGGTTCCTTTCTTGTTGAAATTAACCCCATCTTTGTGGAATTTGGCCGGTATTGGATGTTCAGACCAATCACACGTTTTCCAAACTTCTTCCTGAGGTGTTTTTTGATAGAATTTCTCTGCTTACAATACGCTCTTGAGGTAAGCCCGGGCGATGTATTGTGTTTGATGAAATGAATACTGTGGTGTAGTAATTGGGAATAAATATTGTTTAAACCATATCTTTAATTAACTTCTAGGCATACAAATGTGAGCTTTAATCGCTCAAGCTATACTTGTCCAACATTCGATGAGAGAACACGTTTCCCAGTACTTTTTTTTTACCTTTTTAAAAAGGTTTTTCTACTGGGTTTTTCGTGTCAGGCTGCAAGTAATTAACCTTGTATATAATTTAAATGAATTTAATTAAGTACTATTGTGCTTCATGTGTATATATGTATACAGATATATATATATATATATAGGTATAGATATAAAGGTATCTGTTATGGATAAGAAAAGTGTAAGTTTCAGTATTTCTGTGGTCCTTAACCACATGTATAACGCCATATAACCATAATTAAAATGTGTTGAGTGTGTCATTAAATAAAACATTTCCTTTCAAAACACAAGTGACAGGACAATATGTAGTAACTAAACATTCCTGCCTATTCGGTATGCATTGTGTTTGATGTATATTGTTTCTGTATATAATTATGTACATAAATAAACTGATATTGTTCTCCATGATTGTTTCACTGTTTATTTAATTTAATTAACTGTGATCATCAATAAAGTAGTCCAAGTGCTTCCAGAGGGGTGGGTGGGTGAGTGGGTGGTTATAGGTCATTATACACAGTGTGAGTACCAGAAGTGGGGTAGGTAACAATGTACAAGTCTACTGGATTCATAACACAAAAGCACAGTTTTAACTGGAGGGTGGAAACTGTTACTGGTCCATGTACGTTGCAGAACTCACTCACTCACTCTCTCTCTCACACTCTCTCTCTCTCTCATTGATTGTACACAGTATTTTACACAGATATCACTCCTCTATTAGTAATAGTGAATTAAATTTGATCTACAAAAACGACGTGTCTGTATACAGTAGACAAACGTTCATATTGTCTAAAGTTAGCAATGTCCATTAGCTCATTGAAATGTATGATAATACTGATAATACACATAATACTGTATGTCTATAGTGACAGTAAAATACTGATATAGACTGACAGAACACACATAATGAGTGTACTGGGTGGCGCCGTCCCATGTAGCACTGGCTGCGATGACCCATACACATCACATGACCGTCCTGTGCAGAACCATCCTGTGTAGAGCTGGTGCTGCACAAGGCGGTAAGCTTTTGGATACGTATCCTGTCAACAGTTTTGCATGATGCAACATATGACAGAAATTACAAAATTACTAATAGATTAAACATGAAATATGACAGGACATGGTAAAGTACGTGTGCATGTATGTACTAAAAACATTCATATTCAATAGATAAATAAAAACTGGATAAAGTTAAAGTTTGGTTTAATTAGCCACTGGCTTTTGGATGTCAACCATTTCATAATTCTGACAAGTAGTCATCAGCTGTTCAGAGGCAACCTGCTACATATTTCTATTAGCAAATGACATTCCATAAGCATTCTCCCACAGACAGGGCAGTACATACCATAGCCATTGATACCAGTCGTGGGACACTGGTTGTAACACTAAAATAAAACAATCAGGGTAAACTCTAGTTCACCAAGGTAAACATCTACGGTCCGTTTTTTAACATTTTGACATTTATTGGACCCGATGTTTACAACTTCAACAGCAAAAACAAGCGTGCAGTTTCCGCCCAGATTTCAGGCGGAATCGATACAACCATGGAATTAATTATTTCGTGGCGAAATATGAGATGTACCAATAAATATAAACACTTCCTGTATAAAGAAAACTTCCCGAGTCACGTTTTACGCATAAATAGACAGTTTGTCCAAATAGTAATCCTGCATTAATCCAATTTTCAGTTACGAACAAAATCTCGAATATTCCCGCCGGCCATTGTGAGCATATTTAAAATGTGATTGAAAACTGTTGGTGGAATCGGATTATTTTTATTATTATTCGTCTCGGGTTCACGAGTTTATTCCACGATATTTAATGGAATATCACGTTTTATAATAATAAATAAATAAACTTAATTAATGAATAATATTGTTTAAAAATCAATTAATTGATAATAAATTAATAATAACAATTAAATTTAACTGAATAAAACTTCTAAAATAACTAATGACCAGTAATTATAGCTAAAAAAAAGAAATGAAATTAAAACAAAAAAGAAGAGAAAAAAAAAAAAGAAGAAAAAAACTTTTGAAACACATGTAAGCAATGGCCTGTAATAATAATATTTAAAAACAATTACTAAAGGAAATAATAATTTTGGAAAAAGTAAATAAATGAAGGCCTTAAAATAAGTAATGACCTGTACTAACAATCATTATTTTTTAATAATAATAAAAAAGAATAATACACCCCAAAACTTTAATGTGATAATATTATTAACAATGCATATAATGCAACCCACACAAAGCACATATGTAGAAACAAAAATAACAAAATCAATAAATTTAATAATCAATTCCATTCAGTTCCGCAATATTTCTTTTTACGTAAAATGCTTGATACGAATAATTCTCGTTCCGCAAAATTTTCATTCCGCATTTTCGATGTGCCAGGATAAAAATAGTTTTCAAATGTTTAAATGTGTCATCTTCAAACATCTAATCCTGGAAAGGTTACCAAAGGTATTGTACTTAATATTTTTGTCTAAAATTTATTAAAATATGTTGTTGTACGTGTTGAGGCTCTTAAATAAAGCACATATGCCTGATTTTATTAAATCGTGATTGCAAATGGAAAATTCGATCCAATGGATAAACGTTACGGCACAGCAATAAACATCACAATAATAAATATCGTGCCGGAGACGTTTATCTTGATGAACTAGGTAAACTCAGAAAACTTTAACATCAACTTGATCAAGTGTAAAACTACTAAAGGAGAAATGTTTCTTGCTTTACCTTTTCAATATAATTGATGATAACAATTTACAATTATTTTGTACAACCTTGCTGTGCAAGAGTTAATTTTGCTAATGCAGACGAAACATTATACATTTGCTATTTGCACGGAAATGCAAACTAAAAAATACACCAAACGAAATCCTGTAAAGGTCTTTCAGCACACCAAGGGCAAATAACTGAGACCCAACTTCCTGTTGGATGCTAAATGTTTGGAGCTAAAATGCGAATTTATTTTTTCATATCTTTTTTAAAGTACCGTATTTTATTTATTTATTTATTATTTATTTATTTATTTATTATGTAACTGCTCTAAAACGTGATTAACACAACTCGCCACGACTAGCATGTAGCAAAGGTGGTGGTATGTGCTGTCCGACCTGTGGGAACATGTAAAATATCCCTCGCTGCTAATGGAAACATGTACAGTAGCGGATTTTTTTTTTTTTTCTGAAGACTTGGGTAACTAAATATTAGACACCCCATAGTCGATGATTAATTAATCAATGTGCTCAAGTATAGTGTTAAACAAACGTTTAAAGGTCAACATTTATCAAAAACCTAATTCACTATTGTTTGGCATCTACGTATACCTTTTACAATATATATGAAGTATCAATAAAATAATTTTTTAAAAATTTACCCGTTTTTAATATATTCGCAATAAAAAGTCGCGTTTTTCTCATCGCTTGCCAAAACGCCTGTCGACTCGAAGAACCAAGTAACGTGACCCCGTGACGCGCTAACCGGCATAACATGAAAGTGTGATTCGCAGCCTTTCAGACATTTTACTGGAAAGGTGGAACACGTGTATTTTTAAAACGCGAAAATTTTATTATTGAATTGTATGGATGAAATATTCTTTTGGAGATAGTTTTCAAATGTAAAATATGGTGAACCATTGTTTAGTATTTGGATGTATCAAAGCAGCAGTTTTTAAACAAACTCACAATCACAGGGTTTGCATGGAAGTGGCTCTTAAACAGAACCCTAGCCCGAGTATTCTGACTGTAAGAGAGCTAGACGGACATTTGGACATAAACACGCTCTCATTACAGTCAGAGACCAACCTATGTCTTTTTTTGGCAATTCCTGACTACCAAACGGTAGGCAACGAATCCCGCTCTAATACCACAACAATCCTATGTTTGACGTCAAATACCTTTACATCAATCATTTTCGAGTTAAGTGATACAAAAAAATCCACATATTAATCACTAATACACATACTACAGAAAGAAACCCGACAGCACCCACATTCAGCTACGCTTCGTGACACTGCGTCGCAACAATTGCAAAGCTCGGCGATCTATTTCGAGACGTAGACCACGTGATCGCGCACTGGGCGATTCCGCCTTGTGCAGCAGTTACAGGGGCCGTCTCATATCAAGCGAAGTTACAACATGGAAGAGTTGGCTAATGCCGTTTTGGATGAATTTGGATTTCATTACGTCATTAAACCAAAACAATTACACATTATTGATTCCATTTTGAATTTGAAGGATACATTTGGGGTGTTATCGACAGGATACGGCAAAAGTATGTGCTACGTACTGCCTCCTCTTATGAGATGACCCCTGTAACTGCTGCACAAGGCGGAATCGCCCAGTCTCGAAATAGATCGCCGAGCTTTGCAATTGTTGCGACGGAGTGTCACGAAGCGTAGCTGAATGTGCGTGCTATCGGGTTTCTTTCTGTAGTATGTGTATTAGTGATTAATATGTGGATTTTTTTGTATCACTTAACTCGAAAATGATTGATGTAAAGGTATTTGACGTCAAACATAAGATTGTTGTGGTATTAGAGCGGGACTCGTTGCCTACCCTTTGGTAGTCAGGAATTGCCAAAAAAAGACATAGGTTGGTCTCTGACTGTAATGAGAGCATGTTTATGTCCAAATGTCCGTCTAGCTCTCTTACAGTCAGAGTACTCGGGCTAACAGAACCCATGCTTAATGGAAAGGACCATCACGATGGGATAGGATCTGCAGTGACCACTTCATCACTGAGGATTACGACAATTATTTAAGCTGGTCGATAAATATGACACCTATTGTTAAATTATTATTTCTTTTAACATATCTGTTCCAAGCCTGTATCCCCACCGGCACATGTTCTACGATTGCGCATGATACAGCAAACAAGAAACCACGACGAGCACGAGCTAAACTAGAGCTCAAAAGGGTGAGGGTGAGGAGGCGGTGAGGGTACCAAAGCAGGGGCGGCAGCATAAAAAATAGTGGTAAGACTTTTCATTCAAATTCAATTGAGGACATTTTCACAGATACAACAAATATAACCCACAAAAGTGCCTCTTTGAAAAGTGTTAGGCCATGCGCCGTCCCAGCAGTGGTGTAGGGAGGGGGCCTACGGGAACCCAACCCCACCCCCATCAATTTTTTTTTTTTAAACTAATACATTTTATAAAATCATATATACACATGTAGGCCTATTATATACATAGTGTGGGTTCCTTCCCCCCCCCCCCCCCCCCATCCCAATATAAAATCCTGCCTACGACAGTGAAGGGTACCAAGCCTAGAACGATATTAAAAAAAATATGGGGCTTGTATTTCATAATTAAATACAAAACTTTTGTGCATGCGTGCGTGCGTATATATATACACATACACACACACACACACACAAAGTTCGTATGTACACACACACGCACGCACACAATATATAAACACATACACATATACACAGTGAGAGTGAGTGGGTGGGTGAGTGAGTGAGTGAGTGAGTGAGTGAGTGAGTGAGTGAGTGAGTGGACTCTGTCCAAACCGGCATCTATCTAAACCGGCATTATGTGTAAACCGGAACACTTTTAAGTCCCGTTCAGCTACCGTTAATGTATTAGGAAACAAAAAATCTGTTGACACCGGATGCCTTCTATTCCGGACTTCGGATGCAAATTCAAGAACAAAAGAACCTTTCATGTATTAATTAGCTCAGTCTACACCGGCACGCGATCATACCTACTATCTGCCAGTGGTCACCTTTTAACAATACCTGTACTTCCCCGGAAATTAGGACACCACAGAAAGTGTTATGAAATAATGGCGCCTCTTTGAATGCTTAACAAACAGTGAACAACACCTGTAGTAACAGGGTGTAAGTAGCAAGATAAATCGTATTATTATTTGTATGTGTTCATACCTGCATTGCATCATACCGATCTGTCTAAGACAATAAATTCAGATCCCTATTTTATGTGATATTAATCAATCAAATAATGTTATTTATTCTGCTTGTTGTTTTAAATGCGTTCTGATCTGAACACATATCTTTTTTATTAGTCAAATGTTAATATCTCACTTTCAAAAGTCGGGACTGAACTTGTGTCCTGCTTTTCACAGATAGGTAGGTAACTTGGTTAACGTGCTTACATACCATGTCCTCACCAATCGAGGTACCATTAGAGTAGATGTACAAATGTGTTAAGACCAACATGTCCAAACTAGCGTCTGTTAAGAATCAGCTGTTTTTCGAACAATCAATGCTGCTGTCGGTATGTTGACCTACTAACAGAACGCCTGATGCTACGTCACAGATCTGAGCAGTGGGTTTTTCCCCCAAGCCTTTTACAAAAAGTCACTTTTATTAATAACTGGGATGGTATTTTTGTTTTTTATTTTTAATACTGTAATGTTTATGTATTTGTTTTATATACTGTGTATTAATAATGTGCCATGATTGTGGACCTTTAACTCTCGAAAGAGACGGAAATAGAGGGGGAGACAGAGAGAGACAGAGACAGTGACACCTAGACAGTCAGAGAAGGGGGTGGGGTCATGTTATCCCCCAAACATTTATCAATTCAAAACTAAATATTCAAATAAATTATTTAATGTTTTGGTCAGGAAACCTTTAGCCAAATTATAAAGTTAAAAAATTAATTAAAAAAGTGTTTCTTTATTTTAATGTTATTTACGGTATTTAAAAATGTATCCCCCAACCCATATATATATTATATATACACACATATACATTATATATATATATTATTTAGAGGTTCGTTCTGTACCGGGTACCGACATTTAAAGGGACTGTATGTGGGAATCATGGTTTTGATGTTTTGCTGAATAAAATTAGTTCATATTGCGGAATTAGTTTCAACTCAAGATGTCCAAACAATACAGTTGTGTATTTGTGCACGTCTGGGTTCTTGTGTATGCCTGTGTCAGTGTGCAGTTGTGCATGCATGTTCTTCATCTTTGGATATTTAATGGTGTTCCAACTATAGCACAAATATGAATACAAAACTCAACAAAGTATAAAAATAATTTATTATATATACACATGTACATTTAAACTTACATTTAAATTAATAGTATTTAGAAAGACTACAACTACTTGTAGGCTTACGGGTACTAAACTACTTCATAATAGATCCATGAGAATTAAGGAAGAATTGAATGCACAAAACTGCACAAACCTGTACTGATTTAACAATGTATAGCAGGATCAAAAACGAAACAGAAACTGTTAAACAGATCAATTCGTACTACCTCACCTCTCCTAAAAGCGTACATCAAAAATGATGTTTTTGTAAGGAATATTTTAATCGTGATGATTTTGTACAAAATTATAATTAACATTTTTGTCTGCAAAAACCAAACGCTGATATTAAGTTCCTCCCCTCTAGCATATGATTTGTAAGCAAATGTGGATGGTCCTTAAATAAAATACTACTACTATACATCAGCAGTGGCATGAGAATAAAATTATTCTTGCCAGTAATGTTGTTTTTCCGGTACATCTACCGGTCTGTAAAATGTACAGATCTATTGACCAGCCTCAGATATCTTTTTCAGTCCCTCCCAAACACTTGGAGTGTAATAATTTCAAGATTAAAAAAACAAAAACAAAGAGATAGGAACCGACAGAGATCTTTGCCTGCTTACTGATCCCATTTCTTTGTAATGGAAATAAATATATTTTAACAAAATGAAAATAGAGAGACAAATTTCACAAAATTCATAAACTTATGTTTTGCATATAAAATGTACTGTAAATTTATAATTGAAAAAATTAATTTCTTATACATGTACATGTAATAACATAGTTTAAAATATACAAAAATAATTTTCTTTCCTGATCAATAATTTCTGTGTTAAGTAGATGTCAAACACATAACAGGTTTAATAATAAAATATTATACTGACAGTGAAACTACGTTATTTTGTGAAATTGGATCCACACGAACAATTCAAATGAGTATCTGACTATTATATGTTTAGCTGTAAGTTTAGAAAAAAACAACTAGTTAATTACCAGAGAACTGCATAATTATATAATCTAAATTATATTTTTTAAAAGTAGAGTAAATTATGAGACTTTATAAAATATGAATACACGTGATTACACACTACTTGTTAAAAGCAAAAAAGACACATAGTATAAAACATGTATAGAACACGTATAAAAATGGACGGATGGCTAATACACACTGTAATATACACAGTGCTCTCTGAAGGCACACTGATTTGAAGGACATGTAACCAGGAAAGTTCATGTCTATCTTGTCTTGGAATATTCAAGATATAAAGGAATTAATTTCACTTCAAGCATAATAATTCATTTTCCACACAATTAATATTAATAAAATTAACTGACAAATGATAAAAATGACTGCTAACAAAACAGAATCTGGTGGGGTTTTTTTTAAAGGGCAAATGGATTGCATGGCCATACCTAGCATCGTGGCAAGAGTGGGGGTGGAAGTGGCAGTTGCACCCACAGCAAATTATGAAAATATGCCCTTACTAGTCTGAAAATGCACTGTTTGTCTACCTCAAAAAAGACAGTCCATTACTGTGCCCCGAATCTTTTGGTACTGCCACCTGATGTGTTTTTGGCTACGTCATTCCCTGCATTGGAAAGTCTGCAATATTATTGACGTCAAAGCACTCAGTAAAACCTGGGAAAGGGAAGGGGGGGGGGGGGATTTTAGTGTGCATACAGTAAGTTGTCAATGAGCAGGGGTATGAAATGCATTATTTAATGAATAAAGCAATGGCTTAGATTAGAATATGCCCCCTCTACCAATAATCATGTTGTAGGCAAGTTTACAGTTTGACAGCCGGTGGAATGTTTTAATGAGCATTTTGTGGGAAAATAAAATCAACAAATAAGCCAGAAAATAAGCTAACATTCTTCAGACTACCGGTAAATGTAATTTTAATATTTTCAGTTTGTGACATGTATGCTGAATATTAGCAATATAGTAACATACAAATACAATTTTACTGAAGTTGGGTTTTCAGTAACAATAATGTAAGTGTATGAACATAATAATATCAGCTATAGAGTACAAATAAAATGATTTCATTCTAAAATACAAACCCAAATATCTGGAATAAAACTACATAATAATGCTACTTATAGTACATTTGTACACATCTTTGGTACACAACTTTAAAAACAAACTTAAAACTATTTTTGTTAAAAACAAATTTTGTATTAATAAAAAATATTAAAAGTAAATTAGATTTTTTCTTTGAAAATATTTTCTGTAACTATATAGAATTTCATTTCAAATAATGTAAAAGTTATAGGGGTGTGTGTATGTGTGTGTGTGTGTGTGCATGCATGTGTGTTTGTGTGTATGTGGTTTAATGTAAAAGAAATTATGTCATAATATGGTTTGAAACAATTTCATGTGTGGCCCATATTATAAATCAATCACGTTACAAAAAACAAATTTAAACATTATATATTTTTTTTGTGTGTGTATTTGGTCAAATGTAAAAGAAATTATGTCATAATATGGTTTAAAACAATTTCATTTGTGGCAATATTATAAATCAATGGTTACAGAAAACAAATTCACTCTAGCACTCAGTTTAAAGTATACAAATTATACAAATACAGTGAATTTATCCTTTATTTCCGTGGGTTTAAATTTTCTTGATTTTGTTAAATACAGACTTCATTGGGTACTTAAGTTTATGGATCAAAAAGGTAGTATCATAAATTTGTATATGTTTACATGTATTATATTTTCGTTGTTAACTTTGTTGATGGCACTAATCCACAAATTAACCACCACAAATAAAAGTGATTTCATAGTAATAAATAGTTAAAATGCTAATTAAAAATACTACTGACAGCACGTCAGATATTTAAATCCAATCTCATGGATATTTAAAAAATAAACATACTGAAGTACAAGTATTTAAAACCGATCATCCATTGTACCACAAATGCAGATTTAAACACCAACATGAGTCCTGACCAAGACAGGCTCAACTCATACTCCACATAGTAAGGTCACAGTGATGTCTTTCTGCAATTAGTTCGCTTTATTTTATTTATTTTGATTCTTAATTTTTTTACAGTTTTTTTTAAATTTCTTTCCTGGAAATATAGCCCTGATGGACAGGCCAGCAATCTTGCCCTTAAGTGCCATGATAATGTATATAACCTACATGTATATGTCAAGGCAATGTAAGAGATATTACAGTTATTACAAGTGGAATGGCTATGAACCAACATGTACCAATATCACACGGGCAGATCACTCTACTGACAATCATGCACAAAAAACAACAGACAATGAGAACTGTCTATGAAAGTCAGTTACATGCACAATGATCTCAGTTTTAATAACGATTATTTAAGCATTCTTAATATATTGTCCACTTTTTTTCTCTCACAGTGCAACACCTTTTTAACATGTTTATTGTAATGTATAGGCTAATCAACATGTAGGTCACATGCAAATTACGCTTTCATGATATCAGCTTCTTATGAATCAAGACAGGTCAATAGTTAAATACATTGTGTATTTAGCCGAACTTTGTACAGAGGTGGAAGCTGTAGTGGTGTTGGTTTTGTATTAGAAGCTACAGCTTTTAACTAGATTAAGGCTCTCTCAGACCGTGATATTTCTGAATTGACACTGAAACAATATTGATCTGTATTCAATAGAAACTAGATTAAGGCTCTCAGACCGTGATATTTCTGAATTGACACTGAAACAATATTGACCTGTATTCAAAAGAAACTAGATTACGGCTCTCAGACCGCGATATTTCTGAATCGATTGTGAAACAATATTTGACCCGTTTTCAAAAGGAATGGCAAGCACTGAATGTGTGATTAAATCAAAAATCTCTTATCCACCAGTGTCTTCCGCACAATATTTCTCTTTCCTCCACTTTCACGGACCATACTAACAAACTGCAAAAAAAAAAAAAAGAAAAAAAGAAAAAAAAAGGTTAAATTATTTAAACACATTATTTAAATTATTAATCACATTTAATTAAGGATTGTCTGTTATTTTTCATTGGAGTATGAACACATTTTTTTAATCTACAAATTGTGTGAATTGGCGAAGCTTGCGGATGAATTTTTGTTTATTCGGGCAAAACCTAGCTTGTCCCCTCCCCTACAAAAATGGTAGCATGTACGCCTATGGTACCAGTTAGGTCCATGATATGCCTATTAGGAGTTTGAAAGAAACACACACATTTTATAATGTGCTATGTGTGATAGTGGATTATAATTATATGAAATTTGTGCAATGGATTAACAGTCTGTTTTGGACCAACTACTGATGTGCAGTAATATGTGAAAGTATGTCACATTGACCTAGTTATGGTACACAACACCTAGTTATCCCATGTTGTACTTGGATATAAGGTTTTATGATCCTATATGAATTGATGCCTTATCAAAGGAAGATATGCTCTGGACAAGAAAAGTTAGAATGTATGTTTGTATAGACGTACATAATACAACCCATCAAAGATGGGCATATAAAAATGGGATAAAATGTATACTATTACCTAATGAAAATATACTTACTTCTGAAATGACATACGTCAAGACTCCAGCCAATATGTAGCTGTTCCATAACATATCGACAGTGCAAAACAGTAGAATTTCAAAGGTAATCAGCGTAAACTCATGTCCAAAAAACAGTACCTTATCAAACGAGTGACCATTATCTGTTTAAAAAAACAAAAACAAACCAATAAAACACAATTAATAACTATCACAGACTACGATATAACTACTGTATATTAGTATACCCTACGCAGGGTTCGAACTTAAGAATTTGTCTCCCATGGGAATTTAAAGTTACAGTCTCTGGTTACTATATTATAACATCATGTACAAATATGAAATACAAGCTCAAATGTACTTTTAAAAAACTTGTGTGTGTTCGCTATGAACGGAGATCGTCAAAAGTATATGCTCAATTCGTCGCCTGTGCCGCCATAGCTCGGCAAAGCACAAACGACAGCCTGTTGTCAGTTTCAGTTACCATGTGCGTTTGCCGATTTCAAATTGTAGGGTTCGTCTCCAAAAATTAAAAGAGAAATCTTGCGCTGTACGAAGAACATTCGGTTGAGGATACGGTACTAGAGTCTTTCGTTATAACCGGTTTGATCTTGACAACGTATTATCAACAATCGTACCTTCCTATTTCAGAATTAATATTTTATAAAGTGTTAGTAGAACTTTCAAAGTTTAGTTTGTATACTAGTAACACATTAATCATGTATATATTTTTTAAATGAAATATACTAAAGTAGACAATGAACATTTTCACTTCTTAATTTTACGTGTTAAAATCGACAAATTCAAATAAATATTCTTTCGTTTGGAAAGGGTAAAGTTGGGGGGGGGGGGTGTGTGTTTAACGACATCAAAGTTAGAGCATATTGATTTAATAATCATCTGACGCCATACAACCGTAAATAAAATGTGTTGAGTGCGTCGTTAAATAAAACATATCCTATCTTTCCTTTCCATCTGCTGATTTTATGTCTAAAATTTGGTAATTTTGACATATAATCTTTGAGAGGAATCGGGTGCATGTGCAGGAGGGTATTGGAGGTCGAAACCCTTACTTGCCCAAGCTTAAAAAATTGAAATGTATTTTCTGGGGGACCATGGCCCCATATAAATTTCACTCAACACAGTACCCTCTTCCTCTACCCCTAGAGCGTTACATAATTAGTAACACCCCCTTACATGGCCACTGTCAAAATTTCAAGGCAAATCCCGCACCCACTGACACCTGGAAAGGCGTTGTACCATACCTCTATGGATATAAATATGTTTTGGAGATATGAGACGACCCCTTAATCAAGACAGTTAAATTTGTTCAAAAATTGCGAAATCTCACGTGATCTCTTGTTGAGGAATTCCACACTTGTGATAAGCCAATGAAAACCGAGATCAGTAGGAGCCCGTCAAAAGTGTCCCACTTTCGAAATACTGGCTTTGTTTTTGACCTGGATAAACCAGCGTAGTGAAACCAATGCAGAGTGCGGCGTCATATATGCACCAAACGTAATTGGATTTTCTGTTCTATATGCTTAAATAATAAAAATATTCCGGATACTGCTGCTTTAAAAACAAAATTGCTGTGGGTGAAACAGCCCACGGATGGCAATTTAAAGCCTGCCCATGGCAATTTGGAAAAAAGAGACTTTTGCATCAAATAAATAAGACTGAAAGGTTATTTTGCTGTATGGAGACATATACTGGCAGATAATGTATAACAGGTGTAAACATTTTGCCATTATTGAAGAGCTTTACCGACAGCACTTTTGTGGTAATTTTGACACAGTCTTCAAAGAAAACCTGCTACATTTTTCCATTAACAGCAAGGGATCTTTTATATGCACTTTTCCAGACAGGACAGCACATACCACATCATTTGATATAACAATCATGGATCACTAGATCGGACGAGAAAAATCCCAAGTGGTCCGCCAAGATGTTTATTATCTTCAGTTGAGCACTCTACCCACAGAGCTAAATCCAGGCCCACAAGGCTTTAAAGGTGCAGACCCTAGTTTCAACCCGTAAAAATGGACACTAAGTTTGGTTAAGTTACAAACCCGTGAAAATGGACACTAAGTTTGGTTAAGTTACAAACCCGTAAAAATGGACACTAAGTTTGGTTAATCTACAAACCCGTAAAAATGGACACTAAGTTTGGTTAATCTACAAACCCGTGAAAATGGACACTAAGTTTGGTTAAGTTACAAACCTGTAAAAATTGACACTAAGTTTGGTTAATCTACAAACCCGTAAAAATGGACACTAAGTTTGGTTAATCTACAAACCCGTAAAAATGGACACTAAGTTTGGTTAATCTACAAACCCGTGAAAATGGACACTAAGTTTGGTTAAGTTACAAACCCATGAAAATGGACACTAAGTTTGGTTAAGTTACAAACCCGTAAAAATTGACCTGTAACACATTTGGATAACATTACAAGAGAGTGAAACAAAGAGTCTGTGACACTGAAACGGTGAAATAGCGTTAAAGAAAGACTAAAACTCGACTCCATAACTGTTATTTCTCCGACGCACATTCAGTTTGTGGTATTAGAAACATCAAGATGACCAGAAACACTTTGGTTATACAGAAATGGATAATCTAAACAATAAAATACAAGTAATGTTTGATTTCAGTGATCATAAATGGCTCTAACAGTGAAATATTTGCTTTACTGTTTAAAAACTAGGGTCTGTCCCTTTAAGACAGTTCTTTGTTATTTTGACTTGTATTACTAATTCAACAAAAAAAACCATGATATTTTATTGCTCCAGTGCTCTATGACCAAGGTACATCACACATTCAAATGGACAAAGCAAAATGACCAATATTTAGTTTTTAAAAGAAATCAGTACTGATACCATTATAAAGAATTCCTTTTTCAGCTGTGATGTCAATGAACTCTGTATCCATGATGCCTTCTAACCAAGTCTTTGGTCTTACGGTGTAATCTATATTCCGTAATGACTGGAAATAAAAAAAATATATATAAAAGAACATATTAGCATACATTTGGTTTGTACATCAAGTTTTTATTACATTTCAAAATCGGATGTTGCTTATTCAAAGTACATATAGGCAGCTATGTTAAATACCTCCCTATAATTAAATATACATTGCCTTCTAAAAACTTTATATAGTACCACTGTTTAAAATTTACAATCTCGTGCTTGGAATAATAGACTCCATCATACGTGGTCATGTGAGATAGAAAAAGTACACCCAAGGTAGTGGAAATTTTGACCCGGAACAAGGCTTGCCAAGTCCCAGGGTAAAAAATTCCACCTCCGAGGGTGTACTTTTTCTATCCCACATGATCGCATATGCTGGAGTCTTTTTCTCCCATCCATTCGAAAAATAAACCATTATTTAACACAAACAAACAAAGATGGCTGAAAAAGTAACTTCTTTATTTGACCGTTTTATCATAAATAAACTACACTATCATAATTGTCACATCTGTTTCATGTGTTAAATATAATTCAACACTACAAATTAACAAGATAGCTTTTATAATGAAGGTTTTAATAACAAAATATTGATCTACAACTACCCAACTGGCAGTGATATGACGTTATATATTACCAATGACGTAATACTCCCCATGTTAAATTCAATGACGTCATAGCCCATGCGAGACCGATTTATTCATATGGGCTGATGTCATGGAATTGGTCCGTCTTGCATGGCTAGGGATGGGCGAATAATCATTTCTGTACATACACTTAAAGGGACATTCCTGAGTTTGCTACATTGTAAGATGTTTCCGACTAATAAAATATTTCTACAATTAAGCTTACATATTAAATATATTTTCTTGTTTAGAATATCAATGTCTGTATATTAAATGTGTTTCTGGTCGTCTTAATATTTGTAAGAAGCCCAAACTGGATTTTCTCTTCAAATAATTTCATATGTACGAAAAAATATATTTTAGGAAATAAAATGAAATTTAACCTAGTACAAATATTAGAATGATCAGAAACACATTTACTATACAGCCACTAATAGTTTATACCGAAAAATATATTTGATATATAATTACAATCGTTAAAAGGTCTCTGTTAGTCCATAACATCTTAAAAATTGAAAAAAACTCGGGAATGTCCTTTTAATATACCAGGCAAGGCTCACATCTGACAAGGAGCAAGAGGCCCCATTCTTTCTAGAAATCAATTTCAACAACAGTTTTTTATTTTCATTTTAAAGCACAGTAGAACTACTCAAATAAAAAAATTAATGCCAAATCTGTTGACATTAGAACGACCAACATTTAAATTATATATGATAAAACAAATTATTAGTTTAATTTTACATAAAGTTAGATAAAAGTTTATAACAATACAGTTGATCAAGAACTGTCTCAAGTTTTAGCATTTGCTTGCAAATTAAAATGTAGGAAGTAGAGAGTACTCCCGATTTCTCAAAAGTGAAAAGTAAAGTTTATTTTGTTTAATGACACTACTACAGCAAATAGACTTATTAATCATTGGCTAATGGACACCAAACATTTGATAATTCTGACAGTCTTTAGAAGAAACCCACTACATTTTTCTATCAGTAACATGGGACCTTTCATATACACTTTCCTACATACCCAATGGACCCACTGACTGGGACTGAGCAAGCATTTTGTTATCACTGGCCTATATCCCGCCCCACCGGTTATGAGTCACTGGCTGGGATGACAAAACATCTGAGGTGTTCACGACAGTTTAAAGTTTATTTTGTTTAACAACATCACTATTGGATGTCAAACATTTGGTAATTTTAACATATAGTCTTATAGAGGAAACCCTCTACACTTTTACATTAGTAACACGGGATCTTTTATATGCACTATTCCACAGACAGGACAGCACATACCATGGCTTTTTATATACTAGCTGTGGTGCACTGGCTGGAACGAGAAATAGCCCAATGGGCCCAATGACCGAGATTGATCCCAGACCGACCATACATCAGGTGAGCACTTTACCACTGGGTTATGTCCCACCTCGGGGTGTTCACCAAGGTCAATTAATCCTATGACCCATCAAACATAAAGCGAGACCTCCACCACTGAGCTACACCCCACCCCCATCCCCCCATCTGGCGGCTGCTGTATAATAGTCAGCCTTACATGGTCAATGAAGGCTGCAAGAAGTCTGTTAATGGCGCTGTACGACTCGTAACGGGTGGCATCACTCTGCTGTCGGTTCATATTCTGAAACAATAACAAAAGTTAATGTAATTACAGTCTTTTAGTGAACCATAAAATCTCATCTGTTGACAACAATTAATGTATCGCGCACATATCTGTGTCATTCACATGAGAATATTAAAATTGTAACATGCTGCCACTCGGTGTAATCGGTGAATTTCACAAGAAGCCTTTAGTAAAACAAGAAAGTAAGCACTATGTTTTATTGTCCATAATAATTATTTTAATTTCTATTGATTATCATTCATGCTTTTGGTAACTAGTTCTTTTTTTTATTTTATATTAACAGTAATTCGTGAAAAAAAACCCCAACCACATCTTGTTTATCAAATAAAATTGATTTTTAAACATCCAAATATCCCTTTTATTTTTGATCTGCATTATTTTATTTAAGGGCTCCATAACAGTTTTATATTCATGTAGAAGGATTCTGAAGCTAAACGTAGTAAAGGGGTGAGAGGTGGGGGACAGGTGATAGAAAAACTGACTTCATATATGTCAATAAGCACTTAAAAATCATCTATAACTTAAAATCTTTCTGTTGAAGCATAACCATCAGAGTTGTGTCCATGACAGGCATGCTTGAACAGTTCTCTGATTTAAGGATAGCAACACTGTCATCCACTACCTGCCTCCCCCACATTCTTCTGTTATGATGTTATATCAGGAGTAGTAGATGTAGACTCTTTTAGGAAGCAGATGTACAATGTAACTTGAGACACTACTTTAGTGTTCCTAGATACACTAATTATAATAAGCATTATATATACAGTGAAACGCTGCTATTAAGACCACCCATGCGACTTAATAAATATGGTCTTATTAGCAGGGTGGTCTTATTAGTGGGTTACTTAAGTTGATTCCAAATTATGTACAATTATAACATAATAAATAGATTGCAGTGAACCTTAAAATACATGTAGAACTAAGAACTAATGTCAATTTGAATTTATAAATACTGAATATTAGTCAAATTATATGAAAAACTTGTCTATCATTGAATTTGACATTTCTAATAACAATGATGTGTATAAAATTATATCGAACTAGTGATAGTACGACTACAACATTCATGTTTGGTTTTCAGTGCTTTAACACAACTCGCTCAAAATACACAAACTCACTGTCAATGTCGCCTCTCTAAATAACACGAGTTTTGCAACCTATTGGATTAGTCGGTCACCTTGATGCAGCGATATAGAGAATAATACATGAGTGGCTGTTAGATACCGTTTATCTCACAACAAGTTGTTTTAAAATGTATCTAACGAGCGCAAGTGAGTTTGATACATTTTTAAACAACGAATTGTGTGAGATAAATGGTATCTAACAGACACGAATTATTATTCTACATGTATTTCTTATATATCCTCAAACAGATTTTAAGCCAATTTTATCGACTAAAAGATATTTACAACCCTTTGCACTTGTAACCGACTTACACATCACAGACACACGATTGCCAGGTTAAGTATACATCACATTGTAATCAATTTCCACTGTGCTGTTTTTTTATTGCATGGATGGCATTGGTGACCTAGTCATTGCCTACAAGCAGCCAGTCGTATGTCTTGAAATTGTTAACACATGTACATGTACGTGTGTAAACAACTATATGTTGTAAAAAATAATGCATGGTGTTCTCACCAACGGGTGTGTAAGAAATTCCAATTAACATTTAGGTCTGCCCTGTCTCATTGGGATGACGGTGAACGTGTACCGTCAACTAAACAATAATATACAGGTGTCGAGGCAACTTCAGAGTAATAAATGTTCTGGGCTGGGTATTAAAAGTAATTGCAGTGAGGCTCTTCTTAATAAGTTACATGATTTGTATAGTCAGTGTGTTTCTTTATAAATGTGTTTAATTAGCATGTCACTGTAATCAGAATGTGTGCAGGCATGTGGGTCACTTGACTGACTGCAGTATGCAAACAACCAATCAACGCGTTAGGTCGCTCATTAATATTAACTAGGAGACAATGTTTCCCAGAAACTAAAAGTACCAGAACAGAATGGAACTTTATTACAACTCAGGCCGTTACACAACGGCATACATGTATGGGCAACATACAATAACAATATTTTAGTGACAAGATGGGCTTTACAGGAGATAATGAGATACTGTAGAATAATATAATGGTCGTATGCTATACTGAGCAACAGAAGAGAGAAACGTGAATGTTATTTTTTTTCTTAAATCAAATTTATTTATTTTAGCATTAATTTTTTTAATGCCATGTGTCCTTTTTATGCTCCATAGATTAAACTAACATGATTACTCTTTGACTGTACTACTCATCATTTGTTAACAATCAGTAAGAACAAAGAAACCATTAGATGCGTGACTTTTCAACACTTGTATGAACGAAAAATGCAGAAAATTTGCTATCAGGTTGAAATGCACTAAAAACGACCAATGGGACTGACTTTACTGGTTGTAATCTGCAATAGCGGGGTGGTCTTAATACCAGGGTAGCTTTACCTATAAAATAATAAGGAAATAACCCGGTCTTTAAAAAAGTGGTCTTAGTAGTGGAGTGGTCTTACTACCGGGGTGATCATTAGGTAGAGTTTCACTGTAATATATAGTGCTTATCATAATCATTATCATTATACTTTGGAAGACATAAGTGCCAATTTCTTATGTTGATAATATATAATGCATGCCAAAAACACCCAGCCAACCAAGATAAGACATTCCAGTTTCCACTCCTACTAAAATATAAATTGATCAATATGTAAAATTGTTGGACGATGTATGCTGGGATAGTCCGCTTGGATCAGTATTTGCACAGGGAAGAGAAAGGACTTACGGCCAGCGCCATGGACTGAAATGCGTTCCTGTACTTTTCTCGGAGAGTTTTAGGAATCCGCATTTGAAACGTCTGTTCGTCAGTGTCGGGTTCCAAACCTCGCCGGCCCACAAGGTTATTCTGTGAAGCAGAAATCATACATTTTAGAAAGATTTATTTTCTAAAGATTTAAGACAAAAAAGAAGAAGATAAAACAATGCTTGTTCAGTAACAGCCCAGCATACAGTTTAATCATCTCATATTATTACAATAAATAATTCCCATAATGGGCAGTGTAATGTACGTGGAAAATATGTTATTTACGGCGGGGAATATTATGACGTCAGCTTCAGAAAGACATATGACGTCAACCGGGAATGACGTCATGAACTTGAGTGTTGATGGTTTGGAAAGAAAATAGAAAACAGCTGTTCTTACCAGCAGAACCGTGAATCACTTTATTGAAATGTAAGCATTGGTTTTATTAAGAAAACTACACCTTATCCAGACGAGACCTGAGGAAATCAATTATTAGTATTTACAATTTAGGCCTACAGTGGTTTATTTTTATTTTTCCGTAGACTACGTTTTTATACTAGTTTACGAGTTACTTTATAATTCTACTGTAGAAATATATTAATCGTGATAACCAATAAATGTAATTTCATTATTAAACAGCGAGTGTGTTATTCTATTCACTCAGAATTATTGGTAAACTGTGCTGTTGGATTGTTGGACGGGGAGAGAAACCCAAAATGCTACTTGAAGATATTTAGAACCTCCTCATACCCGTACCCCCCAACCACGTCACAGGCAGGTAGGTATTTTGTTTGAGGTGTGGTATACAATAAAAGCAACCAAACTTTATAATACTCAAAGACATGCATACTTCTAGTTTTAATTTATGATTTTACAGAAATACATAAAGCACAGCATTAATTTTCGGTTTTATAAATGTTCTTTAACACTCTTAACTTACTATATATTGCTTCTCTGTTAACTATGTATACATTTACAACATGAAATTTAACAAAGGAACAATTGTAAAAACGTATGTATGGATCATTGTCTACACATAAAAACGTGAACAATACATCCCTGCAATTGGAATTCCCAGACCTACATGTAGATATGAAGAGTTTCATAGCAAAACGTGATAAATGCCATATTAAAAACCATTGTGCGAACACCACCACTCAGACACTGTTCACACGTAGACAAACACAAGTTCAAATTCAGTTTTCAGCAAAACGCGATACAATTGTCTGAGGATACATGTATATCGCAGATTGCAGAGAAACTGGCGTAGTGTTTATGGTGGTTTGGAATAAAATGTTTTTAGGATTGGGTGTGTATTTATCGCGTTTTGCGATGAAACTCTTCATATACATTTGTACATCATGCTTATGACAGGGATTTATCCTGAATATTTCATCAGGGTCCCACGTCTGACGTGACTGTGAAAATTAGTGATAGTAAATCATACTTGGAACAGTACACCACTGTTAATTTATTACAACAGACATACTTAAATATATATATCAGGGGTTTCCCCAGGGCCGTTAGGCATAGCGGCCCGACATGCCTTGGTCCGTAAAGTAAGCTCTTTGACAGCGTGGAAGCGCCTTAAATCAATTGCCGCTACGCCTTGGATTTGAAGTGCTTTAGAAAAACAATTATCGCAAGTACGAGCGTGGCAGTTGACTACCTCTTGCAAATAACTTGTGTACCAGTATATCAAGCACACCTAATCACTATGACAGGTAAAACACTTCCTAAATACCTAACAATTGGTGTTTGGCAATTTTATCACATCTACTGGGACCGCTAATCCGTCAGGAAGGCACTTACGCGTAACGGGATTCCTGTGTAGAGCAATCAAGCTTCAAGGCCGATCAAAGAAGATACCCATTGACAGAATCAACTGTACCATTTAAATGAATAAACGATAGGTGACGTACTTTTTAAAAGTACAATTAATTGGCAATCACTCATTTCTATCCTAACATCCCCTACCAAAAACACACACACACACATACACACTGAAAACACTCAGGGCTCACGCTGTCGGTAGCCAAATTAGCCATTGGCTAATTAAAAATTATTTTCACAAAAAATGGCTAATACAATTTGCAAGTGGCTACAATTTTGGCTGAGCCATTTTCTATATCTGACACCTCAAACATAATAATGATACCAAATATTAAATTAGCGTAATAGCGATCTCGCTACCGGTAACGAGAAATGGTGCTATCCAGAATACTGCGTAGGCCTTATGATGTTTACTTATTTTAATAATCACGGTTATTAATTTTAACGGCATGCACTTGACATGTATGACCGCAATGTAACGGTGATTCAATGTGTGGAAGATCTGTAACTTGTTATTTTAACTTTGTAAAGTCTTTGAACCAAAGTAATAAAAACAAACCGACAATGCGTGTCAATTTGAATACACATGCCAGTTCAGGGCCGAAAGACATGTAGGCTACCCCAAGGTCAGAGTTCAGCCAGACCGAGTGAAAAAAAAAAACGTTCACTACACTGGTTTGTGTGCTTCACGTTAAACCAAATGGACATGACAGACACCAATCAAATAGTTGGCGAATGTGAGGAAGAATGTTCGTTGGCTGAACTGAGGAGAGCTCTCGGCGCAAATATACATCACGCTCCACATGTCAAGAGACATCATTGCGGACTTTAAATAATACGATTACACAAAAGTAAATCTTGATGTAAATTTGTAGAAAAACAATAGTTTCTTTGCATCAATGAATACCTAACGCAGTTTATTTCCTTTGTCTTTGTTAATTTTGTACCTATGGTTGAGAGTACGCATGCAGATTGCGATCGCGGGAAATGAACATGTAGTATTTATACAAATTGCAGTTAAACGTACACTGAATTAGTTTACAATAATCTATTTGTTATATATATATTTGTAAGACTGTGAGGTGACATTTAATATTTAGCTGGATTTTAAAAAGACCGTAAATTTTAATTTTATGATTTTAAAAAAATAAATTTAATAAATGGAATATACTGTGAAGTCAGCATTCTTAGCCTAGGTATTTTACAAGCAGAAAGCACAACAAGCATTTAACACGACGCTGAAATCAACAACAACAACATGGCACAAATTATGAAATTGTTGGGGGTGGGGAATTGATGGGTTTACCGTACTTAAAAAAAGCAGTAAAAAAAAAAAAGCATAATTAGCCAGATTTGAAGGAATGCAAACACTTAACTGTTTTCAACCCACTACCCCACTTATTTTGGCTTGATATGTGTTATACTGATGCTAAAAATGTAAGCACGTTAAAAAATCCTGGGGAAAGGCCTGTATATATATATATATTGGGAATTTTAATACAAAAACTGAGAATTTTGAATGCCACTTTCTTTTGGTAATGGATTTATGTTTGGACCTACAGAATGCCTGGATAAATCTCTGAGACATGTTACGCAGAAGCTTATGTACTAGATAAATCTCTGAGACAAGTTACACAGAAGCTTATGTACTAGATAAATCTAAACCTCTAATATCTGACCTCTTCCTTCTTGAGCATCTCGCTCATTTCCTTCATGTCTGTGTCGGAGCGGCCGTGAACGGAGCGGCCGTGGATGTAGTAGCCGTATTCGGCGTTGGCCAGGATGAAGATGCTGATGTTGCACATGGAACACAGGTCGACAAACTGACCCACGCGGTCCTCGATGAACTGTTCGTAGAAGAACGTGTAGAACAGCCACTGGACTAATGCTGAAACACACACACAAAGCCACCGAAAATAGTTACAGGAGTACAATCATGTGTTAAAGTTTGTTTTGTTTAACAACACCACTAGAGCACATCATAGTCTATTGGATGTTAAACTTCTATTAGTAGCAAGGTATCTATATATATATGTACTTTCCCACAGAAAGGACAACACATATCACAATCTTTGATATACCAGTGGTGGGGTACTGGTTGGGGTGAGAAAAAACCCACGAGGGGTTTGATCCTAAGACCAAAGCACCTTAGGCAAACACTCCTAATAGCCGATGTGCTTTTTTATGCCTGGGTATTGTTAAACATGCATGCATGCATGCATTCATGCATTCACATTCATTCATTCATTCATTCATTCATTCATTCATTCATTCATTCATACCAACTAAGCTGGATCCCACCCTGGCTATTGAATGTCAAACATTTGGTAATTCAAAAACAAATTCTCTACTTTTTCTCTCTTTTATATGCATTTTCTCACAGACAACACAACACATAACACAGCAGACTTTAATATACCATTTGTAGGGCACTGGTTGGGATGGGGAAAAACCAAGTGACTTGTTATTGAAACAATGACACCAAAATGAATATACATGTAGTTCAAGACATGGCAAATATCTTTCTAGCCCTAACTTTTCATCAAGAGGTGGAACAAAACACAAAAAGTTAATGTGTGTTTTGTTTAACGACGCCACTAGAGTACACTGATGTATTATTTTCATCGGCTATTGGACGTCAAACATTTGGTAATTTTGACATATAGTCTCAGAGAGGAAACCTGCTACATTTTTCCATTAGTAGCAAGAGATTTTTTATACACCCAATCCCACAGACAGGATAGCATATACCATAGCCTTGTATATACCAGTCATGGCGCACTGGCTTGAACAAGAAATATCCAAATGGGCCTACCGGGATCGATGCTATACCTACCACACATCAGGCGAGCGCTTTACCATTCGGCTACATCCTGCCCTGAACAAAATACCTACGTACTGTCGTAATGTGAGTATATTATGGACAAGGCCTGGTAAGTTGTGCCTAATACAGATTTTTTTTTAAAATAGCAATAAAATAGATTTCAATCAAAAACCTACCAACAAGAATGTAGGTGAGTGCGGCGACGGCGTATCTGTAGATTTCACTTTCTTGAGCCCGGTAGTCGGAGCTGTCCTTGATCACCTGACCATTGGGGTCCATTGTCGTGACGTTCTCAAAGCCCACCACGCTCAGGAAGAAGACGACGGAGAAAATCTGGAAAATATTGTTGATCTTCCGACTGGTCTGCAGCTCGTTCCACTCATTGGCCACAAAATATGTCCGCCATATCGACACCAAGCTCCCGTCGCTCTTCCGGTTCTTCTCGCCGCTTTTAGGCCGCTCCCAGTCAATGAAGAAGATATCGATGAAACACTGGAAAGAAAAGGAGCTTATCTGTGAGTACAATACCAACATACCCGAGAAAATATGAGGTGTGCAATACTAATTAAGGGCGATATACCTGTGAGAATATGACGTGTACAATACTAAGACACTTGAGGGCGACATATCTGTGAGAATATGAGGTTTACAATATTAAGATACTTGAGGCAAATATACCTGTGACAATAAGACATCTACAATACTAAAACACATGAGGACATACATGTACCTCTGATAATATGAGGTGTATGATATTAAAACACTTGAGGGTAACATACCTGTGAGAATATGAGGTGTACAATACTAAGACACTTGAGGGCGACATACCTGTGAGAATATGAGGTGTACAATACTAAAACACTTGAGGGCGATATACCTGTGAGAATATGAGGTATACAATACTAAGAAACTTGAGGGCAACATACCTGTGAGAATATGAGGTGTACAATACTAAAACACTTGAGGGCGACATACCTGTGAGAATATGAGGTGTACAATACTAAGACACTTGAGGGCGACATACCTGTGAGAATATGAGGTGCACAATACTAAGACACTTGAGAGCGACATACCTGTGAGAATATAAGGTGCAGAATACTAAGACACTTGAGGGCGACATACCTGTGAGAATATGAGGTGTACAATACTAAGACACTTGAGGGCGACATACCTGTGAGAATATGAGGTGTACGATACTAAGACACTTGAGGGCGACATACCTGTGAGAATATGAGGTGCAGAATACTAAGACACTTGAGGGCAAACGCTGAACCAAAGAGACCCCTCCACTCCTGGACAGCCATTCCTGTTGGATGAACGAGAAACACCGCATCTTGACGCTGAAATAAAACAAGTGTAACAATGGTTAATCAATGTTAATAAAAACAGATAATTATGAATTCCATAACACAATCAGCAACCCCCCCTAAAAAGGTAGTCTTATTTAACGACACCGCTAGAATGGGGAAAACCCACTCTGAGAATGGGTCCACTAAAGTGATTTGAGCCTTCAACCCAAACACCGTAACACCCAATGAGCTAGATCCCACCCCAAGTGACCTTCAACCCAAACACCGTAACACCCAATGAGCTAGATCCCACCCCAAGTGACCAATAACATCATCTTATCCTAATTATTAAATATCCATTATGTTTCGATGTAAGAACCTGCACATTTAAAGTAGGCAGAGCTACATGTATGTTAAGCTCCTCCCAACACAATGCAAACACTGTAAATCTATTATTTATTGCAACATGAACGTACTACAAGAGGCCATTAGAAACCCAAGTGGTGTATAGTTGAAGTAAAAAACATTATATTGTAAAAAGTAGCTAGTACAGTATCACAATAGCAGATGAAATACACCAATTATTTGTACCAGCTTTGTTTAACATACTTGAACATAATCAGTTTACATAACCAAAATGGTTATATATTAAAATAACTGTTTAATGTTTTATCTGGTTTTTTAATCCTCCACAAACGACTGATATGCTCACCTTATACTGCAGGGAACATTTTGTTCAATATAGTGTTGTGATTTGCTATGCAAATTTCAGAGATTGCTACACAATTTTAAAACATGAAACAGTACAGGATTCTTACAGGTTTGAGAAAATAAAATTCAAGGACTTTCAAGGACTTTTTCAAGTACTTAAATTAATTTTTCAAGGACACAAAAAAATGTTTTAAATAAATTTACCTAGTAATAAAAAGTAGACAGTCATTGCACATATAATTATACACCGCTTCAAGCCTTAATTTAACACAGAAGTCCTTTTGAATACAGGAGGGTAAGTACATTTATTGACAATATTTAAGTGTTTCTTTACAACAGATGTCACAGATACTAACAGTGTATTACAGATGATGCACTACTTATTTCACACAAACCAATTTTACAGCTTTGCCCTCCAGTTTTAATTCTAAAAACGATATTTTAATGCTTAGGTGCGCTGGTTCACCGGACATCACTGTATACATATCGAGCTCTGCTTGTCCGTATCTTGAGCGTGGGCGTCGCTGAACTAATATGTGACGTCATTACCCAAGAGCACTATGGCTGTTCGTCTATTATCGCTCATCAGTAAACCCCAGTCACAAAATTTATCGAGTTGCAAAATACTAACGCACATCATTAAATATGTTAAACTAGCCTGAGAAACAAAACAAAGTACACACCTGATCATTTATTGAAACTACAAACATACAGACTTCGTAACGCTGCCTCGCCCATGCTTGCTACACTGGATGCTTTAGAGCATAGTCTGCATCGCGCTTTGTGTTCATCGGGCACACACAAAAGCCAATCCTTGTAATTCTCGGTTTGCAACCAGTAGGGGTGCAACAATACGGTCAAAACCGTATTGCGATGTATTGCGATATAAGAAACTGTATTGCAATATGTATTGCAATACAGTTGATATTATTTAAATTTAATATTTATGGGGTTTTTTTTTTTTTTAATGAAAACAGAAGGCATAACGTTTTAATGATCTTTATTAGTTTCAGTTGTCAGGCTAAATGTTTTAGGTCATATTTTTATTTTTTAACACAATACTAGTCTACTAGAACACTGGTGTGACGGTGTCAAACTATTTATAAATTGTCACATTCAGAAATCCTTACTATCGGACTTTTCCGTTGCTGCTCGCTTGACACAGAAATTTACGTATTGAGTCGCAATGTTTCAGCAGATCGACCGAAACAGAGCCGAGGTATTTTGAACGATCGACCGAAGTATTCCGAGTTCAGTGAAAAACAGCGAAGTGTGATTCTCATTTGTTGGTTTATTTCTTTGAAGATTACAGCCGTAGTCGTATTCCAACGTAAATGAACAATGAATGATAATGTGTAAGTAACAAAACATTTATTTGTAATTATCGTTAACTGGTTATTTTCATTGGACTTTTAACACATTTTGTTTAGAAGTTAGAACCAAGTATAACCGACCTATCACTTCGTATGCCAACAAGTAAGCCGACTACTCTTGACGTGATTGTTACATTTCCTGTCATCACCAATTAATAAAATGATGTGTTTTTTGTTTGTTTGTTTCTTTCTTTGCCTATTTCAAGACAAATAAGATAAGGAAAAAAAATAGCGTATAAAAATCGCGATACGCAAAACTGTACCGCGGTTCGTATCGAGCTGATCAATTATCGCGGTATACCGGTACACCGGTTTATCGTTGCAGCACTAGCAACCAGGTATCGTTAAATTTACACTTGCCTGGCATGTTGAAAGAATTTTTACAGTCAATTTAACAATCAAACAATGGTGTCTTCCGATGATGCACAACGACCACATGTCTGCATGCACAAGTACTTTGACCCAATCAGAGAGCAGTATTTGTGAATATTTAACTTCCGTGGACAGCCGAAGCACATATTTGGCGGGAATGACAAAGAAGTTTTGGGCTGACGCGTAAATAAACCTACGGAAGCGATTCATGTTTTTTTATACTAAAGCTAGGAAAGGCATGCTTCCTGTTTTTTTCAGGAGGGGGGAATAAAACTCAAGGACTTTTCAAAGACTTTTTCACAAAAATAAGATTTTTCAAGGTTTTCAAGGCCTTGAAAATACATTAACAAAATTCAAGTACTTTCAAGCACTTCAAGCACCTGTGCGAACCCTGACAGTAGCTGTTAATCAATTTTCAATTGACTAGAAATGTCGCTAATCAAAATGTTCCAATTACCACACCACTGACATTTTGCAAGATTTTAATATAATTGTGTATAAATGATTGACTTTTCAAGTTTAATTGATGTAAACCACTAATAAATCCAAGTTTCTTTTCTGAGTACAAGTGTTGCAACAGTAACATTTGCTGAATGTTTTTCATGGGAGTATGTTATATTTTTATCTAAAAAACAAAATAAAGCATCAGAATTTTAAAATGTATCTTTTAATGAGATGGTACCTTTCATATCCAGTTGGTTTTTAGTTTTGAAACTGGTCATGAATAACAGAATTAATCATCTCTTTGAAATACTGTGTAACTGAATGATTGAATGAAGGGGGTGGGACATAGCTCAGTGGTACAGTGCTCGCCTGATGCGCGATCCATCTAGGATCGATTCCCATCAGTGGGCCGTTTCGGCTATTTCTCGTTCCAGCCAGTGCTCCACAACTGATGTAGCAAAGGCTGTGGTACGTACTATCCTGTCTGTGGGATGGTGCATATAAAAGATCCCTTGCTGCTAATCAAAAAGAATAGCCTATGAAGAGGTCGACAGCAGGTTTCCTCTCTCAATATCTGTATGGTCCTTAACCATATAACCGTGAATAAAATGTGTTGAGTGTGTTGTTAAATAAAACATTTCCTTCCTTCCTTCCTTCCTTCCTGATCGAATGAATGTTTAATGATACCCAGCACAAAAATACAAATGGGATATTTGGTGTCAAACAAAGGTACCGGTAAGTAACAGTGTAACTGAACAGTGTAACTGATATTGTCTTTAAACACTTAAGTAATCTCACCTTATAAAAAATGATTATCTTTAAACACTTAAGTAATCTCACCTTATAAAAAATGATTATCTTTAAACACTTAAGTAATCTCACCTTATAAAATATGATTATCTTTAAACACTTAAGTAATCTCACCTTATAAATTTTATTTGTGTCTCACCTTATAAAATATGATTATCTTTAAACACTTAAGTAATCTCACCTTGAAAAATGATTATCTTTAAACACTTAAGTAATCTCACCTTATAAAAAATGATTATCTTTAAACACTTAAGTAATCTTAAGTAATCTCACCTTATATGATTATCTTTAAACACTTAAGTAATCTCAATAAAATATGATTATCTTTAAACACTTAAGTAATCTCACCTTATAAAATATGATTATCTTTAAACACTTAAGTAATCTCACCTTATAAAATATGATTATCTTTAAACACTTAAGTAATCTCACCTTATAAAATATGATTATCTTTAAATAAGATGATTATCTTTAAACACTTAAGTAATCTCACCTTATAAAATATGATTATCTTTAATCTCACCTTATAAAATATGATTATCTTTTAAGTAATCACCTTATAAAATATGATTATCTTTAAACACTTAAGTAATCTCACCTTATAAAAATGATTATCTTTAAACACTTAAGTAATCTCACCTTATAAAATATGATTATCTTTAAACACTTAAGTAATCTCACCTTATAAAATATGATTATCTTTAAACACTTAAGTAATCTCACCTTATAAAATATGATTATCTTTAAACACTTAAGTAATCTCACCTTATAAAATATGATTATCTTTAAACACTTAAGTAATCTCACCTTATAAAAAATGATTATCTTTAAACACTTAAGTAATCTCACCTTATAAAATATGATTATCACCACTTAAGTAATCTCACCTTATAAAATATGATTATCTTTAAACACTTAAGTAATCTCACCTTATAAAATATGATTATCTTTAAACACTTAAGTAATCTCACCTTATAAAATATGATTATCTTTAAACACTTAAGTAATCTCACCTTATAAAATATGATTATCTTTAAACACTTAAGTAATCTCACCTTATAAAATATGATTATCTTTAAACACTTAAGTAATCTCACCTTATAAAATATGATTATCTTTAAACACTTAAGTAATCTCACCTTATAAAATATGATTATCTTTAAACACTTAAGTAATCTCACCTTATAAAATATGATTATCTTTAAACACTTAAGTAATCTCACCTTATAAAATATGATTATCTTTAAACACTTAAGTAATCTCACCTTATAAAATATGATTATCTTTAAACACTTAAGTAATCTCACCTTATAAAATATGATTATCTTTAAACACTAAGTAAAGTAATCTCACCTTATAAAATAAAATATGATTATCTTTAAACACTTAAGTAATCTCACCTTATAAAATATGATTATCTTTAAACACTTAAGTAATCTCACCTTATAAAATATGATTATCTTTAAACACTTAAGTAATCTCACCTTATAAAATATGATTATCTTTAAACACTTAAGTAATCTCACCTTATAAAATATGATTATCTTTAAACACTTAAGTAATCTCACCTTATAAAATATGATTATCTTTAAACACTTAAGTAATCTCACCTTATAAAATATGATTATCTTTAAACACTTAAGTAATCTCACCTTATAAAATATGATTATCTTTAAACACTTAAGTAATCTCACCTTATAAAATATGATTATCTTTAAACACTTAAGTAATCTCACCTTATAAAATATGATTATCTTTAAACACTGAAGTAATCTCACCTTATAAAATATGATTATCTTTAAACACTGAAGTAATCTCACCTTATAAAATATGATTATCTTTAAACACTGAAGTAATCTCACCTTATAAAATATGATTATCTTTAAACACTGAAGTAATCTCACCTTATAAAATATGATTATCTTTAAACACTTAAGTAATCATGATTATCTTTAAACACTTAAGTAATCTCACCTTATAAAATATGATTATCTTTAAACACTAAAGTAATCTCACCTTATAAAATATGATTATCTTTAAACACTTAAGTAATCTCACCTTATAAAATATGATTATCTTTAAACACTAAAGTAATCTCACCTTATAAAAGATGAGCCAATAGAAAGCGATTCCAAACGTTACGACGAACATGACATTCGACAGAGAGGCCGCGAGGTAGCATATGAAGTTGATGATGGTCGGGAAATCGATGGCGATTCGCCCGTCACGCTTCGACCAGACCCAGGCACGGTAACCAGCGTAGAGGACCCCCAGCGTACACAGCGTCCCTGTCGCAATCTGGAAGTTACGGTTGTACTTAGACTGATCCATGTCATACGTCACTCGAAACGATACCTGAAAAGAAACAAATTTAATATATTTTGCTTAACAACACCTGAGCACCAGACCTCGCCATTTAAAGGGAGCTACAGTGTATCTCCCTCGTTCCCTATCACTTCCCTAAGACTAGTTCAAGGAGAGTAATTTTTAGCTCCCTTTAGCATATGAATTTATATTGTACTCATATATGGTAATATTATAAATGGGTCCCCCATATTCAACATAAGGGCAGAAATTAATCACACCTGTAATTGTTTTGTTCATGCTAAGGTCTGCAGCACATTTTATGCCATGACTATTGGTTAATATAAATTGATGGTTATTTCGACACTTGGTCTGAATCAAAAGAGGAAAGCCGGTGCTAACACATACAATCCTATCAAACAACAAGTTATATTGCACTTTTCTACACAGGAAAGTATATACAATGTACCAGGATTTTATTTTTACATACTAGTTGGAATGAGAAAAAATACCATTAAAAGTTTGTTTTGTTTAACAACACCACTAGAGCACATGAATTATTAATTATCAGCTATTGGATGTCAAACATTTGGTAATTTTTACATATAGTCTTAGAGAGGAAACCCGTTACATTTTTCCATTTGTAGCAAGGGATCTTTTATATGTACCATCCCACAGGATAGTACATACCACAACCTTTGTTACACCAATTGTGGAGCATTGGCTGGAATGACAACTAGCCCAATGGGTTCACCGACAGGGATCGATCATAGACAGATGGCTATGTCCTGCCCTTCCCTTGATGCAATACTGAACAAACCTTGTTCCCCGTACAGTATTTCTGCCAGAAAGATATTTTTGGGTATGGTGCTATGGAACTGAATATTTACAATGTGTGTGCTGAATGCACCTGTTGTCCTCCAGAAAGAAAATGGGTTAGGTTTAGGGTTAAGGTTAAGAAAATCATACAGTAATAACAAGAGTCATATTAATTTTTTCAGTTAATTTAAAAATAATAATATCTGCAAAACAATTTGGGTATGGCGCCATACCAGTTTTACCCTCTGGCAGAAACCCTGCGGCGTAGAACTCACCTGAACCTCCGCACCCTTCGCTGCGGCCGTGCTTTCTACTTCTCCATAGGTGATTCTCATATAGGGAGGGTTTATCTTTCCCTCAGTGGTCCCACCCTGGAGTACCACGACCAACGTCATCGACTTCACATACCGCACATAGGAAGCATTTTTAACAGACTGCAGTGCAGGATCTACAAAACAATAAGAAAGAAACACTTATTATAAAGTTAAGTGGAGTTCATTTGCCAGTTCGTCCTTGGAGAGGTACCACAATGTCCTGGACACACACCTCAGCTAACTATAGTCCTTTCCATGGAGAACGCATTTTTTCATACTATGGAATTTACTGGGGCGTATATTTTTTTTATTTCCAAAACACTTTTTTTCAAAATATTTCTGTAGGAGGATGGGATAGACAATAGAGTTAGTTCTGTTTAATGACACCACTACAGCACGTTGATTTATTAATTATGGGCCACTGTACATGTATGTCAAGCAAACAATAATTCTGAAATATAGTCATAGAAGAAACACACCACTACTTTTTTCAATTAGCAAAAAAGGATCTTTTATATACACTTTAACATACAGGACAGCACACACCATAGCCTCTGATATACCAGTCATAGTTGGGACAGGTGAAAAAACATGGTTCCACTGAGCGGGTTTGATCCTATGACCTCAGGCAAGTGTTCTTATAACTGAGCTAGATCTTGCCTATTTCAGCTATCTGGGGTGTCTTGACTACTGGTTTAATGAGAGACACAACCTTGGTGTAGTGGCCATCCATCTCCTATCTGTTAAATAAAACTCTCATTCTACCTGGAAGCAGGTCCCAGGAAATGATCCTAATACCTTAAGTCAGATGGCTTTAACCAAAACACCACTACAAAAAAATGTGTTTGGTTTGTTTAATGACACCACTGGAGCACATTGATTAATTAATCATCGGCTACTGGCTGTAAAACATTTGGTAATTCTGACATGTAGTCATCAGAGGAAACCTGCTATATTTTTCCTAATGAAGCAAGGGATCTTTTATATGCACTTTCCCGAAGACAGGAAAACACATATGTACCAAGGCCTTTGACCAGTTGTGGTGCATTGGATGGAATGAGAAAAACACCCAGTCAGCTGAATGAATCCTCTGACGTATTTCGATCCTCAAACGAGTACTCAACCGAGTACTCAACCGACTCAGCTAAATCCCACCCCCACTACACCACTAATGCCACTGAACAAGTCATAACCTCTGATAATAAAGGACAGTACCAGATTTTCTTAGCAAAAAGCTCAACTTTGTTTTGTATCACAACAAAACTAGAGAACATTGATTCAGTGGAAACTTGCTACATTTTTCCATTAGCAGAGAGGGATCTTTTATATGTACTTTCACCACAGACAGGACAGCACATACCACCTCTGATATGCCAGTCGTGGGGATCTTTTATATGCACCATCCCACAGACAGGACAGCATATACCACAGCCTTTTATTGACCAGTCATTGTGCACTGGTTGGGACAGGAAAGAAAAAAGCCAGTCAGAGAATAAGTCCACTGAGGTGGTTCGATCCTACTATACAAGTACTTCATGAGACACCAGCGAGCACTCTACCAACTCGGGTAGATCTCCACATCAAATGATCAGCAATTGTTTTTATCATTAACACTGTAATACAAAACGAAAATATCCAAAACACATCAGTTACCAAAATCTCAGATCTTACCCTGAGGATAAAAGTCTGAACCCTTTTTTTTTAATTGGCCCCCATTCTCCAAAAATTGTTCTTGGAACATAATTATTATATAATGTTCACTATACACTATTTCCAATGTCCTTAAAATATAAAATAAAAATTCTTCTCCTTATGAAAACCCCCCCAAGAATTCCACTAAATTAAACGTCTCGCCTACCATAAACAATTTTGCTGCACTTTGATGAACATTCATTAGTGTAATTATAATTTATAAACCAGGTTTCAGTGACCTAGGACTTATACAAGGTAGTCTGTGAGAAACTGATCTAAACATCAAACTTTAATTATGTACACTTAAACGGAAAATTGATGCCGCTGCCATCAGAAAATTAATACGTACATAAAAGCGAGACAAAAATTGAGGAAAAATCTAGTATTGATTATATTATGGCCTAATATCAACAACAATAAAAACAATAACAGTTACTGACACTGTAATATCAAAAACGAACCAGAAGAATAACACTGTAATACCAAAGACAACAAGTTACAACGAACAACGAACAAATAAGGGAAAAAAATTGCTGTTTTTGTTGAAAGATACTTTATATAAAAGCGGACAGTGGTACTGGAAATGAAGATGTAAGAGTAATCAACTTATTAAAAGTGCCATATCAAAGTCCCATAACGGCAGCTTTCAGCCAAAATCCATATATTAAATTGAAATGTAAACATTATTACTTCAACAATATGTTAATAAAAAATAAAATAAATTTTTTTTTAATTAACTAGTAGAAAGAAAAATATATACTGTAAAATCTTTAGGTGACTCATGAATGAAAGAAACTGGGCACGTTCAGTTGTGGCTGACACTTTGCAATACTTTGCCAGGCTACATGTATATTTCCGAAAAGTTTGCTGTCTTTGTGCATCTCTCTTGACGGTCCTATCTATAGTTCTTCTCACAGGGAACATGCTATGGAATTTACTATGAGTTACTTATTTCTGAGCCAATTGTTTTCTTCATTGGACATAGAATGTTTTTTTGTTTTTTTTCAAAAACACTTTTACTTTTTTTCTTCCGTCAAACAAAACTGAAATTATTTATATAAAAAAAAAAAGTGTAGGATGGCACGGACTATAGTTGCCGACAATCAACAAAGCAGGTTTTTATGATTTCATGAGATTTGTTATGTACATGTACTGCATGGTAAACAGGAATCTAGTTGCTAGCACTATTATAATTTAAATGTTTCTGAATTATTTATGCACAAATGTGTAGGATTCATTAATCTATCTATAGTTATCACAAATAAATGTAAAACTAGTGAAATGTGGTCCTTGTAACTATGATATAGCAACTTTAATGTGAAAAGTGCAACCAGTGTATTGACAAATGACAACCAACTAAGGACTGTATTTATTAGTCCACCTGAGGGTTTTTTCAGAATCAGTAATGGTACATACATGTATCACTGGTCATTTTGGGCAGTACCAGTATATAATGGGACTTTCCGTGGATGATAACCAAAGTAATAAATTGTCACTTTTCTTTGTGTGAGAGCCAGAAGGACGTAAGTGCATTAAAATTAATTTTTAAAAACCTGAGATAATGAAGGAAAACTGTTTTTCTTTATCAGTAGTTAAGATGTCGAATTTCTTTTAATGACAATGAAAGCTGAAAATATTTACGATTTCTTTGTATATTTGCAGTATTTATAGCATATTAGGTGTTTTAGTTATTTGCTTAAATAGTTGTAGTTACGACAATTATTCATGATTAAATTAAATTCGTCATTTACAACCAACAGTATATCAAGTAAATCTGAAAGAACCATCACTTCTAAAACATTTCAGTTTTGTAAATCACATATTTATTTTTAAAAGGAGAAAGTATTCGTTCCTGATGAGTCATCAGAAAAGCTGATGTCATGTTGTGTGCAGTGTTCTTTCTGTGTTCTTTGCGCCATGGGAGTCCTTTTGCTCGGCTCGGGGTAAAAGAACACACAGAGGGTACATAAAAAGCCATATACCCCTCGTGATGCTTCTACAACTTATAATAATACCAAATATTAACAGGGATCTCGCGACTGGTAACGAGAAGCGGTGTCATCAAGAATTCAGCATAACAATGTTTGCTTATTTTAATAATCAGTTATTAATTTTAATGGCAACATGTATGCAAGAAAAGTCTGAAAAATCTGTAGCGTGTTATTTTAACTCTGTAAAGTGTTTGAGCCAAAGTAATAAAAACGGACCGAAATTGCGTGTCAGTTTCAATACACATGCTAGTTCAGGGCCAAAGACAAGTAGACGAGGGCCGATTTCAGGTAGACCGAGCAAAACAAAAACGTCCGCTAAACTTGTTTATGTGCTTCATGTTAAACCCAATGTCCACGTCGGGAACCAATCGCATAGTTCGCGAATGTTTGGAAAACGTTCGTTGGCTGTTTTCAGTGTGCATATAGGTCACGCTTGACAGTCAGCCGAGACTTGCACGTGTCAAAAGACATTGTTGCAGACATTAAACAATACGATTTGTGAGAAAAAAACCCACCACCAAATAGTTGTTCGCATTAATGAATACTTAATTGCTGTTTCGTTTGTTTATTTCCGTTGTCTTTGTTAATTTCGCACTCATGCATTTCGCAATCGCGGGAAAGGAACATGCAGTATTTATACAAATTGCAGTTAAACGTACACTGAATACAATTAGTTTACAATAATCATATTTGTTAGATAAAATATTATATAAATTTGTTGACTGTGAGGTGACATCTCAAAAGATAGCTAGATTTTAAAAAGACCGTAAAATTTGAATTCATTATCTTTTTAATCAAAACCTTTTGACGTAAATGGATAGTTGTCATAACGTGAAGTCAGCATTCTTAGGCTACGTATTTTACAAGCTGAAATCAACAACAAGCATTTAACACGACGCGGAACTTAACAAAATGGCGCAAATGGGGTGTGGAATAGATGGGTTATTAAAATACAATTAAAAGCAGTTCAAACCAAAATAAAGATTGCTATTTTACAGAAATAATGAGCACTGTTTAAAAAAAGAAGAAGAGTATTGGCTCTCAGATTTTTATTAATGCCATAGACCTTAGAATTTTGGGTGTGTTTGCAGAGGGCATTGGCTTCCAACTCTACATATCTCCCCTCACCCACTGAAAAATCAAAGTAATATATTAGCTGCCCCTACCCCCATTGCTGTCTTTGATTTTGATCTGGGATAATTTTGTTATTCAGATGTATTCCAATTTGTACATAATTAGCTGAAAAAGATAGAAGTTTCATATTCATATATAAATACTCTATACAGTACTACACAAAACAATTTTGGCTAAAACATCTTCATTATGGCAAATAAAAATCCCATTTGGCAATTTTTTTGGCAACAGGTATTTTTAATCTTGGATGAGCCCTGAGTTCATCAAGTATTATGACTGTGACAGCCCAAGCGAGACTGAACCACCTCTGCGGATCCATTCAGCTGATTGGGTTGTTTCTCGTTCCAACCAGTGCACAACAACCGGACAAAGGCTGTGGTATGTGCCTTCCTGTCTGTGGGAAAGTGCATATAAAAGATCCCTTGCTGCATTAGGAAAAATGTAGCGGGTTTCCTCTGATGAATCAGAATTACTAAATGTTTGACATCCAATAGCCGATGATTAATTAATCAGTGTGCTCCAGTTAAACAAAACAAACCTTTTTTCAGCCTAAGCGAAGATGAGCTGTAGATAAATAATGTTAAAAAAGAAATAAAACTAAACTGATAAGTAATGATAACAATAAAAACATTTTAAATTTCAGTTTCATTTTCAAGACAGTTCAAAATTATATTCATAAAACGTTTTATGAAATATGTGGGCAACCAAGAGATGTTGTTGGGCAACCAAACTTCAGCTACTGGTTGCCCACCGGGCAACTATCACAATTTCATATTTGTACACCCCTGAGGGCAATCCTGTAGATCTTCAAAGGCAGCTGAAAGGCAGAACTTGATCACCATAACATATAATTAAATGCACGTACATCCAAAATCATTGTGATTATGCTTTCACTTTGGTCGTATATGCCACATACTAGGGGTGCAACGATACGGTCAAAACTGTATTGCGATATAAGAAATTGTATTGCAATATGTATTTCAATATAGTTGATATTATTTAAATTTAATATTTATGGGTTGGGTTTTTTAAATGAAAACAGAAGGCATAACTTTTTAATGATCTTTATTAGTTTCAGCTGTAGGCTAAATGTTTTAGGCCATATTTTTATTTTTTAACACAATACTAGTCTACTAGAACACCGGTGTGACGGTGTCAAACTATTTATAAATTGTCACATTCGGAAATCCTTACTATCAGGCTTCTTTGTTGCTGCTTGCTTGACATGGAAATGTACATATTGAGCCGGGGTTATTAGCCGAGGTTATTAGCCGAGGTATTTTGAACGATCGGCTGAAGTATTCCGAGTTCAGTGAAAAACAGCTAAGTGTGATTCTCATTTGTTGGTTTATTTCTTTGAAGATGATAGCCGTAGCCATATTCCAACGTAAATGAACAATGGATGATAATGAAAGAAAGAAAGTGTTTTATTTAACAACGCACTCAACACATTTTATTTACGGTTATATGGCGTCAGACATATGGTTAAAGACCACACACGTTTTTTTTTAGAGGAAACCCGCTGTCGCCACATAGGCTACTCTTTTACGACAGGCAGCAAGGGATCTTTTATTTGCACTTCCCACAGGCAGGATAGCACAAACCATGGCCTTTGTTGAACCAGTTATGGATCACTGGTCGGTGCAAGTGGTTTACACCTACCCATTGAGCCTTGCGGAGCACTCACTCAGGGTTTGGAGTCGGTATCTGGATTAAAAATTCCATGCCTCGACTGGGATCCGAACTCAGTACCTACCAGCCTGTAGACCGATGGCCTGCCACGACGCCACCGAGGCTGGTGGATGATAATGTGTAAGTAACAAAACATTTATTTGTAACTGGTTATTTTCATTGGACTTTTAACACATTTTGTTTAGAAGTTAGAACCAAGTATAACTGACCTATCACTTCGTATGCCAACAAGTAAGCCGACTATGCTTGACGTGATTGTTACATTTCCTGTCATCACCAATTAATAAAATGATGTGGTTTTTGTTTGTTTGTTTGTTTGCCTATTTCAAGTCAAATAAGATACAAGAAAAGAAAAAAAAGCGTATAAAAATCGCGACACGCAAAACTGTACCGCGGTTCGTATCGAGCTGATCAATTATTGCGATATACCAATATACCGGTTTATCGTTGCAGCACTACCACATACAACATTATTATGAATTAAAATTGTATCTACAGATACAAATTACATGTTGGAAACTTTGCTTCAATTAAAGACATTTCAAAATAGATATTTGTTTTTCACGAAAATTCACCAAAACATGTTTATTATTATAAATATGGTGCACATAAAATGGCAAACCATACGAACATTAATGTTACTGCAATTCCTATTTATATATACACACACCATTCTTGTCTGTTGCCAAATGGTTCCTTGCATGCAGTATCAAATGGTTTTTTTTAAATAGACCGGGCTCTCACAACGACAAAAGTCATATTATTTTTAGAATTCAAGCACATAAAAATATTGACATAATGTATGCTCTATTGTACTTCGCATTTGTAATTTCTATCACAGACCGGTAACAAAGAATACATATGTGTCGTATTTGGAACATACGACCTATGTCAGACATAATTATATAATGAACTGTATTTAAAAAGGGTGTATCTACCACACACGACCAGTCGTGTGCATATAATGGACAGCAAGCAAATCGGAGGAAAGTCGTATGTGTCAGTTATGTCTATTTTCGTGCAAAGTGGTATCTGTGATTCATTTACGACCATTTAAATCCTTCTGTATAAGCAATGCAATTAGGGACACAGCTATGATTTTTTGTGACAATATGTAATCGGGGATGGCAATTCTGAATATGCAAAAAAGACATTTTAGGTCGTATCTGCCACTGAGACCTTTTAGCTCTCACGCAACGATTTATGAAGCTAAATACATAATTCTGAGTAATGTTTTAGAAAGTAAAATGAAACAAATGAATGAAACAAATCTTGAAAAAAAACAAAATTGCTAAAATGTCTAACATATCATCATCACTATGTTGCCATTGACAGAACAAAGTTCAAGATTGTTTGAGACAAAAGAGCCAAAACAATTGACGTATATTAAAAACATGATATTATTAAGTAGTTGATAATGTGTTGTAGTGTTTTCCCTAGCTTGTTTTAGCATGGTGCAGCACCATGCCTCAATAGTCCAGTGCCATCTTGCCTCAATGAGCGCCATGCTGCCCTGAGATTAAACAAGCCTTTTTCAGTAATTAATTCTAAAATTGCCTTTATAAAACACCCAAAAAGGTATTATTAATTAATAAAATATGCTTTTTATATCTTTTGCCATTCATTTATTAAAGCAAGCACATAAATTACAATAATGTTTATTTTAATTAAAAAAAATTGTATTTTAATGAAAAACAAGTGCCCCGAAAATGGTGAAAATGCCCCAAAAGTGTTTGGTCTACCATGCCTTGCCTAATTTCTAGGGAAATCACTATGTTGTTATGTTAAAATGAAAGTAATAATTAGTATATTCTGACTGATGACAGCAAATGGTGCGACATGTGTCGATGTCAGTGAGGCGCCAAGGTGTCAAGTGAGCTATGACACTAAACAACTCAGGGTGTTGACATCTGTTATGTGATTTCATTTTTAAATCAGATTATGTCCAAAATATTACAGCGACTTCTCACTACTACTAATAACTTGGCGACTTGAACCAAATTTTGTCGAAAAAAACTTTAATTTTGCCGGCAAGATTACGGCCGACTACATATATATCATGGTACATGCCCAAAAACCATGCTGTATGGTACAAAAATTAACTGTTATATATATACAACCAAACCAAGTCGGGATGTTGACATCTGTTATGTGATTTAATTTTTAAATCGGATTATGTCCCAAATATTACAGCGACTTCGACTTCTCGCCACTACTAATAACTTGGCGACTTGAAACAAATTTTGTTGAAAAAAACCCACTCATTTTGCCAGCAAGATTAGGGCTGACTATAAATCATGGTACATGCCCACAAGCCATGCTGTATGGTACAAAAATTATCGTGGTACCCATATTGAGTAGCAAAGACACTGTCGTTTCATAAAAATAAACTGTTATATACAGTAAAAAAAAAAAACCCTAAACCGGACACCCTCAGGACAAAGTAAAATGTCTGGTTTTAAGGGGTATCCGGTTTAGAGAGGTTCTTTTTTATACTGATGTTTAAAAAGGGACCATGAATAATGTCCGGTTTTGCGGGAATTCCAGTTTACAGACGATCCGGTTTTGCAAGGTTTCACTGTATATACAAACAAACCATTATCTCAGTGGGACCAGATTTGTTTTTCTTAAACACAGGGACCAGTTGTTCAAACGTTACCTAGCTTAACCAATTCTTCACAGACATTTTCCTAACCAAGGACTGAATAAATACAAATAAGAATTGAAAGTATAATGTTGGAACTTGATTTTGAACAACCAAAGGTATCCATACCCAACCAAATATAAAGTATATTTTGTAAATTCAGTCCAGTTAGCTTTTAGTGTAAATTATGCCATGGTAACCATTTGTTAACTTTAAAATATCATGGGCTAATGAGGACACAGAGGTTGAGATAATGACATCTGACTGTGTAATATAATGGAATAGTGGAATTACCTGCCGCTTTTGGTATTGTTGCTACATTATCGACCATGAAAAAACGTCTCACCAGCTTCCATTTGTCCATATCACCTGAAATAACACAAACATTTTATCATGTGAAACAATTTGAGTAAATAATTATTATAAAAACAACGCCCACATTCTGAATTATATACATGTAGCCTTTAAAAGCTGCAATTTCAAAACTTATTTTCTTAGCATTCAAGCAATGCCATTTAAATATGAAGTTTCATTTTCTTAGCATTCAAGCAATGCCATTTAAATATGAAGTTTAATTTTCTTAGCATTCAAGCAATGCCATTTAAATATGAAGTTTCATTTTCTTTCCGTGATGCACCTTTTTCAATTTTAATTGGCTGCACTCTGAAAGATTAATTTTATTAATGCTAATGAGAGATTAGCAAATTTGTCAGCGATATCTGTCTGGCATAATATTACAGTGTTCACTTCAACTGAACTAGTAAATACAACATGAGTGGCCATTAGATATCATGTATCTTACGAGTTGTTTTAAAACATATTTAACAAATGAAAGCATGTTAGTTGCAATTTTGTAACTGTAAGATATGTGTAGCTTGTAAGATAAATACTTAAATGGGGTATTTTACAATTACAAAAAAAGAAAGAAATGTTTTATTTAACAATGCACTCAACACATTTTATTTACGGTTATATGGCATCAGACATATGGTTAAATACCACACAGATTTTGAGAGAGGAAACCTGCTCTCGCCACTTCAAGTGCTACTCTTTTTGATTAGAGGCAAGGGATCTTTTACACGCATCATCCCACACAGAATAGTATATACCACGGCCTTTGTTACACCAGTTGTGGAGCACTGGCTGGAACAAGAAATAGCTCAATGGTCCACAGCGGGGATCGATCCTGGACTGACCACACATCAAGCGAACACTTTACCACTGGGCTACGTCCCACCCCCTTTTATAATAGACCTCTTTCACATTCCACTGCACATGTGCCCGTTGCAGGGTAACTCAAGGACGCAAACCGCGAACTCACGCGAGATCTCTCAAAAATAGACCTGTGGACAAGTTGGGGGGCATAGACAATGGGAGGCCACGCAATAGGAATTTAAAAAACTCCCTGATTAATTATTCTATCAGTAGGGAACCCGAAAATTCTGTCGACATCCAACAAGACTTATTGGAGACATTTGTGAATTATTGCTTTTCACGAAATAAAAAATATGTGGTTGTCAATGCCCGACAAACCATCGGTTCAGATTCGTACGCAATAAATATCGGATATGGGCTGAAATAATATTAATGTGTGCGAGCGTGTATCTATGCATATATTTATTGTATTTAACATGATTTAAATATTTATAAAGATTATACAGATAAATACATTCAGGATTCTTGTCGAGATTTCTTTGCACCAAGTTATTAAAAAATTTGTTTGGTATTTGGAATAAAATTAAATGATACATATGAAAATTTGAGCATTAGAATCAGGCCCGTAAGAAAGATATCTGGAGATCGGGGGGGGGGGGGGGGGGGGGGGGGGGGGCGCAGGGCACAATCTGTAGTGGAGGGACAGTCTAATTGGTGGTGGGTGGGGGACAAAAGCCATATTTTAAACCGTATTTATAAAAGTGGGGCTATAGTCCCCTCCTCCCTCCAACTTCCCGGTTGCTACCGACCTGAGAATGGTCAGAAATGTAACTATTGCATATACATGTACAGCTATTTAAATTCGAAGCAAGATTATTTAACCTCAGAAAGATTCAAGTTTTATTTAGAACAGATTAGACTAGCCGACAGCTTGATAATATAGCTACAAACTCAGGATGGTCTCTTTATTATAAACTCATGAGGGTTTATTATGAGCAGTCATAAGGTACTAGTCATAAGATACTTCGTTTGAATGTTTGAAGCAAACATATTAAGTACCATGTCAGGCCCGTATTGTATTCATTCAAGTGGTTTTATAGTAAACATAAATACAATAGATACCATTATGTGAATGTGTGTCTTCATCCCCTGGGTAACATTCATTTGATAATCCAGACGTTATGATCCCCTGTTTCTCAAGGCAAATAATAGTTCTACATATATTTATATATATATAAATCTAGGGAAACGATAAGGGGAAAATAGAGCTGTGATAAAGGTCTATGTGAGTTAGGGGTTTTGTTGGGTTTTTTAGGGGGAAGAAGAAGCATATTTTATTAAATTTTAAATACTGATACATCACTGGTAAATCCACGTGAATATTTAACTCTAATTCTAATTGTTAAAAGTAGCAAACACATTCCACTAAAATTAATTTTATTGTATGATTCTTTTAATCTGGTGTTGTTAAAATACCCTTGACAGGCGGCTCCAGAGACCTCATTTAAGTTAATATTTCACTGCTTTTGGTCTTAAACCATTCCGTTTTTCGCAGCCATTTTAACATCTTATACGAAATATGTACGTTAGTCGCTAGAGATTCACAGCTCCTACGAAGCTACTCACGACGCTCATGACAACTGTCGATCATGCCCCCCCCAATTTGTATACAGCCTCGATACCGTCCAATTCGGCAAGGGACGGTACTCTTCGCGCACATGCGCAATGGGAATGTGAAAGAGGTCTATTATAATATCAATTATTATATTAACTTACTTTTATAGGCATTTTTAAAATTTATTTTGCTATTACAAAACTAGAATACAAATATAGACCCTAGAAAACCTTCCTGTTTTCTGTTACAACTATTTACTTCTCACTAAAGTGTCTATCCTCCATGATTTTTTGATTCCTACATTGCAATTCATAAAAGGTTGCATTGCATAAAGGGTTGTAGAAAACAATGTGCATTAAAAATGTTACCAAATAAACACTCAAGCCCCGTGAGTATAAAGCAAATGTAAATGTGGCAATTATTTTTCAAGGAATAAATTCTTTAAAAAAAAAAGACAAAAAAGAAAGATAAATGGTATCTAATGGACATGAATGTACATATAGTATTCTGCTTTTTTTTACATATTCTCAAAAACAGTTTTAAAACAAATTTAAATGTCTCTTCCAACCAAAGCCCTAATGCTTATTGTTAACTTATGCATCACAGACAAATCAATTTCAAGTTCACTTATATGTCATAGAGTAATGAATTTCGATCATGTTTTTCTTCCATTGGATGGTATAGAATTGGCAACATTGGGCGTTCCATGAAGCAATCTTAGAGTAAAGATCACCTTAAGTGCATAAGGTAGTTAATGACTTAAGGTGATTTTAGTGCTAAGATCGCTTCGTGAAATGGGGCCCTGATCATCACCTAGGAGCAGCCAGTCGTATATCTTTAAATTATCACATGTATATGTGTTTAACTTATTAGTATGTGTTACCTACATTTCAAAGCAAAAGTTAATGATTTTGTCAAGAAGCCTACATTAAGCAACTTTGAGATAGAACCTTTAATACTTGAGAAGAAAAAAAGCACTGCTGCAAGTCTTGTAGATTACCATTAAGGCATATTTATTATGTGCACACCTGCCCAGACAAGGCAACATGCATGGTATATCAGTTGTGAAGCATTGGTTGTAATGGGAAATAACTCAATGGGTTATGGGGAATTAATTATATAACACATCACAAGATAACAATAATGTAACAATATAAACTAAATAAAACTCTGATAAAATTAATTTGTCTGAGAGTAAACTAAATAGCTGATTAAAGAGTGACTAAATTGCGAAATGTTAACATCAATCATACTTTGAGGCCTAAAAACTGTAACTGGTTATATTCAAAGTTAGGGTTTAAATTTTTTTAAACATTTAATGTTTAAAAATCTGAAAAGATAGAGAGTATTTCCCTCAAATTACAGTGAAACCCTTCTATACTGACCACCCAAATAGTCAAGTAAAAAGCCCAGTATAAGGGGTGTCGAGTTTAAAAAGGTTCTGTTCTGTTCTGTTCTGTTCTGTTCTGTACTGATATTGAAAAAGGCACCATGAAAAAAAATCTCCAGTTTCCATAGAATTCTGATTTACTGTATTTAACTTTGCATCACTCCTATTAGGTGTATACAATGTATCTCCCGCACGCCCCCCCCCCCCCCCCCCCCTTCAAAAAAAAAACAAAAACATTCTAAAAAGAAAAAAAGAAGGAAAACATCCTCATTTTTGCCGAGTAAACATAACTATAGTTATTATTTCAAGTATCTTGTGAAAATCAGTTGACATTCTTATTTTTAAGACATACGACTGGTTGCTCCTAGGTGATAACCAGGTCACCAGTGTCATGCATCCAAAGAAAAACAACACGGTGGAAATAGATTACACTGTGACATATAGTTAACTTGTGATGCATAAGTTAGCTACAACGGCTGTAAGTAACTTTTAGTCGAAAAAAATGTTAAATTTGCTTAAAACTTGGTTTTTGAGCATACATGTATGTAAGAAATAGAATAATACATTTGTGTCCATTAGATACTATTTATCTTACAACTCGTTGTTTAAAACATATCAAATCCACTTTCACTCGTTAGATACATTTTAAAACAACTCGTTGTTTAAAAACATACAACTCGTTGTTTAAAACATATCAAATCCACTTTCGCTCGTTAGATACATTTTAAAACAACTCGTTGTGAGATAAATGATATCTGGGGCGGGACGTACCCCAGTGGTAAAGCGCTCGCTTGATGTACGGTCGGTTTGGGATCGACTCCCATCAGTGGGCCCATTGGGCTATTTCTCGTTCCAGCCAGTGCACCACGACTGGTATATCGAAGGCCGTGGTATGTGCTATTCTGTCTGTTGGAAAGTGCATATAAAAGATCCCTTACTTCATTAGGAAAAAGTGTAGCGGGTTTCCTCTATTGACTATATGTCAACATTACCATATGTTTGACCTCAAATAGCCGATGAATAACCAATCAATGTGCTCTAGTGGTGTCGTTATACAAACCAAACTTATAAATAAATGGTATCTAACGGCCACTCATGTATTATTCTCTATTTCCATCAGCCTCTCATGTAGCATTCTCTATTTACATCATTTTATGTGGCTCTAGATGTGCTTAGTGCAAGTGACTGCATGCACTGGACAGTCTTATCTTGAAACACAATGAACACCCTGGTCCCGACTAGGAAGAACTTATAAAGTAAATAACACAGAGCATATGACACCAGACAGGAAGGACAATAAACAGATGATGAAAGAGTGACGGAATCCTGAACCGTTTGCTCAAGTAACATTGTAAACAGCACCCAGCAAATCAAACCAGGCAGGACAATAAACAGATGATGAAAGAGTGACGGAATCCTGAACCGTTTGCTCAAGTAACATTGTAAACAGCACCCAGCAAATCAAACCAGGCAGGAAAATAAATGCAGAACATTGTAAACAGCACCCAGCAAATCAAACCAGGCAGGACAATAAACAGATGATGAAAGAGTGACGGAATCCTGAACCGTTTGCTCAAGTAACATTGTAAACAGCACCCAGCAAATCAAACCAGGCAGGACAATAAACAGATGATGAAAGAGTGACGGAATCCTGAAGTTTGCTCAAGTAACATTGTAAACAGCACTAAATCAAAGAGCAGGTACAATAAAAAAATGATGAAAGAGTGAATGAGAGAATTTTAAAATGTTTACAAACCAGTTACAATAAACAATATAAAGAGTGATCCACTGTATAACTGTAAGTAGCACATAAATGCAGAACATTTTTTTAAAAAATGTTTACTTCAGTTAAACAAAATGAAAGAATGAGAGAATAAAATGTTTACTTGTTACACTGTATACTGTAAGTAGCACATATTTTAAAATGTTTACTTCAGTTACATATAATATACATGACACTGTATACTGTAAGTAGCACATATTTTAAAATGTTTACTTCAGTTACATATAATATACATGACATTGTATACTGTAAGTAGCACATTTTTATGGACGGGTGGACTAATTTTCAGATGTTTACATGAGTGACTTGTCAGCAGTGTCATGTGATCTAAGTGATAACAGATAAGTAAATAGCAAATGTCAAATCAAACCTGACACAAACCGACATACTAAGGTGAGTATTAATTGTAATTACTTTTAAAAGCAGGGTTATATAGCAACTGAACAACACACATGAACATTAAAGTTTATTTTGTTTATCCACTTAAAAGCACAGTGATTTATTAATCAATGGCTATTGGATATCAAACACTGGGTAATTCTGACATATAGTCATAGAGGAAACACACTATATGTTTTCAATGACAGCAAGGGATCTTTTACCTTTCCCACAGAGAACAGCACTTACCACAGCCTTTGATATACCATTTGTTGGGCACTGGCTGGGATGGGGAAAACCCAATCGAAGAAGGGGTCGACTGAGGTGATTCAATCCTACGACCAAAGATCCCCAGGCAAACACTCTACCAACTGAGCCAGATCCTGCCTGGGATCCAACGAAGTACAGTAAAAAATATATACACATTTAGTTTGTTTCAAAACTTCTTCATTCAAACAGCTAATTTAGTATATCACACTTATTCAAAGATGAAAGTGAATTACAAAAACAAATCCAGAATTTTTTATTTTTTTATTTTTTTATTATTTTATTTATTATAATATGCATTAATATACTCAAGGGGCGGGACGTAGCCCAGTGGTACAGTGCTCGCTCGATGCACGGTCGGTGAGAGATCGATCCCCATCGGTGGCCCCATTGCGCTATATTTCTCTTTCCAGCCAGTGCACCACGACTGGTATATCAAAGGCCGTGGTATGTACTACTCTGTCTGTGGGATGGTGCACATAAAAGATCCCTTGCTGCTAATCAAAAAGAATAGCCCATGAAATGGCGACAGCGGGTTTCCTCTCTCAATATCTGTATGGTCCTTAACCATATGTCTGACGCCATATAACCATAAATAAAATGTGTTGAGTGCATCGTTAAATAAAACATTTCTTTTTTTCTTTTAATATATTCGCCAGTAATGCACCAAAACAATATAAAATTTTAAGTGTGTAATAGATCTCATAACATGCTAAATATGAATCTGACATTGGTATAATAAATACTGCATTCATGAACAAGACTGATTCCAAAAGACATTTTGATAGCTAGAGTACTGAGGGTATGCAGCCATGATTCGCGGTCAGGTGATTTGTCTACAGAGATCTGATATGGACCATGAGAATATATGGTTCCAACTCTGTCTGTAAGAGGACTACTACGTTTACATCGCGAGCCAGTCTATGCAGATAAGACATTTCTGTAGCTTCCTTAAACAAAGGGATGTCTCAACACACACACACACAGATGTGCATTGAATAGTATTTCAAGAAAGGAACTGTAGGTCTTTTCAGGCATATTGTTCAAATTATTCTGAGGGAGAACGTTAAAAGTTTGTTTTGTTTAACGACACCACTAGAACACATTGATTTATTAATCATCGGCTACTGGATGTCAAACAGTTGGCTATTTTGACATAGACAGAGAGGAAATGCGCTACATTTTTCCATTAGTAGCAAGGGATCTTTTATATATGCATCATCCCACAGACAGGATAGCACATACCACGACCTTTGATATACCAGTCGTGGTGGCACTGTGACCGGTGTACTGGCTGGAATGAGAAATAGCCAAATGCACATCAAGTGTGGGCTTTGCCACTGGGCAATGCCCCCCCCCCCCCCCCCACCCCCACCACCAACAATTTTACAGAATTATTGATTATTGTTCAAATTATTGGTGGGGGGGGGGGGGGGGGAGAAGTACCTTTTATATATTATAGCAAGGACATGTAGGTTATGAGCTTGCTTTTGATTTAGTTACTACTCAGAATGAAAGAAAAAAAGAAGTGCTTTATTTAACAATGCATATGGCGTAGGACTTACATCTACATCTACATAGAGATAATTAAGAGAAAAAACCTGCTGCCGCTACTCCATGGGCTATTCTTTTCAATTAATTAGCAGCAAGGGACCTTTTATGTGCACTATCCCACAGACAGGATAGTGTGTACCACGGCCTTTGTCACACCAGTTGAGGAGCACTGCATGGCCAGCTGGGACGAGAAATAGCCCAATGGCCACTCAGAATGAGTGTTTAAAGCTCAGTCGGGTGATGCAAGACAATACATACAAAATCAAATAAGCTTCATAATTTAGAATAGTGTGTAAAATTCTGGACATGAGGTATAAGGTATTTATGGAAGTTAAAGAAACTGGTCAGGGAAGTGTTTACAGTATAATTATGTCAGTCAGCTGATCAGCTGATCAATTTACAGCTACTGTTATCAATATCAAGATGGGTCAGTGAACTTGACCTGGTTGTTACAATTAATGTGGCATTTAACAATACTGGTAATTTTTATTGTTTTGATTTTTTTTGGAGGGGTGGGTAAGTGTGTGGGTGTGTGGTGTTGTTGTTTTTGGCCTAAAGGTTACTTTTAAGGACTTTAAGAAAATGGTGATGCAGACTTTCTTGCATAGAATATTAAATTCTTTACAATCAATATTGTTTGTGGTGGGTTTTATCTTTTTTAAAATCTCTTTTCTATTGTTTAATTTCTTTCTTTTTTCTTTTTCTTTTATTTCTTATGTCACTCTAGTATTTGTATGAGACCCAAATAAGGTTGTTTTGTTGTTGCTTTTTGACTCTCTTCTTTTTTTTTTTTTTGGGGGGGGGGGTGTGTCCCCCCACATGACTACATTATTATAGTATACCAGCCTTAGTAGCATAGTGCTTAAGCCATCATACTTAAGGTAAGTACCCGGTACATGTAAGTACAAGGTTACAATGGGGGGGGGGGGGGGGGGAGGTAACAGTCAGTAAAGTGCTCGCCTGAGGTGCTTGAGTTAGAGGACTCAACCCCTTCGGTGGAACTCAACTGAACCCCTTCGGTGGAACTCAACTGAACCCCATCGGTGGATCCAATTAGGTTTCTCCCAAGAAAAGTGAAGTGGGTTTCCTCTTAAGACAATACCAGTATGTCATAATTACCAAATGTTTGACATCCAATAGCCAATTAGTAAATCAATGTGATCTAGTAGTGCTGTTAAAGGGACATTCCCGAGTTTGCTGGAAGTTTTAATATGTTATCGACTAATAAACTTTTTAACGATTGTAATTACATAGCAAATATATTTTTCTGCATAAAATATTAGTGGCTGTGTATTAAACATGTTTCAAATATTTGTACTAGGTTAAATTTCATTTTATTTTCTAAAATATATATTTTCATACGTACGAAATTATTTGAAGACAAAATCTAGTTTGGGCTTCTTACAAATATTAAGACAACCATAAACACATTGAATATAAAAACACTGGTATTCTGAATAAGAAAATATATTTAATATGTAAGTTTAATCGTATAAATATTTTATTAGTCGCAAACATCTTACAATGCAGCAAACTCAGGAATGTCCCTTTAAACAAAACAAACGTTAGCTTTAGTCTTACAATGGCTTCCTAATATAATGAGTTTTAACAGCTCTTTGAGGTAAAAGGATTTCTTGGACATCATGAAATCATTGCACTAAACATTGAATATTATGTCCTGAAAATTTTTTCTTTTCTTAGGTTTTCTAATTCTGCAAAATCTTTCCCCAGATCACTCCACCAACATGGGTAATAAAATATAATATTAATCTGGGAAATTACTTAAACTTTAACATGTTTTTCATCAATATAAAACAAAATAAATTCTATATCATCAACCTACATGTAACTCAGTGATATTACAGTCAAACTTCGATACCTCGATCTTGAAGGGCACAAGGAAATAGTTTGAGTTTCAGGGAGTTCAAGTTTTCAAAATTAATATATAAGAGTTCAAATCTGAAACAAGAAGTAAATGATATAATGAACATTGATGCATTTTGCAGATGTGAAAACATGGCGGAACGTAACTAACAAATAAAACACTGAACGCCGAATATAACGCAATTCACTAAATTATTTTAATTATTTTAAATAAGAAAAATCATTAAAATGCACTAATGCAGATCAGAAACTAACATTTATATAATTTAAAAAAAAGAAACAGTGTTAATAAATATTACAAGTGCTCTTTGAAATTTACCAGACTGTGTCTATAATTATGTATTATGTAGGGAGATTCTCTGCCATGTATGAACACCGACAAGCAAACACAGGATCAATTCGTTCCACTTAGTCGGCGATCTAGTATTCTGTAATTATCACCTGCCTCCTCGCCAGGCCACCCGGGACAGACGCGCTTCGTCTGACTGACCTGATTGACAATTCATTCGTCTTTAAAATACTATCAGCAACGAGTCTGATCATTCCACACGTCGAGTTTTAGAGGTGCATAATCTATTTAATCTTTATGGCAGGACCAAATAATTAGGTCGAGAGATCGAGTTTATCGAGTGTTCAAAGTTTGAGTTTTCGAAGGCCGTGATTACTAGTTTCTATAGCAATTCGGCCAGGACCGTCGCTTCAGGTCAAGAGATCGAAATTTTCTAGAGATCGAAGGTGGAGTTATCGAAGTTTGACTGTATATACATGTACCTTGTTAGGCATCATAATCCATTTTACAAACATTTAAACAACTAATATTAGCAAAACAGATGAAATGTTAAATGAGACCACTAGAGCACATGATTAATTAATCATCAGCTACTGGATGTCAAACATTTGATAATTGTGACAGGTAGTCATTAGAGCGAACCCACTACATTTTTCCATTAGCAGCAAGGGATCTTTTATATGCACATTCCCACAGACAGGAAAGCACATACCACGGCCTCTGACGAGCTGTGGTGCACTGGTTGGAACAAGAAAACCCCCACCAATCAGTTGAAATGGATCTACCATGGTGGTTTGATCCTGCGATGCAACACCTTAGGTGAGCTAAATCCCTCCCCTCTATAAAAGACAATTACCACGGATAAGTTACTTTTTTCTGATTTAAAGTTTTCTTTTCTAATATGGCAGTATAAATATCTTTAAATTGATTCTCACTTGGAATTTAATCAATTTGTTATTTTTATTTTTTAGCTTCCATTAAATCATGGAGGTAAAAGGTTTGCTCGCAGCTCTTCTCATCTGTCTGACGGTCTCCCAGGACGAGGCCTGCCTGTTCTCCAAGTACATACTGAGCCGTGAACACGGCCACCTCTACCCAGACTTCCACCACGACTTCGCAATAAGATCCTCACCACCGGTACAGGACATTCACCTCGCCCTGGCTGGCGACGGCATCATGCGCGTCAACTGGCTCAACCCCATACCTTTCAGCCAAGGACTTTTCAGCCCTATGTGTTACTATGGCAACAGTTCTAAAAACATCAACATTAAAGTTCCTGGCTTTATTAGCACATATCCCAGTGGAGACTTCGAGCTGACCTTGAACACGGCTACACTTGACCTTCATCAGTTGGCAAACATATATGAGACTGTTTATTATGTGTGTGGTGACGAGAAGTATGGGTGGAGTGAGACCCATTTTTTCACCCTTCAGCCAGGTACGATAAAAGAGAATGTCGATTCAGGTGAGGGTCCGCTGATAGCTTTAGTGGGGGACATGGGTGTGACTCATGGTGAACACACAATGGCGTCCATCAGTAAGAGAGTCAAGTCGAGCGACGTACAAATGCTTGTTCATGCTGGAGACATCAGCTACGCAAACAAGTTTGGTGGAAAGACAGGCAATAACAGTTACATATGGGTCAACTACATGAACCAGCTGCAGTCAACCGTCTCTCAGGTAACTGAACTATAATGGCTTTCAGTAGGACAAAATGTTTTATAAAGTCTGATTGGCTCAGCTGATTTCAAACAAAATGTCTCAGCCAATCAGAGCTAAGTTTAGCAAACTTTGGTTCCACCGATTGTTTTGTTTTTAAAAGAAAAACTTTCATTATTATGAGTATAATTTCAGACACACTAGATTCAGATCATGTTCTATCCAATCACTAGTCATGTTAAGGTCTATTTCAGATATCATACACAGTGTAAGGCAACGTTTGTTCAATACCAACAACATACACATTAAAATTGAACAACTGGCTCTATTTGCTGAAGAAAGTACACAACATCCAGCAGGAATAGAACCTTTTTTGTTAATAATAATTAAAATATCAATGCTTCCTACTCAACTGACCCTGTCATCATTTCTAAAATATTCAAAATTGACTGCTACATTATCAGTGTATACGGAAAAATCAGATATTGAATTTTGAGGAAATGTTTTTTTAGGATCCTGCAAGAATTATAACAATGCTGTAATCTAAATATTTTGGAATTCTGTCTCATAATCTTAAATGCTTCTGATTCAAATTCCGTGGAATCACAGAATCCTATTACATTCGCAGCCTGTTAATAATGATTATATATAACACAATCATCTATCACAGAGTGTGATTTTGAGGAGAGTCATGGAGCTCGTAAAAATCATATAGGACTCTGTAGCTTGGCTAGCATATGAGCCTGCATGGCTCGTAAAAGTTATTTGTACAAATTACATTCAATATGATTTTTCGAAATGACACAGTCAACATATGTCTCAAAATGCTGGGAAACCAGTCTTGAATAGCGATCTTTTCCATGGTTTCATGCAAAACATTTAGTGTATCTTCTGTTCTATTGGAGACACACTGCAGGGCTCACTGGGTTGGTGGCAGGCTCTAAAGACTTGCAAACAGGGAGTCCTTATGACACTTAAATTTTTTAAGTGAAAATCGCACACTGTATCGACAGCTCCATTTTGTCAGGTGCCGTACATGCTGTGTCCGGGAAACCACGAGAGCCAGTTCGACTTCGCCGGCTACCTCAACTGGTACACGATGCCGACCACCCACAGCGGCTCCACCTCCCCCTTCTGGTTCTCCTTCGACTACATGGGCATCCACTTCCTCTCATTTTCCACCGAGCATCCGTTCCAACAGAACTCCACCCAGTTCGCCTGGATCAAACAGGACCTCTACAAGGCCAACTCTAACCGCGCCAACGTTCCCTGGATAATAGTCTACGGGCATCGACCTCTGTACTGCACCAGCGTGATCTGCTCAGAGCGGTGCGAGAGCGAAGCGCCACGGTTTCGGTCATACCTGGAGGATCTGTTGTACGAACAGAAGGTTGACGTGGTGATGGCGGGACACAATCACAACTACGAAAGAACGTACCCCGTCTACAAGTTGAAGGCAACTCAGAAGGACTACAACAACCCAAAGGCACCGGTGTATATTGTAAATGGAGCAGCAGGTGGGTGAAGAGACTTTTCATTGATTTTTTTTTTACAAACAATGTAATAAAGTACCAGATATTAGCATAAAAAAAGAAACACAACAAAAAACAACAAAAGACCTATAAAAAAACCTCCCAAGACATAAAGGATTTGAAATTTGTGTTACACAAATAGATGTATAACATGTCAGGGAAATAAAACTTATTACAAGTCTGATATACAGAGCATTTTATTATGAACAAGCATTCTGAGAATACTGCTAAAGCAATACATGTCCCCTACCGGGCCCAAAAAATTTTCTTATCTCCTAAATTCAAGGGCCATACCTCTTGAAAAGTGGGTAAATCACCATGAAAGTTCTGATCTGTAAGAATATGTGATAAAGCTATATACAAAATTTCGTTTCAATATCTTCCTAAGTTGAAGGACCATAACTCTGTCAAAAATGGGTAAATCACCATGCAAGTCAAACTTGATCTGTAACATTACATGATAAAGCTATACATAAAATTTCAGCTCAATATCTCAAGGCATTCTAGGGGACTAATAAATACATTTAAGGTATGCTTTGACAAATAGGGAAAAAATCAATACTAAGCAACTACAAAAAATATTAAATTTAAAATAAGGCTTTATTGGTCAAAACACACATTCCATGTACAAAGGTTACGAACTCAAGATACACCAGTTGAAGGGTAAACACTAGTTCTAAATACTTTACTGTACATTGCAAATAACACTTTGGGTGAACTGATGCATTGAGTCAACTGTGCAGTGAGCAAACAATAATTTAATTTCTTTTTACAAAATTCTAAATGTCTGGTCATAATGGCAACAGTCGCACTCATGATAAATATATTAAATTTAATATTTTATGTCTTTGTTTTACAGGCAACCCTGAATGGAATGATCCCACATTCAGGCTGAATGTTCCCTGGCGAGCTCACGCACAGTTCACGTTCGACACCGGTTATCTCTTACTGCGGCCGTCACCAACACAACTTCATTTTCAGTACGTCATCAGCAAACGTGACAAAGTTGTCGATCAGTTTACCATAACAAAAACATCCAACCAATTTTAGCTTAAAACTTCAAACTCTACTGTTTGCAGTAATCTGTAGTGCTGTGGTGTTTTCTAGAAATGATTTGTCACCAAAGTGACGATAAGGCAACACAACAATATTAAATGTTAGATTTTTCATCTGTATTTTTTTTTTAATCAGCGAGAAATTTTATGTTGTATTTTATATCTACATGACACTGGAAATACCTCTCATTGAAATGTTTGTTTTAAGAGGTCAATAAAAAATGGGGGAGGGGAAGGGATGAAAATCTATAATTATTTTATTATGGCCTGATCTATAATTTTGTATTCAATCATTAAAACACTGCCTACCAAATGATTATTAAAGCATTGCCTATCAACTGACTCATCCATCACTAAAAGTTCTAGCAACAGAAGACATTAATGTACAGATTTAAGCGTAACACTCTTCTAAGAACAATAATAAAGTTCAACAATAGTCAAACATACAGCGTGTCAAACATTTTGTATGTAAATGAGACTGAATTTATCATTGTATGCAACAATGGTATCAATTATTTAAATAAAGATATTTAATAGGGGTGTAACGATACAGTAGGGTTGCGATACGATACGTATCATGATATTCACCTCACGATACGATAAGTATCGCGATGTTAAATTTACAATTAAAAATACTGAATTGTTGGTCTAGAAAATTATTAATATATTAATAATAGATCACTTATATTTGTGAGGAGTGCAAGGAAAACAACCACAAATGGTTCACAACTGTGTTGAATTATTTGTTTTAAAAAGTCATGTTCTTTGTTTTTTTAAATAAGACTGTACACACTTTGTGGTTTTAATTGTGCTCTTTGGGCTGTGATAATATCCTCTGCAGTGAAAAAACACTTTTGAAACAAATTCTGCCCACCTCAAACTTTGAAACATGTTCTTGGTGTGTACAGGTATGTTTTGGCCAGTTTAGCTAGCACTGTAGAGCAGGGTGCACATTAAGTCAATACTTTTCTTAATGTGCAGGGCGAGTTGCTTCCCTCTATTTAGCAAATTTAAAATGGTGGGCAATTTTTTTATGTTGTCTTTGGAAAATTTATTTTGTTAATAATGATGCAAGTACTCCAATCGGGATTTATTGAGTATGGTAGGTTATACATTTTTGGTTTGTGTGTCCACTTGTGGCACTATTTCGGTTGAGAAACGGTTGAAACATGGTGCAACAAGTTTTGAATACCAATAATATACAGGATATGTAAAAATATTCGGACGTAGAAACAACCACACTTTGGACTACTACTACTAGCATTGGAAATCTATGTTCAGAGGATTACTCGAAAGGGGAATACATTCCTCTTTCTTGTAAACAGTGATTTCCTCATCCACCTGGGCACACTGTGGCTTATCAACTGGCTGGTAGGCAGAAGAAAAAACGCCATACGGTATATTGTACTTCGCAGGCGGATTTTCAAATTCGTCTGCTAAGAACTCCATGCTTTGCAAACATGTCACATATGTCAAACAATACCGACGAAGACCTAGGTTCGAGCAAGCGATTGGCTATAAATCTGGATATCAGCCAATCGAAATTAATTTAACTTAACGCTGTGTGTGGACTGGTTTCCGGTAACGGTAACTGGAACGGAAACTAGGGCAAGATATGCGGTTTGCGTACATGACAAATATGACAAAAGGTACATTTATTTTAAATAAATCAATACTTTAAATGACAAATATAAATTTTTTAAAACCGTAAGTATCGACACAATAGTGCATGTATCGTATCGTAGAGAGAAATACCGCGACATGTCGACTTATCGATAAATCAGTACGTCCCTAATATTTAATAGGCAAACCTTCCTTTTGTAGCTCTTTAATCAAACTGCAGAACTTTGTTAAATCAGCAGTTATTTCGTACATCGGAGGTGGGGGTGGGGGTAAAGCAGATATCACAACAATTACTATTTTATGCCTGGTGAGTTGCCTACATCTTTTTTCATTATGCTTATTTTATTTATTTTTTTAAATATTTTGCAGTGTTCTACACTCGGTTTTATAACTTACTCTTCTTTGGCTAGTGGACAAAAAAAAATTACTAGCCAAGCTTAAAATGTTACTCGCCACAGTGTGACACTACTCATTTTGTATCATTTATGAATGTGTTGTAACCATCATAACATTATAGATGACTTATGCTGCTAAATTAAATAAATAATTTGAAACAGTGAAATTATTTAGTTTTCACTGAATTATGAATTTGAAATGAGGACCATTTCAGAATTGATCGCATGAGGGAGGCGGGAGGGACTGTAGTTATAATTCTATGCCTCATATGACTGCCATTTTTTTCCTACATATCCTACCGTTTAACTAAAATATTATTTTGTGGGTGGTGGGTATACAAAAAACAAGAGAAAAAAAAGTCTCCCCTCATTTGATTTATGCCAGCAACATGCTTGCTAATTTTTCTACAATAGGTATAGTGCATTGTGTCAGTAATATCGCCATGTTGAAGCCACAGAAACTGAAGTTTCATTAAATTTTCTAAGTTTTTTTGGCTGGCTCTGTTTCGGTTTCAGCTGTCTTGTCTTCTTGATTAGCATTTGAAGTTTTAGATTTTCGTTTTCCTAAAGAATTGTAATATTTTAACATTTTGCCGCTTTGAAAGTTTTCGCCGTGTTTCTACATGGTGGGCAGAAACAGCGCATACATGTACGTCTACACAGCAAGAAAAAAGAAAAAGAAAACGCTAACTGGGGCTGCATTCGATTTGAACGATTGTAGAAACGTGCATAATGGATTAGCAGATCAAATGCAACACTTGTGTCTGTTCAATAATTACATAGTGGAAACTTTGGCAGGTTTATTTTTTACCCTGATTCACATAACACTTTGTAACGTTAAGACTACCATCCCTTCTAAAATTATGTAACACTTTGTCACCCCGTCCACTTTTCACTGCCAAAGTTCTGCAATTTAACCAACATTATTCGGTTTGCTTCTTCTTCTTTTTTTGAATTTATTATTTTAAATAAATAATTGATTAAAAATGCATCTAATAGAAAATATGGCCATGTATGGTTGCCGGTATTTAGTTTATGCTTTAAAAAAAAAAAATCAATTTGTTTTAAAGACGTTGTCGGTAAGTAAGTCTTGACCAACAACTCCTCCCCTCCCCCATAATGTTTGTAATGCATCACATGGTGCATCAAAGGACTCTGAACGCACATGGCAAATAATTTAATACTTAGACGTTTTTGGAGTCAGTCGCCAGATGGCGACGATAATAAATTCAATCAGTCGCCACAGTTAACATTTTGGTCGCAACGTAGAATACTGTTTTGGGGGGTGATGGACATATTTTAAAAAGTGCCACCAAACCCCCCCCCCCCCCCCCCCCCCAATCAAAGTTAAAGTCTATTTCCTTTAACATCACCACTAGACCACATTGATTTATCCATCATCGGATACTGAATGTTAAAACATTTAGTAATTCTAATATATATAGTCTTAGAAAGGAAAATCGCTATATTGAAACACGCAATGGATCTTTTATACACATTTTTCAATAGACAGGATAACATATACTATGGCCTTTTACATACCAGTCTTTGGGATAAAAAAAACACACCAGAGAATGGGTCCACCGAGGGTATTTGATCCAGTGACCCAAACACCTCAAACAAACATCATTAACATCCACTAACCTTCATTTGGCTTACGGCTGCTGGTATCTCGATAGTTGGTCACGAGAACTGGGATCTTGTACAGCTTTTTCTTCCCACTCTCTGTGTACTCCAAATCTGATTCCACGTTAAGGTTTTAAGCTTAACAAATGTATTTTCTTTAACAGACAATCAGTTGCCAGATCATGACATGATAATGGTGCTGGTATTGTGGTAATGTATACAAGAAGTTATGAAATAATTAATATATGTTAAAATTGGCTAAAGAAAAACTATTTCCAGTGCGAGCCCTGTGAGTAGATTTTGAGCAGATATTTTAAGAGCAGAGTATAAATTCTAAGTTAAAGTTTGTTTTGTTTAATGACACCATTAGAGCAATCGATTTATTAATCATTAACTATTGGATGTGAAACATATTTATATATATAATCATAAAAGAGGAAAGCTGATACATTTTCCCATTAGCAGCATGGGATCTTTTATATGCACCATCCCACAGACAGGACTGCATACCACTGTTTTTGATATACCAGTCGTGGTGCACTGGCTGAAACATGAAATAGCCCAATGAGATCGATCCCTGACAACGAGCTACTCTCGATTCACTAATATCAAAACCTATTTACCTTTCGACCGACCGTTCAAAATTGCGCCAAATTCCCTCAATCAAAATTGCGCACCCTTTTCTCTTTGGCATTTAACTGCTCCATTCAAATTCCATAGCACCACCACCACCCCCACCCACCTGCTACCGATTTAATCGGGCTGCTGGTGCTCCCTTGCACCTGCCAGTGCAGGCGGTCCCTCCTCTTCTCCCCCCCACCTTTCCTGTCGTGGACGGAGGAGCTGGCCAAGGCCGGCTCTTGTGCCCACAACAGGCGTGTGCTACAACAGCTTGTTCTGAATGTGCACGTAAAACCCTATAACATGACATGACACATGATCCCTGACCGAACATGCATCAGGCGATTGCTTTACCACTGGGCTATATCCCATAGATTTTGAGAATTTAGAGTGTACTTTGAGCATAGATTTTGAGTGCAGATATTTGACAGAATTTAGAGTGTACTTTGAGCATAGATTTTGAGTGAAGATATTTGACAGAATTTAGAGTGTACTTTGAGCATAGATTTTGAGTGAAGATATTTGACAGAATTTAGAGTGTACTTTGAGCATACATTTTGAGTGAAGATATTTGATAGAATTTAGAGTGTACTTTGAGCATAGATTTTGAGTGCAGATATTCAGTAAAAATATTTAGTATAGATCTGAAATATTGCTATAAATGGTATTATGAATATTTTGAATGACATGAAACGAGAAAAGGATACAAGGATCATAGAACACCAGGGGGTAAACTGACTGATCCCACAGCGTTTTGGCCGTGATGCTGCACTGAAATGGTGAAATATTTTATTAAATAAACTTTCCAAAAGGCCTAAAACAGAAGTTAATATAATTCTGAGCAAAGCATAACTATTTTTGTTGCATAATCAAATAATAATTAACTCATTAAAATCAAATAAAAGTTAAATTGTGCAGATGAAAAAGCATTGTATAAGTTCAAAACAATTAAAGAAAAGGAAAAAAAGCCTAATACATTTTTCATCTGTGATAACAAAATCATAATTAATCCAAGTGGGTTTTTTAATATTTGAACTTTCTTAATATGCATTACGACATATATCCACAAATACAACTTTGACTCAAAGATTCACTATCAAGAACTTATGGGTTGTGAAGAACTGAACTAAATGCAACTACTGTATATCTTCACAGATAAGTCAAATTTTTTTCACCCAAAAATTATTTTATAACTTGGGGGGTCGACTATAAGAGGGTAAAAAAATTCACCCAAAAATATTACCGTTTTGGGGATTATTTTACAAGTTTTATTGTTGAATTATGCGCTGTATTTATACTCAAATATGTTAATTTGACAAATTTATTTTGGTTATGCGAAAAAACACTATTTACCGACTGTGAATACACTGTTCCAAACCGGAATGCTGCATTGAGTTTCTTCTCCGAGTCATTGCACAGCTGCAACAGTCCCCCCGTGACACTCTTCATTCCCAGGAAGTTCCCGTCAATGTTGTACGCGGCTAGCGTATACTTCAACACTGACGCCGGGGTGAATGTGTACGACGTGGGTATGTCGTTATTGATCACAGCATCGTCAGCCTTCCCGGTGTAGAACAACATGGGTTTGTAGATCTCATTCAGAGGACTAGCGGAGAGAAGAAGAAACACATAATAATTAGACAAATTATACATATATAGTAAAGTTTGTTTTATTTAACGACGCCACTAGAGCACATTGATTTTTTATCTTATCATTGGCTACTGGACATCAAACATATGGTCATTCTGACACTGTTTTTTAGAAGAAACCCAGTCGCCACATAGGCTACTCTTTTATGACAGGCAGCAAGGGATCTTTTATTTGCGCTTCCCACAGGCAGGATAGCACAAACCATGGCCTTTGTTGAACCAGTTATGGATCACTGGTCGGTGCAAGTGGTTTACACCTACCCATTGAGCCTTGCAGAGCACTCACTCGGGATTTGGAGCCGGTATCTGGATTAAAAATCCTATGCCTTGACTGAGATCGAAACCTAGTACCTACCAGCCTGAAGACCGATGGCCTAACCACGAGGCCACTGAGGCCGGTCTATACATATATAGATTCTCACGGCAGGATATAGGCCAGTGGTAAAGCACTTGTTTGATGTGTAGTCGATCTAGGATCGATCCACAATGGTGGGGCTATTAAGCTATTTCTTGTTCCACCCAGTGCATCACAACTGGTATATTAAAGGTTGTGGTATATGTTATCCTGTCTATGGGATGATGCATATAAAAGATCCCTTGCTGCTAATGAAACAATGTACCAGATTTCCTCTCTAAGACTATAACCAAATGTTTGACATCCAATAGCCGATGATTAATAAATCAATGTGCTCTAGTGGTGTTGGTAAACAAAACAAACTAACTTTATATAGATTCTATATAGTGTGCGTGTGTGTGTGATTTGTTGTGTGTGCACGCATGTGTGTGTTGTGAAATCCCATCCATCCATCCTTTCATCCAACTGTACCCCACCCACTCATTCATCCATATTCAGAATTCAAACTTCATCATCAATTATCAGTTATAATCTGATAGCACTAACCAATCATCTTTTAATTACACAATCTTTTTGAATCATATGAACACAAGAAGGATCTGAATTACAAGAACCATGCACCTATTGTCGTATGCACTGGGATCTAGACCCAACAAATTGATCATTTTACCTTCAACTATTTAACCTTCTGACTGCTAGAGTCGAGATATCTCGCCTGACGTCACGCCAGTCGACATACTGAACACTGTATACAGTGCATTCCCCAAGTCATATTTCCAGCCGTTTTGCACACAACACTCACCGGAAGCAATTTATTAACAGAAAATGAAAGACAAGTCAGCTTCCTGTGACTTTTGATTTAAGTTTTTCAAATAAAAATACCTTGAAATTTTGAATTGAAAAAGTGGTTTTTTGCAAGTATTTTTTCTTGACAACAATGACGGCACATCACAGTAATTTTCAGGGATTAACAGCTGATTGTGACAGCTAATTTGATCGTTTTACCAACAACGAAAATCACCAAATATTGGGATAGGAATCGTAGTTCATTTTTAAAAAGCAATTCTGGTCAGAAAGCCACTGCTATTGGGAAAATGGACATAAATACTGGACAGCTGGTCACAAATGCCCGTAAGTAAATACGACTTTTTCAATTTTTTTGCTTAATTTTAATCAACAATCTAAAATATCTTTTAAAAATTTAAAATACACAAAAATAATACTTACCCATTCAAGTATGAAATTATTTTATGTATTTATAAAACATTTAAGTGAATATGTGAGTAAAATTATAAACTTGTCAAAAATTAATCCAGTAGTCTAAAGGTTAATATCTTTTTTCTTTATGTACACATGGAAACAACACAAACCCCAACATATTGACATCAATTTCATCATCTTAAATGGAGGAACAATTACAGTTAAAATGTTCTGCAACAATCAGTTATAGGTTTTTATAATCGATCATCACATTAGTAGAGCCAAACCAATCAATTTCCGATTATAATCAACCATTAGAACACAACTACCATACCATCCCATCCCATCCCATCCCATAAATCCAAAGTTGTCTCACTCTTGTATTTTTGAGAAGAATGTGCAGGCTTGCTTACTGCCAGTCTGCGAGGAGCCGACGTCGTACAGCAGTAGAACACACATGTTGGCCAACTGCTGACATGACGTAAACTTCCGGTACCTCTGCAGAAAACAAAATATGTGATATTAGGAAATGTAGGTGTACACGGGGAAAACAACACAATAATTACATGAGCCGACGTCGTAAAGCCCCGATTTTAACCAAACCTTACTTATTACAGTGTGTATCTCAAGCTCTTTATTAAGGCCTCTTCGACATTGACGTAATGAAGTTTGGCCATATTTAAAATTCAAAACTTAATTTCTTGAACATGTTTACAGTTGTGTACTCTCAAGTGCCTAATAAACATAGGGGCTGAATAAGCATAGTGTCTGGAAAATGTTCTAAAATCAATTAAAAGTCGGGTGTGGAATTAGCATATGGTGTGGATTTTTTTTTTTTTAAACCCAATAAGAGTAGAGTGTGGAATTAGCATAGGGTCTGGAAATTTAGCTAAACTGTAAAAATTGACTAGTAATGAAAACAGAATTTGGTTTGGAACTTGTAGTAAATTCCATCGTATGAAAAACTGCGTTCCCCGTGGGACGTAATATAAACGTATATTTATATTATCCAACTGTTACAACTGTGTTGCTGTCACACACAACTCATTAAAACTGTAGGTGTGTTTGTATGTTTAAATGAAATTATGATAATTAATGTGAGGAGAGATTGCAGCTTTGAAAAATCCAAAAGTTCCATGCAAGAAAACCAAAACAATCGGGGTGGATGACAGCTCGCTAGATTCATCTCCTGTATTTAACACATGGTCAATTATAACAAAATGCAATTTCATCAACTTAATTTTTACCTGTAGCATAGGTGGTTCATTTATGATGCCAGGGGCTGGCATGCATAAATCTCAGCTGAAGATTCACAAACAACTGTGGTCATCAGCCTGGAAAGTGGTTAGAGGACATAACTCTGGCAAATTTTTCTAGCAAATTTCTAATTGAGGCTATATGTAAGCATTTGATAAATTAAGAATTGTAATAAGCATCGAGTGCAGAATTAGCGAAGGGGGTCACATTTTTGTAATTAAACATAGGGTGTTGAATAAGCATAGACAGTTTTTCACAAATTTAATAAACGTAGGTGTACGTTTATTTGGCACTCGAGAGTATCATTCTATTATCAGTGGTTAGAGCACAGCTGAATTTCTAGTCCAATGGGAGCTTCATATTTGGTCACATGAAGTACATTTATATCCCGATAAAGTACTTCAGACATTCACTTTATAAGAGGTATTACTGCATGTGCAGCTCTAAGACAGTTAGAGGACGAGTAACAATACTTTATCGGCGTATAAAGGTAGTGTCGCACGAGAAAACGCCCGGCTTACGCCTCGCCTTTATCTCGTGCGACACTACCTTTATACGCCGACAAAGTATTGTTACTCGTCCTCTAACTATTACTAAGATGACGACCAATCCATTTCACTTAAGGTTCAAGCAGACTGTCCTGGGCACACAGCTCAGCTATCTGGGCAGCCTGTCCAGGATAGTGGGTTAGTGGTTAGTGAGATTGAAGAGGGTGTAGTGGTCTTACACCTACCCATAGTCGTTAAAACTTGCTCTGGGTGGGAGCTGGTACCGGGCTGTGAACCATGTACCTACCAGCCTTTCCATTTCACAAAACTTAGTCTAGTGGTTTCTACCATGCTAGCTGGTGTCCAATATGTGCTGTATTATATATGTGTCCTATTATGTTTATGGGAAAGTATGTATAAAAGACCCCTTGCTGCAAACATTGACTTTTCAATGTGAACTACTATTTGGCAAACTAAAATCAAAATTAAGCATTAGCTCTCCTTTTTTCTTTTGATGAACCAATCCAAAATGTGCCAAAATTACTTCAAGAAATTTGCTCAACTTTTTATGACACCTGCACCCACGATAGATGTGCGCTACAACAGCTTATTCTGAATGTGCACATTAAACCCTATGACCTGACCTGACCTGACCTAAACATCGACTCACTAAATCATATACTGGCATTTCTTAAACATTCCTTTCATTTTCTCACAATTAACTTACCCGACACAGAACTTCTGCTGCTTGTATGTTCTCCAAAAAATAAAATGACGAAGTTGAAGTACCCTGTCCCTATAGAAGAAAAAAAGTTTTAACTTTTTATGACATCAAAAAAGTGAAAATGCATTAGTAAACCGCATTAATTTGGACCGTGAAAAAAAACTAGAAGTATATATTGTTCTTAAAATACATTTAGAATTAAATGCGTTAAAAATGTGCATAACATTTATTTATCATTTGGTTACTTCAATAAAACCCTTGCATTACATTGTGTACTAATAATAACTGCAGTCTTTTACTGCCCATTACATTGTGTAATACTAATAACTGCAGTCTTTTACTGCCCATTACATTGTGTACTAATAATAACTGCAGTCTTTTACTGCCCATTACATTGTGTAATACTAATAACTGCAGTCTTTTACTGCCCATTACATTGTGTAATACTAATAACTGCAGTCTTTTACTGCCCATTACATTGTGTAATACTAATAACTGCAGTCTTTCACTGCCCATTACATTGTGTAATACTAATAACTGCAGTCTTTCACTGCCCATTCATTGTGTAATACTAATAACTGCAGTCTTTCACTGCCCATTACATTGTGTAATACTAATAACTGCAGTCTTTCACTGCCCATTCATTGTGTAATACTAATAACTGCAGTCTTTTACTGCCCATTACATTGTGTAATACTAATAACTGCAGTCTTTTACTGCCCATTACATTGTGTAATACTAATAACTGCAGTCTTTCACTGCCCATTACATTGTGTAATACTAATAACTGCAGTCTTTCACTGCCCATTCATTGTGTAATACTAATAACTGCAGTCTTTCACTGCCCATTACATTGTGTAATACTAATAACTGCAGTCTTTCACTGCCCATTCATTGTGTAATACTAATAACTGCAGTCTTTCACTGCCCATTACATTGTGTAATACTAATAACTGCAGTCTTTCACTGCCCATTACATTGTGTAATACTAATAACTGCAGTCTTTCACTGCCCATTACATTGTGTAATACTAATAACTGCAGTCTTTCACTGCCCATTACAAAGTTAAAATGAAAGTTTGTTTTGGTCATTGACGCCACCAGAGTACACTTACTGGCTAATTAATCAATGTTTTCTAGTGGTGTTCTTAAAACTAACTTTAACTTTCAATGCTCATTTCACATTCTTTCCACCAATAAGTCAGAACAGTTCACTGTAAGAGTATACACAGCTATGGAATGCATGCAAAGATCCAGGTAACTGGATTAACACCAAAAAACCTGCCTATATCTCAATCCACTTTCCTTACAAACAAGACATCAGTAATAAATATTGGTGAACGGTCCTCACTCTGCACCTAATAAAATAATATTATATATTTGATTACAGGGACAATAACAGGCCTCTCAGAATTACACATTTACATAGCCCATTTATCACTTATGTAAAAACAAATTCAAATAACTAATTTCTTATTGACGTAACCTGTTATGTCCACAAAATTGTCCTTAATTTAATACACGAACAAGAAACAGGTTTAATGAAATTAGATTTGATTGAGCGATGCGCAAACGAAACAATCGTTCTTGTAATTAACAGAGGCCCATAATAAAGTGTAATTATTAATATATGTATACCACAAGGGGAATCTCAAACATCTGGCTTCCACTGGTAACAACAGCATCGTCCTTCTTAAAACATAGTCCTCCAGCCTAAAACAAAAAAAGGTCAATCAAAACAAAAAACACAGATAACAACCGATCAAATAAAAACTTTAACCTTCATCGGATATAGTACAAAAATAAGTCAGTTCAGATGATGATTTTCTCTTTCTAATCTTGGCAAATTTTGTTTTCTATTTTAATAAAAATAATAATTAAAAACCCCAAAAAACATTCTTGGTTTTTTTTAAAGGGAAATAACCTAGTTTTTAAACACTGAAGCATATTTTTTACTATGATAACCATTTCTGATAACTTAAATCATACTTTACTTAGATTTTATTGTTTACATTATTAATTTCCATACATCTGAAGTGTTTTTGGTCATCCTGGTGTTTTTAATATCACAAAATGCATGTCTCATATTTTTAAAAATGCATGTGCGTCTGAGAAGTATCAGTTATGGAGTCGAGTTTTATTCTATTTTTAGAGGGTATTTCACCATTTCAAAGTCACAGACTCATGTTTCACTAAATTGTAACTTTATCCAAAGGTGTTACAGGTTTGTAGATTAACTAAACTTAGTGTCAATTTTCACGGGTGGAAACTAGGGTAGGTCCCTTTAATTTCCAGTTAGTTGCCAAGTAATAATGTTACTATAAATGAACTAAAATTATCTCATACGGATTTAAGGATTATTAAAAATCTGTCATATATTTCAATTCACTTTCATATTTGTCTACTGAAATTGATGCAGAAAAATTATCATTCATTTATGTCTATTTGTTACAAACATTACTGGTTTAAAACTGCTCTTAGACTAGACAGGCTCGTAACTGCCATATCTGAGCATCTCACCTACGTGAAAAACATTTTCAAATTGTCATTGTTAATAAAATCTTAAGTTCGAGCCCTACGGTATTCATTATTAATACTTACAGCATTAGTCTCAGAATCACAGGTACAGGCGGTGAGTTCGGGTCTTATGTATAAAAAGTCACTGCAGCGAATGCATCTAAAAGAGATAAAGGAAATGTTTTATTTAACGACGCACTCGAAACATTTCATTTATGGTTATATGGCGTCAGACATATGGTTAAGGACCACAGAAATATTGAGAGAGGAAACCCGTTGTCGCCACTTTGTGTGCTACTCTTTTCGATTAGCAGTAAGGGATCTTTTATATGCACCATCCCATAGACAGGATAGCACATACCACAGCCTTTGATGCCACTGGCTGGAGCGAGAAATAGCCCAATGGGCCCAGTGACGGGGATCGATCCCAGACCGACCGCGCGCTTTACCACTGAGCTATGTCCCGTCCCCTAAAAGAGATAAAATATTTGTCAACACAGTCAAATAAACTAAGATCAGTTGTCGTTTACATGATCATTTCAAATAAACTAAGATCAGTTGACGTTTACATGATCATTTCAAATAAACTAAGATCAGCTGATGTTTACATGATCATTTCAAATAAACTAAGATCAGTTGACGTTTACACGATCATTTCAAATAAACTAAGATCAGTTGACGTTTACACGATCATTTCAAATAAACTAAGATCAGTTGACGTTTACACGATCATTTCAAATAAACTAAGATCAGTTGACGTTTACACGATCATTTCAGATAAGAGTCTCCTTTTTGTCTCATCCAGAACTCTTTATATTGCAAATAATTAAAAGATTTCTGAAGATTGTAAAATTGTTTTGTTTAACAACACCACTAGGACATAGTGATTTATTAATCATCAGCTAATGGATGTCAAACATTTGATAATTTTGAAATATAGTTTTAGAGAAGAAACCTGCTACATTATTCCATTAGTTGCAAGGGATCTTTTATATACACCATCCCACAGACAGGATAGCATATACAGCGGCCTTTGATGTACCAGTCATGGTACACTGGCTAGAACAACAAATAGCTCAGTAGGCTCACTGACAGGGATTGATCCCAAACCGACAGTGCATCAAGCGATTGCTTTACCTCTGGGCTACTTCCCGCCTAGCATTGGCCCTGAGAATAATTACAAAATTATACAAGGTTGAATCACTGTTTTAGTTTTAAAATTATTTCCGATAAAGAAAATGTTCTGGACAGGATAAAATGGGACTCCTCATATGAAATGGCCCTATAACTGGTTAAAGGCATACATGTAGGTTATTAGAGTTATCCTATGAATGTAAGAATGAGTAACTCAGCTATAGTACTGTCGGAAATAGAATAAAAATGATTTTCATCCATTATTTCTTACCTATTAAACTGACACGTAAATATTTTGTAAATATCTATTTAATGGTAGTCTACCTAATTTAGCATTTACTTGTTTGGGCACTCATTGATGTTCAAGGTGGTGTTTACTCTTGAAATTAAAAGAAAAATATCAGTAAACAGGTGATCTGTGCACTTTATTGCTGTTACAATATGTGAGGGACTGTTTCTGATGATGATTTGCCCCTATCCTTCTCCAAAACAAAATATTTGTAGTCATTTATAAGAACCTTTTGAGCAAAACTGTCAAGAGCCATTATGTGTGATCCACTATACCGGTATTAAAGGTGCTATCTCAATGTTGCCCAATGACAGCTATTGCAAATCGTTTTTTGTTGGATTTTTTTGTTTGTTTAATAAAATTTTGATTTAAGATTTAAAGAAGACACCTTTAACAATATGCCCATAAAGATTAAAGGAAATAATTTTATCTACTGGTAGAAAATACATTTTTATTAGAGAATCTTTATTACAGCTCGCATTATATAGCACCTTTAAATTGTTGCAAGATTGTGTAAATTTCTAATGTACTTATATTGAATTTATATTCAATAAATATGCTTTTCATAATTAATAATTTATGCTACAATTTAACTTGCAGTTTTAAATTAAAAGTTTGTTTAAGGATAAATGAAATTGACACATATCGATCAAAATGTTTTATAGTCTGTTCCAATAAAGGTTACAAATCGCCTGTTTACTGACATCTTTAGTGTAATTTCAAGAGTAGACACCACCTTGTACATCAACGAGAGTCCAAACAAGTAAATCCTAAATTAGGTAAAGTATCATTGAATGGGTATTTACAAAATATTTACTTGTCAGTTTAATATGAAAGAAATAATCAGCGAAAATCATTTTTATTCTATTTCCGACAGTACTTTAGTCGTCTTTCAGTGTGCAGTTCTCCATTCACCCTGAACAAGAAAACACTGATACCTTAAAGCGGTTTTGTTTTTATGCTGCATTTTGAAACCTGAAATTTCGAAATCCTCTAACAGGTTTGTTCCCCCTCCCTCCACTTGCAAATACACTCCTTGGACTTTGCCCTCCACACATGCCATGAATGTTTTAGCAGAGTAGCAAATTTGATTTAAAATGCATGTACTTGACCCCCCCAACACTATTTCAAAAGATTGATTTTCAGCTCGCCTCGATTAATCTTCATAATACCAGTCCTATGTTACACAACAGCAAGTGACACTAATGTTCGCTCACTATTTGAATGGACCCAATGTGGTCATGCGATTTAACGTGAAGTGCATAAACCACTCTAGCGAATGTTTTTCTGTTCAGTCTGACCGAATTCAGCCCATTTGTAAACCACTGTTTGGAACCCACCCTGACATGTCCACTGAGGAAGATTGGTCCGTCGACTCTATCTGTCAACTCACTTCACTTGCAGTGAGTGCTCTATCCGTCAATTTACTACACTTCCAGTGAGTGCTCTATCACGGAGCTACATCCCATGTCCCTGCACATCAGGGTCTCCACGAGTACTCTGGCACGGGTCGAGTCTAGCAAGACCCGAGTACTCGGGCACGGGTCGAGTCTAGCAAGACACGAGTACTCGGGCACGGGTCGAGTCTAGCAAGACACGAGTACTCGGGCACGGGTCGAGTCTAGCAAGACACGAGTACTCGGGCACGGGTCGAGTCTAGCAAGACCTGAGTACTCGGGCACGGGTCGAGTCTAGCAAGACACGAGTACTCGGGCACGGGTCGAGTCTAGCAAGACACGAGTACTCGGGCACGGGTCGAGTCTAGCAAGACATGAGTCCGTTCACAGGACTCGAGTACCCGTACAAGGTGGAATACAATGATCAACTATAATACAATGGACAACATAGTACACTAATTTCAGCAGCAGATAATCAACGATATAAATTACACAATAATTATATGATCATGCGCTAGTTTCTCTTTTCAATCTGGCAGTCCGTCTGTCACAATACTGAACATATCAAGAGGTTTGTAAATGAAATACAATGGCATGCTTTGGCATCCATGTTCAGCCTTAGAATTAAGATGCATATGCTATTTTACTTTATTCCTTAATCTCATCATCATCTAGTGTGTGTGTCGGGTACTCGGGTCCGGGTCAAGTTTGACCCTCGAGTACAAGAGTCCAATATGCTGGACTTGTGGAGGCCCTACTGCACATCAAAGTAACCTGTTCATAAAGATATATTTTTGTATTTTCCATTGCTTATCTGTATATAAACAGATATGCCAGGGCCTCATCTACCTACCTGTCTTGGGCTGCATTTAACGAGGTGTTCACAAAACAGGCTTTGCACACTTTAGTCTCTGTTATGTTCCACGCACCATCAATTTCTCGTTCAACTGCAAAATCAAAAAATGTTTATCACCAATAATAATAATGTTTAATACTCATGTAAAAATAAGAAGACGATGAAGCTGTTATTACTTACATTATTTATTTTCCCTCCTAACCAGTTATGCTTATTTGTAATATAATACAGTATTATGCCAAATGTCCTAAGCATACACCCCAGCTTTTTGGACTAATGGTTCTAGGCCCATGTTTATCAAATAAATATTACATCATAAATAAAAATTACCTTGGCTGAAACATTTTCATAATTATGACAAAACATTTTTTTTTCTAAATTAACTTTTAAAACACCTAACAGCAAGACTTACATATCATCTTACTGACTTAAGTTACAAAACGAAATGGTTGTCAGACATTGAAATATATTAGTGATATTTAGAAGAAACCTTCTAAGCTTTAGTTTCTTTGCAGTGAGTATGTATGGTAAATGGTACCGTGTGATAACATTTGACAAACTTAGACTGAACTATTTACTGTTTTCTTTCCCACGTCATGACAGCACATACCACAGTCTTTGATATATAGTTACATTACAGAGAACATTGTAATATATTTACCAAACACCTCTCTGTTACCACATGATTTGGCAGTTGATTTCAAACACTCCCATCCATCATCAGAAACAATCTGTGAATAAAGAAAACAAATATTTAACAAATAACGACACCTCGGTACATTTTAAACTATGCCATGTCTATTTGGTGTCTAACAGTAACTTTGATTGGTCAACAGAGAGGGTACAGAAATGTGCTGCTACCATATAGGCCATTGCTCCTATTAGTTAAGCAACAAATGATCTTTTATACACTTTCCCATAGGCAGGACAGTACATAAAAACAAACATCAGGGCTAGCTCTGGGCGAGTAGAAATATTCGCCAAATTATCGGTTCATTCTCAAAAAATAGCAGAAACCTAGTTATTTTCTAACAAAATATCAATTATTACATCAAATTATTTCACCAAATGAAAATAAAATGATTTTATTGTTTTTAAAATTCGCAATTGGTGAATTTGGCAAGTGCCAGAGTTAGCCCTGCATATCATGGCCTCTACCACTCTACCACTGAACTACATCCCACCCTAATCTGTGTGAACAGAACACAGATAAAACAAGCATGTTTGCAACCAACATATGGACAGACAGAGTTTCTGCCAGAAACACATTTTTGGGTATGGCGCTATGCAACTGAATATTTACAATTTGTGTGTGCTGAATGCAACCGCAGTCAATTGTGGGTATGGGGAACCTTCCCAAGAAAGAAAATGGGTTAGGTTTAGGTTAAGGGTTAGGGTTAAAAAAAATCATAATTGTGTCAAGAGGTTAACTTAAAGAAATAAAATCTGCAAAAAAATTTGATATGGCGGCATACCCGTTTTACCTTCTGGCAGATACCCTGTCTGTGGGAAATGATGTTAAATGGTAAAATTTAACAACGAAGCGAAACACAAAAGTTGACACAGATGCTAACGTTAGAATATAGACCTCTGAGAATTTTGAGAAGTTTTATTTACAAGTGCAACATTCGTGCAAGTCTGGTTTCTTAAAACTCTTCTTGCCCATATGTAAACGCGACTTTTTAGATTGATTGCCTAATTTTAATCAATATTAACTGATCTAAAATATCGTAAATATTAGAAAAACCCATGTAAATAATACACACCAATTCAAATATGAACTTTATTTTATGTATTTATAAAACATTTAAGTGAATATATATGCGAGTAAATATTATACCTATACCCACTCAACATGGTTTTTGTCAAAAATTAATCCAGTATTCTAAACGTTAAGATATTATTTACATAGTCATAATGGGTTACACAGAAATAAAATGGGTTATGCCAATTATTATTTTTTCAGAAGCTTGGAATATATTTAGCTTTTTGACTTCATCAAGACAAGACCAAACAAACCCCCCAAAAACCCCACTTTCTACCATTACTCTGGACATAAAAATATACTGCATAAAACTAGCGACTGCTAGTAGCACTTTATACAAACACTACTACATAGTCTCCTCTCAAGTGAAGCTACTTCCTGGAGCTGTGGGCCATGGGCAGTTGAACTGTTATAGGTCCTAACTGGGTTATAAAATTTTGTATTCTTATGTTAAGAACACACCCAGTCCCTACGTCGGCTCCAAATGTAACAGATAAAAATCAACTTCCACTGAGAGGATTCCAGTGTGAGAGTCCAGCGCTCTACCAACTGAGCTAATAGATATATTGTATTTATCTATATATAACACTGATCAATATAAGTTTCAAAACTCAAGCAATAATTTGTTTTGAACTTGTTAACATCACAAAGATTTGCTTCATTACAATGTATGAAGAAATGTTATATAGTGACATTGTACAACATGTATATTATTATTATACAGCGTTCGAAATAAGCAATTGTTCGTTTTTCCTGAGTAGTAAAAATGTGCTCGGACAAACAAAAGGTACCTCTGTGGTTGTCCAGTGGACAAGTAAAAATTTTCAGTGCAGTTTCATTTTGAGCAATCACAAACATCATCCTTGTACTTAAATAAAACAAGCCATTTATTTGGACAAGTGAAAATATTGGCAGACAGTAGATTTCTAGATGTATTTGTCCAGTTGACATTCTAAAACATTCTGCTTATTTCTTTCACTGTTACAGAGTGCATAAAGGGGATTACCCATACAAGGATTTATCTTGTTCTCATACCTCTGAGGTTGCACATTTCTCGCACTTCACCTTTCGTCCACCAAAGTTCATAATATATCTGTAACCTGGCCTGCATATACAGTTAAATCCTACAAGAGAAAAAAGTATCTTATTAAAACTAAAAGTACATGCACATGAAAGTCACATTTCCATACCCAGTGATCATGGGAAACCGTCAGAAACTGGGGGGTGGGAGGGTGTCCGGCAATCATGGTATTGGCAATGATGGATTAAGTTATGACAATAGGAAATAGAATTTTTCCAAAACATGCTGATGAAAACAATATTTTTTAGTCAAATATAGTGGCCTGAATTTTGGCAGTGTCAAGCTGCTCTGACTGAAGTTGCTGTTAAATTGCATGATTTAAATAATAAAACAAATACATATGTACATGTAGAAACTTCTGGGGAGGAGTATACTTTAAATATCACTAGTTGTTGGCCAGTTAAATATTTTTCAATGTGATAATTGGTACATGCTGTACAGGGCTAGCTCTGGGTGACCAAAACATTTCGCCAAATTATCTTTTTTTAAAAAGCAAAAACCAGCTATTTTCCAATAAAACATTAACTATTACTTTTAATTTTTTCGCCAAATTAAAAAAATTATCGCCAATTGTTCCTAAAATTCGCAACTGGAGAATTTGGCGAGTGGCAGAGCTAGCCCTGTTGTACATGCAGTCTTTCTTTCTTTTTTAAATTTAAAACAAATTCAGGATCATCAAAAATGTTATGCATACATTGTCAGTGTTTCTGCCAGAAATAAATTTTTGGGTATGGCGCTATGGAATTGAATGCAACCATAGTCAATAAGGGCTATGGGGGTCTCCCCTATATAGAAAATAGGTTACGTTTAGGATTAGGGTTGAGAAAAGCATACAGAGAATAAAGAATAATAAATTTTCTCAAAATGTTACCGTAAAAAAAAACCCACATCTGCCAAAACATTTATGTATGGCACTATACCCATTTTACCCTCTGGCAGAAACCCTGATTGTATCTATGATGACAGTCACATGGTTCAGTTCAGTACTGGGAAGGGTATGTTTTTATTTTTCGTAAGTTTAAACAAAATATTAAGCTTAACTTTTAAAAGATGAAAAAAAGAAATACAACAAACACTATTTCAATATAAAAATATGTTATGGGGGAGTGGGGATGGAATTGGATGGATATTTAAACCAAGGGTGCAAATAGTGACCGTCATCAATCTTAGTATTTACTAAATATCCTTGTGGTATGGGTTTTGACGCAGATAAGCAACGATCTCGCGTAGTGTAAAAATAACGACGTTTTTCTTGTTATTATTTACAGACAAAAGCTAATGTATATATATCATTAAAATATAAACATTAAATTCAATATATAGTGAGATTTTTAGTTTTAGTTTTAGCTTATATGTGTATACTGTAATATTCTAACCTTTTTGATGCGGTACGTATTTTGACGCGGAACATCCAGAAAACTTGTGAATGACCAATATTCAAGAAAAACAATTCCAAACGATGTGTGGTGGTCCATAAATTCCATATTAATAATACATGCCAAAAATAACACAATTAAAATACATTTTAACCAGATTGTCACATGTAAACCATATAACCCAGTGCAAACATAGTCACTATTTGTATATTGATAGGGTGGGAGTAAATTTGATAGCCATTCGAGACTTTTATTGTTTGTTTATTATTAGTATTAATGAAAACAATGTTCACTTTACATTTCATGTGAAATAGATATTATTTTAAGATATAATATGCACTTGAATGTTGTTTAATCCTGACCGAATATAATCGTATGCAACACATGTATAATAAGGACAGGGGACTCATTTGGAAGTCCATGAAAATAGACTGATGTAGAGGTGATCTAATCGTCTTGTATTTATTTCATTAGTTGCAGACGACAATATTTCATGCAGCAGGTAAATAAAATTCATTGTGAAAATTTGGAGATACAGAGATGTTTATGTATGTTTAAAAAGTGCCTTATGAAAAATAGTACTTTTAATTACATGGTATTTTTAATTGTTTATACTTACCGCAAACTGGCAAATTGTAAACATTGCTTTATTCTTATCAATAACAAATACCTCCGTCAACAAGAACGTCTGCATTTGATGTCAGTTTTTCTTTGATGACACACAATTGCTATTTAAAGATTGCGCGTCAAAATAAATACCGTGTCATAATACATTCCGAGACGATAATTTATCAATAAAATTTAAATATAAATTTCAAATATATTTAAAATTAGCTAGTTTTGAATAATTATCAAGGAAATACTCTACATATGTGAAAAGTGGCTGAAACATATTTCTTTTCAGCGTGAGCCTTGGACATGGGAATGAGTAACAACTGTGTAGACAACTGACTGTCAGTCAGTGATTCTAACAACCTGTTCAAACAGGAACTTACGATCATCGCTCGATGTTTGCACCGTGCTATTATCAGCACACTTCACACACGACATGGAGGAAAAGTCAAAGAATTCATGGAAGAGATCGCTCTGACCCACTGCGCAGTCTTTTGGAGCTATATAATCAATGGAAGGTTCCTGCTGTATCTGTAGTCTAACGAAGGAAAACAAGTGTATCCATACAAAAATCCCTAACACTGTCATAGACGCCATGTCGTTGTCTATAAACAATTTATACCCATCGTCTGGTTTTCTTCGTTTGTACTCGCATACGGAATTTCATTTGATAACAGAGCGCATCACTTGAGAAATCCAGTGGAATTTAGAAACATTCGACAATTTCCGTCAAATCCTTAGACGACATCTTAAAATTAGAGTTGTTTTATGAAAGCAAGTTTGAACATTTTTGGAAAGACGAAAATTGAACGACTCCTCAGCACATTGTTACAATAAATATAATTATAATAATACAGGCACGGCGGACGGCCTCTAGCCCCTCCAATAATTCTGAATCAAAACTATTATTGGTAGTAAAACTTAGGGAAGAGATTAATTTTACTTGTAGAATGCAGGAAATTGCATTTCAGGACATCTAGTTTTCAAAATTGTACGGGGGGGGGGGGGGCATACTCCCCCGAACCCCTAGAAACTTTAATTGTTTTTCGCCCTAGATATGTCAGCCCCCCCCCCCCCCCCCCCCATGTACGTAGAGGCGAGGTAAAGGAGGGGCTCGCACACCCAAACTGGCAGGGACAATAGAACACGCGTAGCCTGGTCCGAAGACTAGAAGACAGGCGCACATCCAGGCTTGGGGGTATCACAGGGGTCCCGTGACCCATCTTTTGGGAAAACATAGGGTCACAATTTAGCTTGCTGCTACCCCTAAATATTTTTGACTAGCCTCAAATAAGTAAGCACATAAATTAGAAATCCCATTAAAATTGTGCTAAACGTATAGGGGAACACGGGGTAAACTTAAAGTGAAACAGCCCTCGCAAATCTATGTTAATGACGTCATATGCCTGCAACTCATATCATCGCAAGGTTGTTTGATGACGCAATGTTTTTGATGGAAGCCATTTCTTACAAATGAGGTAAGTAAATTTGTTTAGGCAAAATATTTTTTTGCGTCTTTAAAACAATAATTTTCAGAAATTAATCGTCTCCTAAAGCACTGTTATCTTGTTTAGTTGCAATGTTTTCCATGGTGTTAAATCTAAGGTCAATATATGCCATATGCATGGCGATATTTCTTGCGTAGATCTATTAACACAGTAGCACGAGGAATTTAGAAAATAACACGTGGTCGGGGTAAAGTGGGTGGGGCAAAGTGGTACAGCGTTCCACTTTGCCCCGGTCATTCTATTTGACTTTTTAATTATTAACAGGTAATTATTATTATTATTATTAATTATATTAATTAACGCTTTCTTAATTATATTGATTAAAACTCAGTTAAATGTCTGTTTTTACATAATTTTAACACCAATCTCCATAACATTAGGACTACATGCATCCTACACAGTGTCTTTTTCTCTCTTATTTTAGGCAATATGGTTCGCAATTACAAGCGAACAATTGACCAGCAGAAATGGTCGGAACAGGCTATGAAGGAAGCGGTGGACCGTGGCTAAAGTACGTGACAAAGAAATGACCCTTACAGATGCATCTGAGACATACAGTATTCCGAAGACAACTCTGTTCCGAAGAGTAAGGAAAGATGGTGAACCTGGTGATGTGGCACAAAAGGGGCTAGGGCGTTTCAGGCCAGTTTTCAGTCAACAGCAAGAAAAGGACCTTGCAGACTATCTTTTTGTTCATGGAGAGTCGTTTATTTGGTTTAACTCTCAAGGAATTCCGACAGCTATCATTCCAATTTGCTGTCAGAAACCATGTAGAACATCCATTCAATATGGAACTGAAGATGGCAGGAGAGGATTTTGTGTACGGATTTTTGAAACGTCATCAAATGTTGTCACTGCGTACACCAGAAGCCACTTCAGCAGCAAGAGCAGTAGGTTTCAACAGGTAGTTGTCATGAATTTCTACCGATTATTGAACTCGCTGTATGAAACATACCATTTCCCACCAAGTCGTATCTATAACAACGATGAAACTGGAGTGATGACAGTGCCAAACAAGACTTCAAAAGTTATATCAATGAAGGGTCGGTGCACTCGCCTCAGCGGAAAGGGGAATGTTGGTCACAGCAGAAATATGTTTTAATGCTCTTGGTAATTACATACCCCCATTACTTATCTTCCCTCGAAAGAATCTCAATCCACTATTTGAAGTTGGAGCACCGCTGGAAACTGTAATTACATGTCACCCATCTGGCTGGATGCAGTCCGAGATATTCGCACAAACATGGTTCAAGCATTTTCTGCACCACGCAAAGCCTTCAGCTGAAGATCCAGTCCTTCTGCTGTTTGATGGTCATGCAACCCATACGAAAAACCTCACCTTAATCGAAATGGCAAGGGAAAATCATGTGCATATCCTGGTAATCCCACCACACATGTCACATCGCCTGCAACCACTTGACGTATCATTTATGGGACCACTAAACACATACTATGAACAGGAAGTGCGGGTATGGCTCAGGAAACATCCAGGAAAGGTCATCACAATCTACCAAGTTGCAGGTCTCTTTGGGGCTGCCTACCAGAAGGCTGCAACTACATCAACAGCCATTAGTGGTTTCGCAAAAACCGGAATTTATCCATTTAATCCAAATATATTCCCGGATCACATGTTTGCCGCAGCAGAAACCACAGACAAACCCACACCAGGAGATGAACTAACTCCATCTAATGCTACACAACCAGATCGAGCTCCACCAGCAGCTTCAGCACCTTCAGCACCAGACCAGTTTAACACTACACAAATAACTTCATCTGATGCTGCAACTCCAATGGATGTTAACACTATATCAGCTCCATCTGACGCGACAACACCGGTTTTATCTGATGCTGCAACACCAGGTCCATCTAACACTGCAGCAACTCCATCAACATCACCTTCCAAGACGAATGATATCGAGTATGTGTCTCCCGCATACATCATGGGAGTCCCTCGTGTGGAGCAGACAGAACCAAGGAGACAAGGTATCAGAAGAGGCAAAACGGTCATACTGACAAGCAGTCCTTATTTAAAAGAATTGGAATGTGATCTTAACAGGAAACGAATGAAACCATCCTCCAAAGTCCAGTTGTTTGTTTTTAAAAAAAAAGCAGGTGGAAAGGGTCAAAGTAATGGTATGGGCAAAGGGAAAGGGAAAGGTAAAGGAAAGGCGTAAAAACGAGGATGTTCCATGCATTTATTGTTCTGGCCTTTATTCCCAATCGAAAGGTGGCGAAGAGTGGATCATGTGTGATAAGTGTAACAAATGGACACATGAAGAATGTGCAGGGCTAAATGACGTAGACGACAATTATACATGTGACCTCTGCAAGGAATAGAAAATGTTTGCAAAAATATAAAATTATATTTTTAACATCAAGAGAATTTACATCGATATAAGTAACTGTTACTATAATCAAATTTGTGTGTGCGGATTGAACATGCATTATGGACTATCGTAATTTCATACACCGAGTTGAATCAAATACTTTTTGTCAAAATATAAACAAAATAAAATAGCATTCCACTATGCCCCGTAACAGGTTTCACTTTGCCCCAGGGCTCCGGGGTAAAGTTAAATTTTTATGAAGTTTATAATTCTATATATTTCAATAAAAATCGTTGTTAGCTGCATTACGTTTGTGTCGCATTTTAGTTTTAATCATAAATCATAGGATAAGAACTAAATGTTTCGATTGCCTCGCTTTTTCACAGCATTTTATCCAACCAAAAAATGTCGGTCCACTATGCCCCGGGTTCCCCTACTCTCATCTAGCCTAAATAATGTTATTTCACTGGCGTGGGAAGCGAGGGGGGGGGGGGGGGGGGGGGGGGGGGGGGGGGGGGGGACTTTTCAGATATTTTGCTTTATATTTGCTTTATAGTAGTGTAAAAGTGTGTAAATATAAAGGTATGACCCCCCCACTTTTTGGCACCTTCCTACGCCACTGAGATTTACCGCCATTTAAAAAACACAAAATGTAAGCAAATATTATTGAAACACCCAATAATGATGTTAAGATGTGACGTTACATTTTTAATTAAATTACAAAAAACCCCACCCCACAACCAACCCTGTTATTTTAATGCATAGGCCTACAATTCTATTTTTTGTGTATCATCAATATTTCAACATTTCCCGTTATGTTAGGAAAATGGCCGGAAATGTATTATAATATAAAAACGTAAACGTTCCTTTGACTACGTACATCCTTCTTGAATGTAATTTAACTTTAGAAATGTGCGAAAAGAATCGCTGACTTTTGACATTTGTAATCATATTTATTGTATTAATGTAAAAATATCTGTGCATTGACCGTAGCCTAGATCAACAGAAGTAATTAGTGATTGTTTGCTTGTGTACTTGTATTTATCGGGTTTTTAAAGTCGGAGGTAGGGATGCCTAACACTTGGCGTAGATAGGATTTTATAATGAGGGTCGATTCACACTGGCAGGAAGGTACCGGCCTCGGTGGTGTCGTGGTTAAGCCATCGGACATAAGGCTGGTAGGTACAGGGTTCGCAGCCCGGTACCGGCTCTCACCCTTAGCGAATTTTAACGACTCAGTGGGTAGGTGTAAGACCACTACACACTCTTCTTTCTCACTAACCACTATCCCACTGTCCTGGACAGACAGCGAAGATAACTGAGGTGTGTGCCCATGACAGCGTGCTTGAACCTTAATTGGATATAAGTTGAAATGAATGAAAATGGGAGGGAGGGAGGTATTTGACCAGTAGAGCTAATTTCAATCAGATTGGTCCGAGTTTATCCTCTCAGTTGTCTGTTGCTCTGTGCAGTCATTGATCACTCAAGCACCACAATGACCAGCGCTATAAATGACCAGCGTGAGAAATAAGTCTGGACCACTGGCATGATTTACACATATTTCACATTGTCCATAACTCGCCATAAACAGCCCCCTCCTCTCGATTTGGGTATACACTATATAGCTATATTGGAGTTTATACCCAGAACGAGCTTGTTTTAACCTTACTTGACGGAGCCAGTGGTCAGAACTTGCTATGACAGCTTGCTCGAGATGTTAAACACCCTGAACTGATCTGATAGCCAGTAGTCACGGGTAACACTACCAATAGTGCATGCCAGTTTGTCCAGTTTTACCTATAGCACATTGATTTATTAATCATCGGGTATTTGATGTCAAACATTTTGTAATTTTGAGTCTTAGAAAGGAAACCTGCTACATTTTCCATTATTAGCAAATGATCTTTTATATGCACCATTCCATAGACAGGATAGCACATACCACGGCCTTAGATATACCAGTCGTGGTGCACTGGCTGGAGCAGGAAATAACCCAATGGGCCCACCGACGGGGATCGATCCCAGACCGACCGCGCATTAAGCGAGCGCTTTTCCAGTGAGCTACGTCGTTAAGAAAAACCTTTGTACGTGGGTGGGTGGGTGGGGGGTCGTCCTAAGAGAAAAATCTGGTTTGTGCCACCCTACCCCCTAAAGACTGTGACCCCTCCAGATGTCGTTCCTATGGGCCTAATCTTACTCACTAACTTGCCATTGACAACCGTGATAAACAAACTGTCAAGATTGCTAAAGTGAGTGCCCATGTCAACGTGTTTGAACCTTAAAGATGCTATCTCAAAGTTGCACAATGGAGGTTTCAGGTCAAACAATTAACTTTTGCTTTGAAATATAAACATTATACCTTTAACTATATGCCCATAAAACACAACCAAATATTAAATTCACTAGTTCAAACAGAAATTGAAGAATCTCTCAGACGATCAACGGTGCTTTTGAACAAATTGTTCAAAATTGTATATACTTTGTGCACCATACTTTAGCGCCAAAAATATTGACTTGAACTTTATTGTTATTTAACATTTTACGAACTTTCCCGAATGATAAAAATGAACCAATAATTTACGAGTATCCCATTGGTTGAAATATTATACAAAATACGTTTTTGATGATTATTATTTTGTTTATAATAAAAATAATATTTAGCTTTTAAATATAGGTTTTATAATATCATACTCTGTTCAGTGAAAAATACTTTTATTTAATGTATGTAATTCGGTAACCTAATTTGCATAAACCTCGCTGCCATAATGGATGTTTGGCATTTTCAGTAGAACAGAAGACAGTCGTTTTACGAAGATATAGTAGTGAACCTGAGGTACCTGTTAATCATACTGCTAGCAGTAACTTACTTTATTGGAATGCGATGACTACAACGATTACACTTTATAATTACTTACTAAAATCCTTTGTATTTGTGAAGTCTTTTTAACACAAAATGGCGGCGCTTTATCATCATAATCATGAAACACGCACGCAACGCGGCAGTTGTCAGTTGAAAACAAAACAAAACAAGAGCAAAACAACTGTACAGCAATAACGTTAAATTTAGAAGATTGACAGAAACAGGAAGCCTGTAAGTTTATTGTTTGACAACAACAAAATGCACAACCACGGTACATGGAAGTTTTGCTGAACGTTCATGATTTAAAAAGAAGCATCCCCCAGTCCGCAGGCATCGACAGGGTTACCACAGGGGGGGGGGGGGGGGGGGAGGGGGTTCGACCGAACCCCTCCTGAAATTGCTTTTTTTTATAATTTAATATATCTGACATTATTATATTTACTCAACATAGAAATATATGCCCAATATCTCTGCAATCTATTTTGGAACCCCCCTTTTCAAAATCCTTTGTACGCCCATGTACCAGTCACATCGTCCTCATGTGAAAATGTACCAGTCACACTTAACATCAACTACACAACACAATAATTATTTGAGAGAAGTGGAATCGGAATTCAATGTCATTTCAACCCTATTGAGCTATTCAAATTCCCTGGATGCCATTAGGCCTATACATATTTTTCATCCAACAATCATTACAATGTGGGTGTTTTCCGTGGCGGACACGGACAACTCTTTTGCCATTTCTAATGAAAAGTAGATTTTTGTCTGTTTTGAGGATTTAATGCCCAATAAGGATATCCATGTTAAATCAAAAGAGCCCACTAAATCTTGCTTACTTGTAACAACTAATTAAGAATCCCACCGTGACTTGGTAACACCAAATATAGAGACCAGACATTTAAAATTTGATTGTCTGTTTTGAGGATTTAATGCCCAACAAGGCTAATTCTTTGATGTTTTCACCCACCCCGTTTACTTGTTTATTTAACGCACAGCCTCCTTCGTACACGAGGACGATATGGTCCTTCGTACGCAGGGACGTTATGACTGGTTACCATCTACAGACTTCAGTCCTTCCCAGCCTCCATGAACATTGTTTTTTTTGTAATCCGAATGGAAGTAATGGCGTAGGAAGGTACCAAAAAGTGGGGGGCACTTTTCTATTCAGTGTGCGATTTTGGTTAAAAACATTTAAGTGTCTTAAGCACTGCCTATTTACAAATCTTTTAGAGCCCGTCATCAACCCAGCGAGCCCTGTCGTGCGTCTCCAGTAGAACAGAAGATACACTAAATATTTAGCATAAAACCATGGAAAAGATCGCTATTCAAGACCGTGGTTTCCCAGTATTTTAAGATATATGTTGACTCTGTCATTTCGAAGAATCAATGTAATTTGTATAAATAATTTTTACGAGCCATGTGCACTCACATGCTAGCCAAGATAGAGTCCTACATGATTTTTGCGAGTCTCAGGCTCTAGGTCCAGGACTCCTCAAAATCGCACACTGCTATTTACACACTTTTACACTATTATAAAGCAAATGTACAGCAAAATATCAAAAAGTGTGGGAACACATACCCCCTTGCCCCCACCCACGATTCCTACGCCAGTGGGAAGTAAAAAGTAGTGATTTAATGTGCACCCTGCACTGTCTTTTGTAAATAATTTCAGTTTAATTTGACATAAGAAGAAAAGTAGAATTTTGTTTTGAAATATCTCGACAAATAAAATGACTTTTAATGTGCAGTTTAATAAACAATTAAGTAAATGTTGTTCCCTGGTGGGACAAACTATTAGTTGATAGAACCAGAAGCATTCAAATTGAAAATACAAACGGCAGATCCAAAAGATAATTCATAGTATGAATCTCAGCCTTTGATTCATTAGAAAGTCATATCTTGTGAATGAAATTCAGTACAAATATAGTAAATAACTAGTGGTAAAATACAATTCTGAACATTGCAGATAAGTTATTCAGTAAAAATTTTTAGCATGACTTCTGACTGGTGTCGCAAATTTTGATGGTTAAATTTTGGCAGTCAACTGCTACATGAACAAATTTTAAAAATATTTCTTAGAATTAATGTAGGGTTAGTTATATACAATACTCTTTAAAACATTTTTATCTATAAAAGCAACATAATTATATTTCTTAATCCAATATATTTATAGTTGGTAATTCAATATCGCTATGTTTTGCCTTTCAAAAGTTAAGACATATAATTAAGATATATAATTATTGAATATTCTTATTAAAAATATCCTCCACAAGAGTATTTTTTGTGCTGGGGAGTAGTTAAACATTCATTCATGTAATGTTGGTTCTTTTGGAGGAAATATAGCACAGAAGACAGAATGAGGCATTATGGGACTAAAGATTTTGTTTTATTCTGTAGACATTTGTTTCATTCTATCAAAATACACTCTATCACATTTATAAGTATTAAAATGCAGTGTCGCTTGTTGATCCACTCCATGGCCAAGTGGTTGGAATGCTCGGCTACAGTACGATGATCTGGAGTTCGAATCCAGACTGTAGTACTACCTTGTTTGTAGTGTTTAATGCAATGTATTCAGTTAATATGGCTAATTCAATACCCCAAAGAGGGGGGTGGAAGTATAGGTGGAAATCTTTCCGTTACCGTGCCGACAACTTATGGTAATCTGTACACAGATAATCATGGTAATCTGTACGCAGATTATCATGCTCTATGGTTATTTCAGTATATGTGTTTATAAACATATAAATAAATTTTCTTTGTATCTATTGACTTAATAGCAAAACGATTGGTTCAACCGATAAATTTATACAATAAATTAATGGAAAATGTTGTAGCAGAGTAGACTTGCACATTGATGAAAAAAGTCATTGCTATGTAATGAGACTGTCTGTGGCTAAAGAAATGTAGAAAAGTTCACGCCTGAAACTTGCTTGGAAGCGTTGTTCTACAGCTGTTGAAAATTAAACGACAGTGTAAATGTTTGGTATGTTCCCTTCATTCATAATCATGAAATATAAACTGAACACAAATTAGAGAAATCCTTCCAAGATAACTAAACAAGCCATCAAAATGTACACAGATTAAAACTAGCGGAAATGCTGTCACTTAACAAAATGACGTCATTCGGCAGTCATCTGATTCAAATAATGGTGAATAAAGATTTGCATTTTTATGTGACATAAGTATCAATGATGTTTACACAAAAATACTACAGGCATATTTAAAACTAAACCAAAGACATTTTGATGTTTACTGTTAAATTATGCATATAAATTCAATTATATGATCTGACCAGAATTACTTTTTTTATTTGTTCATGCAAAATAAAATCAATTTAAAAAAAAGTGGAATATTGGTGGTTAAAAAAAAAATTAAGATACAAGGTTCGATATTAGGTGCAACAAGCAGCAAAAAATGTGCCAGGAATCTCTATTTGCTGCCTGCTCTAAACTTAGGCAAAAAAATATTTCTGCATACATGTAAAATGCAGGGGAGGGGTGGGGGGAACCTTCAATTTTAAAAAAAAGAAAACAGATTTTCCCTTATTCAAGGTCTTTTGTAAAGAAACTCATCCATAGTGAACAATAAACACCATCCAAAGAGTTTTAATTCTACCTTTATCTTTGTTGTCCTTGGCCCCGTTCCACGAAGCGATCTTAGCCCTAAGATCAACTTAGGTTAGCTGTGCGCTTAAGGTAATCTTAGGGCTAAGATCACTGCGTGGAACGGGGCCCAGGAAAGTAGTCTGATTAGAGGCACTGATTTACCGGAATTGCGGAAATACCTATCTGAAATGGAATTCCTGATTTTTTTCTAAAACATTATTTAACTTTAAATAGCGCATTTGATTAATTAAAATTTATTTTTCGAAATAGAAACTATGGACACCGACACTTCCTGTGCTACGCTACGACACTAGTACCTTTGTATGTTACGCCAAATGTTTAATGTAGAGTATCTAAACATTTTACCGGTCGTGTTTTCTTTGCTTATTCCTGGTGATTTAACGGGGAAAACCGAACATTGTAAGCTAAAATTGTCCGATATTTACTCAAGTGAAAGATATATTATGTTATGTTTGCTTATTAATTTTTAACATTTGCGGCATTGCCATGATCTTATATGCCACTGGTGTGTGTGTGCTCATTTGCATCACTGAGCGTGTGTGTGTGTGTGTGTGTGTGTGTGTGTGTGAAACAAAAACAGAATTTGTTTAATACTAAAATGGGGGAAAAAATGGAATTTGTAACATTATGAAACGGAAAAGGGAAAAATCTGAAACGGAAAATCAGTGCCTCTATCTGATATATCTGCAATCAAATATATTCTGATGGCAGATAAATTACACTACTTCGAAAAGTGCTTGAAAAATGTGCAACAGTGGGAAACGCTCAATGCAGTAAGAATACACTACTGAATACGCCTAGCACATGTATGCTGCCTTGTAAAAAAAAAAAAAAAAGTTAATAGATCTAACCCTGAGATGAATGAACAAGCATTTTATTGCCTAGACAAAATAGTATCTGTGTATTCCGTAAACGGATCACATAACTTTTATATTTTAAATGTGTAAAACTTGCTGTAATGCATTAAAAACTCTTTCTCTTCTTCCCCCCCCCCCCCCCCCCCCCCCCCCCCAAAAAAAAATCCACCCAAAAAACCCTCAGTAGATTATACATCAAGCGAATAATGCAGCTGAATATGCACAAGATAAAGTAGAATAACGTACATTTTAAAAACTTCCCTATGGCACCAAATGTATAGTACTGGTCTTAAAAAAGTTTAAGCCCACCTAATGTGAAGAGTCAGTCTGTTGATAAATGTTAATTTGTCAAATGATCAAAGTGAAAATTTAACGTAACTATTGTTACTTAATGAAACATTTGATTTTAAATTAAAGCATTTTGTTTGACAAAAAGTATATTGAAAGGTGAACACAATAATTTACAGACAGAATTTGTTTTTTTTTCGTGTTTTTTTCTTCAAATTTTTTATTTCCATGACATGCCACATTTACATCCATGTTATATACCCACGTGGCTTGGATATACTATACACACACACACACATAATAAACATTATACATCTTATTAAAAGAAATAACATCGCAAAATAATAATAATGAAAAATAGCTTGTATTACATGATGGGGATCGGCAAAGTCATGGAGGACAGTTATATTAGTAAGAAAATTAGGGAAATGTTTTATCTCCAACTGAAAGGATGTTTCCATTAGAGTAAAAATAAACTTAAGTGGAATTGATGAACTTATTATTATTTAAAGTATTAATTTTAAAGAGGTAAAATGCCACATTTTTCTGTGAAGCGATCTTCATTGTACTCTAAAATATATTTTTCTATTGTTCAATAATATTTTATAAAACTAAGAGCTTCCATAAATTTTGGTAGCTTTTCTTTATATTTACAATTATATATGTATCTTTTCACTATTACAAGTAGAGATTTATTAAAATGCTTTGACTAGGGATACCAAGGAAAACATCTTGAATATTTAATTTAATAACTGATCCTAGTATCTTTGCTTCGAAAATAAGATCTTTGTCCATGTTTGTTTAGGTTTTTTTTAAAAATGTACATTGTTAACATAGGAACAGTTTAAAAGTTGAAAACCAGTTAATAGTTGGTGAATCCCAGGGCTCGAAACTCGCCAAAATATATGGTGGCCCAAAAACAAATATCTGGGCCATTATAATTTCATTTTCAGTGGTCCAAACTTACTTTAGGTAGCCCAAACACGAAATATTCATATTTCATGTTTTAAGCGAAATATTTAAGTAAGCATGTGAAATGTGCTTCTAGATAGCAAAGATACATAATATAAAAATGAAAAATTAAAAGAAAACACTGGCTTGAGCAAATTATTTACTTATCTTGTACATATTTTACAAAATATCTGAACTTAATAATTTTTTGTTTACATCATCAACGGAAAATTGCATGGCGTGACTCATCTCCCAGGAATAGCTCACGTATAATACAAAAACCAACTGAGCTACATAATTGTTATTCACGTGTTAGTGAAGTGTAACTGTTGTTCATGTGTTCACTGTTTAATATAAGTATTTGTAAGAAATAGATACAAACAAAGTGCGGGTAAGGTTTTTCTTATGCGGATAGAACCTAACTTCATTTGCGCCAGACAGAAAAGTGGTTGCAAAACAAGGCGTCGCATGCAACGTTTACTACCCTCTTTTCCGACGTCTATTTTCGCCACAGTTGTTCAGACTCCAGTTCATATTTTCTTGGTTCTTGTCTGAATGTATAGCTAGGCTTCTATGGGTTAATTTCCTCAGGAAAACTTTGAGTTTCCCTCGAATACAGTCTGCTCATTACTGCTCATTGCCTTTGTTTTTAAAATATATTTTGTTTTGATTCATGAGCACAGTAGACCCAGTGATTTTCCGCAATCGCAGAAAATGGACGGAATTCCCAATGTGAAATGGAATTTACATTTGGAAACGGAATTACGCTTTTCCGCGGAGAAGTTAAAGAAATTAATACTAATTTACTATTGCCACACACTGTAAAACTGACGATTGACCCGTGCGCAATACTATTGGCAAACGCTAGACTGGATTATGCGCTTCACGGTAAACCAAATGGTCACATTAGGAACCAATCAAATACTTCGCGAACGTTAGCGAAATGTTTGCTGGCTGAACTTGGGCTGGTTTACTGCTTAGTTTGTTGCGCCTGTGCAGATGGAACAGCGTTTTGTTTTTCCAGGAGTAAGGTTAGCCAGCGGTTTGTTGCTAACGATTGTCTTGGAAGACAGATTTTTTACACTACACATTAAACCGAATGACCATTTCGGGAACCACCAGTCAAAATATGTTTGCAAACATTTAGCAAAAAAAAGGCTGGCTGAATGTTGCAATGTTACTTTATTTCCACTGTGTCATTGAAGACGACGTTAGACTGTCAAACAGATGATAAAATAAATGTTTACGTTTTGTGAACCCTAAGCCCTGTTGAATAAAGCAGTGCACTTAATTGTGGGACAATCATGCTTTATGTAGTTATTATAATTGTAGCCTTTGCTCCTGATGTGATTTTTCGCTACCAATATGTAGGCTTACTTTGATTTAATGACAAATGTCGACGCCAGTCAATTTTCGGACCCTTTAATTTGTCACAACTTGTGTTAGTTGAATTGTTAAAGGGACATTCCCGAGTTTGCTGCATTGTAAGATGTTTCAGACTAATAAAATATTCCTACGATTAAACTTGCATATTAAACATATTTTCTTGTTTAGAATATCAGTGTGTGTATATTCAATGTGTTTCTGGTCGTCATAATATTTGTAGGAAGCCCAAACTGGATTTTGTCTTCAAATAATTTCATACATACAAAAAAATAGTTTTTAGGAAATAAAATGAAATGTAACCTGGTACATATATTAGAACGATCAGAAACACGTTTAATATACAGCCACTAGTATTTTATGCAAAAAAATATATTTGATATGTAATTACAGTCGTTAAAAAGTCTCTGTTGGTCGATAATATCTCAAACATTGCAGCAAACTCGGGAGTGTCCCTTTAATTACATACTGTAATCTGAAATGGAAATGAAACGGAATTTACAAAAACATGAAACTGAAAATAGTTAAGGGGGTTTTAAACGGAAAACCACAGAGTCATACTTGTTCTATTCTTGGGCCAACAATTTCACCAACTTTATGCATTAAAAGTGGACTACATTGCACACTTCTGTGGTAACAGACTCCGGCCCATAAAGGCCCCCCCCCCCCCCCCCCCACACACCCCGCGTGCCCCCATTACTGAGTGTCTGCAGCTCTCGATAAACCCCCAACTCCTACTCTGTCAGTTCCAACACCTACTAGTACTTGGTTTTGCAACTGCTGCAGAACTGAAAAACAAATTAAAATTCCTTGGCATGCTTGCTTTTTTCCTTTGCTTCTTGCTGTGCGTTTAAGAAAATACTCCACCCCGCAGAGGACATCATGATCGTGATTTTACTCCGAATATGGTAACAATTCATTTCATTAGTCAGTTCAATAGACACCAAATTAACTGGCCAGTTAAAACCCTCAATTAAAACAGGATTTAAAAAACCAAAAACCAAACAGAAATCTGAACACCACAAAGCATGTAACAAAAACTAAGACAGCATTAGGAAATGTTAGGATTTGATCACGTATTCAGCCGAGATGTTCCAAATGGTTACGAACTGGATCAGAATGACTGCATTTGTTATACAACATCAATGTTTATAATTTATAAATAAATGTTGGCAAATTACGGTAAGCTGATCTGTTCAGTTCTGTGACCCACAAGCAAAATTTTAATGTGGAATAAATATATGTCATACAATTTATTAATAGTAGCTCATATATTATAGAAAGAAGATAAACCAAATAATATTATTTGGGCGACTGACAACATTATTTAATATTTAAGTCGCCCAAACAGGGCTTTGGTCGCATTTGGCGACCTGGCCACAGGCCATTTCGAGCCCTGGTGAATCCTGAATATATAGGTCGATAAGTTGTAAAGTAACTTCCCTTTAATAGGACAAAAATAATTTCTGTAATAAAACCCCTCACCCCAAAACAACACAGAGAGAGACAAGACGCGCGCGCGCACACACACGCACACACACACACACATATACTCCAGCGAAAGCATTTTATTAATTAGCAATGAAACAATGATGTCTTGCGAAATCGGCTGGCTTATTGACACATGAAGTGACTGATTCTCCTTGTGTCTAAAACAATACAACCTAAAATTTCCATATTAATAATATTTACAGCAATTAACAACATAAATTTATATATTCTTTGTTTCTTGCACATTATTATTTATTGTTCATTTACATTTGAATACTGCTGTCAGCCACAGGCAGATTAACAACACTTTTGTGCATATCAGAATCCAGTGGTCGTCATATTTATACTTCGAAAACTTAGGCTGATCATTTGTGTGATTGTCGACTGAGATGTTCCGGGTTGATTCATAGAGAATGGAAGTGTTCGTTTCTGTATCAAGCGAGCTGCAACAGAAACTCCCAATAATGATTTTAGAATGTGATCACCATTTGTAAATTGTGTTTAACACCAGTGTTTTGATAGAGTAACAAAGATAAACATTTAATAATGTTGTGGTTTATAATTATTTACATCTGTAGTGGTTGGTACCGGCCTCAGTGGCGTCGTGGTTAGGCCATCGGTCTACAGGCTGGTAGGTACTGGGTTTGGCCCCAGTCGAGGCATGGGCTTTTTAATCCAGATACCGTCTCCAAACCCCGAGTGAGTTCTCTGCAAGGCTCAATATGGGTAGGTGTAAACCACTTGCACCGACCAGTGATCCATAACTGGTTCAACAAAGGCCATGGTTTGTGCTATCCTGCCTGTGGGAAGTGCAAATAAAAGATCTCTTGTTGCTAATCGGAAAGAGTAGCCCATGTAGTAGCGGCAGCGGGTTTCCTCTCAAAACTGTGTGTGGTCCGTAACCATATGTCTGACGCCATATAGCCGTAAATAAAATATGTTGAGTGCGTCGTTAAATAAAACATTTCTTTCTGGTTTTTTCTGTAGTGGTTGGAGGGTGATGTGAGAGGTGGTGGTTATTATTTTTTAATCTGTGCATTATTAAAATATACAACCATAAATTTTTAAAACCTCCAAAACCAATCAAGTATGTACTTAGTATTGTGAAAAAAAGGTATCCTATCATCGTTATGTAGTTTATTGTCACATTATTCAAGTTTTTCAAACGGATCTCTGTCTCAACCCCTGAAAAATTAAGAAAATGTCCACAGCAAAAAAACATGCCATTGTAAAAACAAAAACAAATTAATGTACCGGTAGTCCATTGCAAAAAAGTGCCTTGGATAATTAAAACCCCCCATGGCATTGCCAGTTGCTGTTGGCAATTGCAGGGGTTGCTAATATCATAGTTTGTAAAAACAAAATCCATTTCACCTTCGGTTTTATAGAGTTAAAACGATTACAAGTAATACTGTTGGTGCAAAACAAAAACATATATGCTAACTCAACAGTTGCCATATAACCGTAATTAAAATGTGTTGAGTGTGTCGTTAACTAAAACACTCAACAGTCAAGATGCATACAAATCATAAAAGAAAGAAAATTCTTTACACACATTTTCTGTTTTGCATTTTATAGATTATATTATTGAAGGATTGTCTGTTATTTGTTGTGTGTTCATTGGGGTATGAACAATTTTTTTTACCCGCAATTGTGTGAATTGGTGAAGTTAGCAGATAATGTTTATTCATATTCAGGTGAACATAAAAAAAAAAAAAAGGACAATTATTTATAATTAAATTTGAAACATAAGTTTGCTAATAACTCTAAAGAGTTCATATTTAATTTTGAATTTGGGTCATTCCATATCAAATCACCCAACAAAAAGGGAAATTTAAACCCTACCCTCTCCAATTCCAATTTTCAGCTCAATTGGACCTACGGTTTCCGAGTTATGGCCTTTTCTTTTTCTTAAATTTTGTCAAAAAAGGGCGTGGCCGCCCTTTTTTAAATTGTCATAACTCAGCAACCAATGGTCCAATTTTGACAAATGAGATATCATTGGAAAGGGGGAATTACAAGGAAACCAAATCTGGCATTATTCCTGATATTTGGGTTACTTTTGGGCTGATGACCGTTTGACCTATATTTTGACCTTGAAACTGACCTTGTGGGACACGTGACCTTGAGATGACCTTTGATTAAAATTATAGCCCAACATGTTATCTACAACATATAAAAAAATTGGAGGTGGAAAATGTTTCATTAGTCAGCAATTTCAAATTGAAATATGTTTATCTGTTGTTCTATGCTCTCTGTGTATAGACTGCACATGTATTTAAGCACTATTAAATGTACATGCATCAACACTGTAAATGTCATGAATGTTCTAACGATATTGTCCAGCATCCAACATATTTAAGATTAATTTTTTGAAATACATGTATTGCCTAATTATCAAAAACATCTTGTGCCAACATCTCATATTGTTTAGAACAGGCTAAACTATATTACCATGGGGACTACACTGAAAGGAAGTTATGGCCCCTTGAATGGACTTTGGACCCCATGTGGAGGAAACTGCAGCCCCCCAACTCCAATTCAGAGCATGCTGCATGAATATCTAAAATCGAAGAAATTTTAAGTTTATCCATTAGATCTCGGATTTCCCTCCATTTCCAAGATCCATTAAGATGTAAGTATCAGAAAATCTCCAGTAGGTAACTGACAAACAAAAGAACTAATTGATCCTTATTACTTATATATGTAATTAGTATTGATAATTATTTTTAAGATTAATTAATCTGTGGTCTGTAGGCCTACTGGCACACTTATGTGTGTACATTTACATCCTTATTGATGAAGTGAAGAATGTTTGTACTTTAAAATTTTGAGTCTACATCATGTCATTGAGCAAGTCATTATGGTAAGATTGCTAAATAATAATTTGTTTATTCACCATAGGTACTGCATCACAATTTGACACTTATTTTCTAAGGTTTCAAGCATAGGCCTGTACCATAAGCAGCAGAGAATCCAACTGCAAAAAGTTACTTATAGCACTTAGTGATAGGCCTACATTGTAGTACATGTATAAATAATGAAGGGTAAAACTAATTTTTTTAATGGATAAAGAATTTAAAAAAATGGAATTGTCACAATTCAGCAATAAATGGCAGAAAAATAGTCATATATATGGAACTTTTTTAAAATGCCAAACAAATGCTATTTCATTGTACATAGTTAAATAGATGGCAGGGGCGGTACGTAGCCCTGTGGTAAAGCACTCACTTGGTGCGCTGACAAGTCTGGGAATGAGCCCTGTCAGTGGGCTATTTTTTGCTCCATCCAGTGCACTACAACTGGTATATCAAAGGCCATGGTATGTGCTATTCTGTCTCTGGGATGGTGCATATAAAAGATCAATTGCTACTAATTGAAAAACGTAATGGGTTTCCTCTCTAAGATTATTATGTCAAAATTACAAAATGTTTGACGTCCAATAGCCAATGATTAATAAATCAATGAGCTCTAGTTAAACAAAACCCTGCAGTACCATCTTTTTGTCCCATTATCAGTCTACAATGCAGGTTTTCAAACTGAGTTTACAATCCAATCCACCCGAATTGGTACAAATTCAAGATACTAGCAATTTCAATGATCGTACAATGTAATGATGATTCTCAAATTCCACAAGAAATAAAGGCGCAAAACTTTGTCTGCAGCCTCTATGATGGTATTCTTTCGATTGGTTTGGTGGATGAAGTTTCAGAGGAATTTGGAGACTATAACGTCAAGTTCATGCACCCTCATGGACCTTCAAGGCAGTTCCACTGGCCGTCAAAAGCAGACAAGTTTGGGTTCCAGAAAGGGATATACTTTGTGTTATAAACACCCCATCCTTGACATCATCTTCATCCAGGAATTACAGTATCTGCCAAAATTATCTCGTCAGAATTTCCAAAGTCTGTTCAACATGGATAGTTAAAGACTAGAAAGCTTGTGACTTCAGTCAAGTAGTCAGACTCCTCAAATAAACAGAAATACAATAATATATAAAATTAACAAAAGATGAAGAAAACTACCAGTAGTGATTTATAGATTCTATTTTCCTTAATCAATTGGTTGCCTAGTTGCCACACTATATTATATCATTAACATTCATGACATTTACAGTGTTGACGCATATACATTTAATAGTGAAATGCATGCAGTCTATACAGAGAGCATAGAACAGCAGGTAAACATATTTCAATCTGAAATTGCTGACTAATGAAACATTTTCCACCTCCAATTTTTTTATATGTTGTAGACAACATGTTGGGCTATAATTTTAATCAAAGGTCATCTCAAAGTCACGTGTCCCACAAGGTCAATTTCAAGATCAAAATATAGGTCAAAAGGTCATCAGCCCAAAAGTAACCCAAGTGTCAGGAATAATGCCAGATTTGGATTCCTTGTAATCCCCCCCCCTTTCCAATGATACCTCATTTGTCAAAATTGGACCATTGGTTGCTGAGTTATGGCAATTTAAAAAAGGGCGGCCACGCCCTTCTTTGACAAAATTTAAAACAAAGAAAAGGCCATAATTTGGAAACTGTTGGTCCGATTAAGCTGAAACTTGGAATTTCAGGGTTTTTGGCCAAAATAACCTTATATACCAAATTTCATTGAAATTTGAGAGGGTAGGGTTTAACCCATTGGGTGATCTGACATGGAATGACCCATTTATATATTTTATTGTTCATAACAATAATGCTCAGTAAGACAAAATGTCAATATATATAGTGATGTCCCTGACAGTTTTATGTTCATTGATAAATGAACTTTTATATAACCTATAAATGGGTCACAGATTTTCATTTCTCAGAGGCCTGTTTTTTAAATGTGATGTCACAAACTGTTTTAATTACAATTTTTGACACCACACGTGACATGTACACAAATTGTATGTTAGTGACTAGTACAAACTGTTACATGTAGCAATCTTCACCATGAGCAAAATCGAGCCAAGATGAAGATCACTCCTAAAATGGTGCTAGGTGAGCAGTCATGTGAAGTTTAAAATAAAGTATTAATTTGTTTATTGCAAGGCGATCAGTTTGCTACTATTAACTTTCCAAGTGAAAGTGAAGTGTCGGTGATCATTTTCTTTTCCTGGTGAAGACAACATCAGTGTGTTGGCTTTCATCATGCAGAATTTGCACTAGTTAAAAATATCTGAATTAAATGTCATAAGTGAACTTGAAAATGATCATACTAATAATTTATGACATTCGATTTAGGAAAGTTATTATTGTACCATAAAACATGTACTTGGTGTGACATTGACACCTTCATGAAGTAAGCCAATTGGACTATTTCTGTTTCACCAAGATCATACGATTGTTTCAAAATAAGCATGCCTTCTAATGCTTGAACTATATATGATTGATGTGTATCCTTCCGGAATAAAACAAAATTAAAAGCTTTAAAATGGGAAATTGTTGATTCTTATGGATGGACATTTTAGTAAAATAGTGTCGCACTTGGGCAGTGTTTTAATCTGTGTTAAAAATAACCCATTTTAAATCAGTATTACGTCTACACAGTATTTAAAAATACTAAGTGTCCATTGTCATCTTTCTAACCTAGTGCGGGATGTAGTCCAGTGGTAAATCGTTTGCTTGATGCGTGTTCGGTCTAGGATCAATCCCTTTTTGTGGACCCATTTGGCTATTTCTTGTTCCAGCCAGTGCTCCACAATTGGTGTAATAAAGGCCGTGCATGGTATGTACTATCCTGTCTGTGGGATGGTGCATATAAAAGAACCGTTGCTGTTAATCGAATAGAGTAGCCCATGAAGTGGCAACATCAGGTTTCCATATATCCGAAAATAAAATGTGTTGAGTGCGTCGTTAAATAAAACATTTTCCTTCCTTTCTAACATTGCACCAATTCGCATGGCAGGTTATTCCTTACCGACCTTAAAGCTAATGTCTGCAGAGTATTTCAAATATTTAAGCATTTAAAATAGATAATTAATTTCCATTTTACACCTGTGATGCGTTACAATTCCTCATATCTTTTATGCTTGCTTATTTAAGCCACATAAAAGCTTCAAGCAGGCCACTTAACAGCAATTAGTGAGCTCCTGAGCTTGCACGATAACTTGATTTGCGCAAGCACAGAAGTTTTTTTGGAGTGGGTGATACTGATGAAGTTTACTGCTAAATTAAATGGATTTAGAAGTACTAATTCTTACAGAATAAAACGAACATTGTAAATTATAAAATTGATAAGTCTACCATTTCTTAGATACACGAGGAAAGATCATATTAATTAAAAAATTGTTTTAAATGTTATTGTTGGACAGATAAATATAGAACCCTTCTTTTTAACTTTATAACTTATTTACATGCTTCTATTCAAACACGTCTGTTCTGGACACAGTACAGCTGCCTTGACAGAAGTTAGTGTTAATATGAGAGGAAACCACCTACTTATTACTAAACAGCAAGGGATCTTTTATATTCACTCTACCAGATATGACAGTACATACAGTGGTAGAAATTAGGAAATATTTTCACTGGCCCGGGGGACTAGTAGCTGTGGAAAGTTACTAGTCCCCAGGAATAATCACTAGCCCCCCATCCCCACTTCATTATTGAAGCAGTTTGAGAAGACGAAATCTATATAGGAACTATACACGGCAATTAAAATAAGTGTAACATACAAAAACAAAGTGTTTTCACAGGTTCAGTTCAAGTATAACACGCTACACGCTACACACACACACACACACACACACACACACATAAAAAACATTTTCCCTTCCGCTCATCTATAATCGGAATATTAGGCAATTTTCGGAATTCGGAAACAAAAACAGGAAAGTTCCAATTGTGTTTGCAGTAAATACCCGGATTTATTGAGACTGAACGAAACTTTGACTTTGTCAATCTGTCACAATTTATTTTGATGAAATATATCTACAGTTTGTATGTTTAACAGGTTTCATTGGCAAAATACTCGCCTGAGGCGAGGGTGCAAGCATTAGCTTCTATCCCTGACATGCCACAGCTTTTGTGGACACTGGTCGGTGTAAGTGGTTACAGCTAACCATTGAGGTTTGTGAAACACTTGCTAGCTTTAGAGCTGGTACAGTGATTAAAAATACCATTTCCAATGTGTGGAATTTAAACCTAAAGTAGTGTCGGAAATAGATTAAAACTGATTTTTGTTGATTATTTCTTTCATATTAAACTGACAGGTAAATATTTTGTAAATATCTATTTAATGATACTCTACCTAATTTAGCATTTACTTGTTTGGGCTCTCATTGATGTACAATGTCTCTAGAGCACATTGATTGATTAATCATCAATTGGCTATTGGATGTCAGACTTTTGTTGATTTTGACACACAATCATGCTATGCAGCGAGGGATCTTTCACAGTTTCCCACAGACTGGAAAGCACATACCACAGCCTTTGACCAATTGTGGTGCACTGGTTGGAACAACCCAATCAGTTGAATGGATTCACCAATGTGGTCATTTTCCAGCAGTTTGGAGGGTGATGTATTGTTAGACTTGAAGAAGCAGTGTTTTGTTTCTGATGCCTAAACATGCCAAAGTCAAATTTAAAAAGAAAACAAAGAACTTTTGGGGTACTTTGGAATAAAAAAAAGTTTGTTTTGTTTAAAGACACCACTAGAGCACATTGATTAATCAATTATCGGCTATTGGATGTCAAACATTGGTAACTGACATAATCTTGAGAGAAGAAACCCACTACATTCTTCCATTAGTAGTGAGAGTTCTTTTATGTGCACTTTCACAGAGACAGGAAAGCACATACCACAGCTTTTGACCAGTTGTGGTACACTGGTTGGAACGGGGATAAACCCAATCAGTTGAATGGATCCATGGAGGTGGTGCAACACGAGCACCTCAGGTGAGCACTCGACTGACTGAGGTAAATCCTACCCTACTTTGGAGTACTTCTGTCCATGCAGTCGGTTGAGTGCTCGCTTCAGTGCTAGCGTCGCCGGATCGAACCACCTCGGTGGATCCATTCAGCTGATTGGGTTTTTCTTGTTCCAACCAGTGCACCACAACTGGACAAAGGCCGTGGTATGTGCTTTCTTGTCTCTGGGAAAGTGCATATAAAAGATCCCTTGCAGCATTAGAAAAAATGTGGCGGGTTTCCTCTTATGACTATGAGTCAGAATTTCCAAATGTTTGACATCCATGATCCAGTAGCTGATGATTAATTAATCAATGTGCTCCAGTTTTGTCATTAAACAAAACAAATTTTAGCAAACTTTTTTTTCTTCTGTTCATGCCTTTAAACATAACGTAAGATTTATTGTCAGGATTGAAACAAAGTATCTCACCCTTAAATTTTCTTCATTTTTGTTTTTTGCATTGTATAGTGCACAAATTTGTTGATTTGAGACAACCCCTAAACCGTGGTTATTTGCATTAACACTGTCCTACATACATGTACCATGTTACGTTTCTAATGACGCATTAGTTTGTTAAAAGTGGGTCTATGATGGGTCATATTATGGTATGGTGTTGTCTGTCAGTCTGTACATCCTGTCTGTTAACATTTTCTTGTCCAGACCATATCTTGCATACAGGATTATCAAACCTCACATGTAACACTAGATCCTTGTTCGGACCATATCTTGCATACAGATACATAAAAGGAACATCGAACCTCGCATTTAGGAACAACTTGGGATGGTGGTGTGTCACATACAATTACTAGGTCTCTGTGATACAAATAAATAGATATTTTGTCTGTTCTAAACATGGTTTTCCATCAAACTCCTTACGGGCGTATCATGTACCTCACTGGTACTCTTGTTTATTTTGCATTAGTAAATGATTATGACTGGAGACTTAAATGGATTCTTTGTTCTATGATGTCATTGAATTTTGAAATATTGCAGAAAAATGTAGCAGTATTTCTGAAATGGAACAAAACAATTTACAGTTGTTTGATAACAGTTCAATTCATCACCTTATCATAAGTCTTTCTTTGTTTAACGTATTTAGTTTTTGCAAAGTTTTAAAATAATGTCAGAAGCGGAACTGAACAGCCACTGCAACCTATAGCAGTTAAAATCCTAAGATATAACGGGTTGAAATAATATATAGAGGTTTAGTAGCCACTTGTTCGCTATGTCCAAAAGAGGTTTAGTCACTCAGGGCTTCTAGATTGTGGTAGCCCCACTTCCATGGCTAGTAAATAACTGCTATTGCCATGCCTGACGGCTAGTGAAATGTTTTGGTAAAATGTTGCAGTTAACTGTTAAGTCTTATTTTGTAAATATGAATAGCCTGTCCCCACCTCAACCCCCAATGTTAGTGTTTTTAAGCTGTATTGCCCTGTTTAGGTGACATATCTGATTATTACTATTGTTTGGTAAAATTTTATCAACTTAAAGAGAAGTAGGGCTAGTGAATTTTTAATAGTGGCTAGTAAAAAAAAAAAAAAATCACGGATCCCATGGCTAATGGATTTTTTATAAAAATTCTACAAGCCCTGGTCAAGGATAGTTGAACGTCTCATCCATTTGGATTATTCGGCTACTTCAGGATGTAAAAGCAGCATTAAACAATTTGTTTACTTGCACACATTACAAATAACTACTCATTAGAACAGAATATAATACAGACACATACTTGCCAACTTTTGGAAAGTGAAAAGAGGGACATTCTAATTGAGGGCTATGAAGTGGCCTGAAATGACTCGGGGCGGGTGTCCAGGGGCATGCCCTGCCATCGCCCCCTCCTCTCTACTCTCTCTCTCTCTCTCTCTCTCTCTCTCTCTCTCTCTCTCTCCCCCCCCCCCCCCCAGTCCATAGTGTTTTTTAAAAATGATATGCTCTGAGGTGCAATTTCATGTGTTTTGGGGTCATTTTTTACATTAGGAAACAAAAGGAAGGTTTGATCAGGACAATCTTTGGAATTAGGACAATTTTGCAAACTTCTGGGACACCGAAATTTAAAAAAAAAAAAGAAAAAAAAAGGGACTGTTGGCAAGTATGCAGACACAATTTAACAACATGCATGTAGCATATGAAGGCCTCTCCAGGAAGGATTGTTCAAAATGCCTACCCTGTAATGGAAATATTGTGTGTGGTTCATGAAACCTATGATCTTAGATTGTACTTTTAGGTCAACACAATTTGTTTTTGTGTTCTTCCTTGCCACAACCATTAACAATTTTGACATGACCTACACGGTGAAAACAGTAAATGTATCACTGGTCTCACTACAGGCTAAAGAAAGTGTCAAATAGGAAGGAAGGAAATATTTTATTTAACGACATACTCGACACATTTTTTATTTTACAGTTATATGGCGTTGGACATAATGTTAAGGACCATACAGATATTGAAAGAGGAAACCCGCTGTTGCCACTTAAATGGCTACTCTTTTCGATTAGCAGCAAGGGATCTTTTATATGCACCATCCCACAGACAGGATAGTACATACCACGGCCTTTGATATACCAGTAGTACTGCACTGGCTGGAAATGAGAAATAGCCCAATGGGCCCACCGATGGGGATCGATCCCAGACCAACCTCGCAACGATATAATACTTTATGATTATTTTTTTTAAATGTCCCACTTTTGGGTGTTGTACAGAGGGAAAAAAAAGTATGCAATGATTAACTGAAATTTTGCACACAAAAAAGTTTGTGTTGTGTATAGATGCTACAATTTTCATTTTGATATAATCATGTATTACTTTTAAATGGCATGTGATACAAAATGTCAAAAAATACAATACGAATATAAACCTACTCAACATCAACTGTAAGTACTAAAAGTTGATTTGTTTTCTTGCACTTCATTAGTCTTTCGTTGAGAAGAAAATACACTTCTTTATTTCTAAAGGAGTTATTTTTGCCCTCAACATATCGGATCTTTTATAGCAAAACTGCAGGTGAAATTGTCAGTATGACTGCTATAGACTTATCAAAGGTCGTAGTATGTGCTATCCTGTCTGTGGGATAATGCATATTAAAAGATCCCTTGCTACTAATGGAAAAAATCTAGTGGGTTTCATCTCTAAGACTATATGTCTGAATTACCAAATGTTTTACATCCAGTAGCTGATGATTAATAAATCAAGTGTGCTGTAGTGATGTTTATTTTTTTATTTATAAAAATCAACTTTTATCAGAGTGACAGTTCCATATTGAATAGTCCATAGGGTTTCAGTTTTGGGTCATAAAAAGGAAGTGTTTTTGAAATGTTGGGAGCTAAAATAACACTTGAAGAAATAAAGGTCTTTTTATCCTAAAAGAAAAATGGGCTTGTGAAAAGCAAATTGGTGTGGCAATAAAAGTATATGTATCTACTGTAGATGTTGAGTAGGTTCTTATAGCATTTTTTAAGTAATAGTTGCATCATGCTCCATATTAAGTGTAAGACGTGTCAACATTAAAATTTTGCCATCTGTACCCAATACAATAACCACTTTTGTGCAAAATATCAGTGTTCTGATTTGCATACTTTTCCCGCTATTGCTAATTCAACTTCAAAAAGTGGTTTCTTTTTTAATTGCCAAATGTTTTGGGGGGTTTTGGTTGCTTTGTTCATGAATGTAATCAGAAAGAAAATTATTAGAGCATCTTAATTTAAGAAGGGAAAAAAGTCTGTTTTGAAGAGGTGGGGATGTAGCTCAGTGGTAAAGTGCTCGCTTGGTGCACTGTCTGGGATCGATCCCTGTTGGTTGGCCGATTGGGCTATTTCTCGTTCCAGCCAGGGCACCACGACTGATATATCAAAGGCAATGTTATGTGCTATCCTCTCTGTATGATGGTGCATATAAAAGATCCCTTGCTACAAATTGAAAAAAAGTAGTTGGTTTCATCTCAAATAACCAAATGTTTGACATCCAGTAGTCGATTGATAAATCATTGTGCTCTAGTGGTGTTGTTAAACAAAAAACAACTAATTGTTTTGAGAATTGAGTGGTTACTTAGTCTATTTACCTGGGCCAGAGTAAAGTAGCTCTGTTGCCTGTATCAGCAGATTGTATATTCAGAAAGACCAATTGATATACATGTAGTTGAATATTCTAGAATTTCATGTAAGGGGTAGTGAACCTTGCCATCTGTTGGAAGTTTAAATTAGTAATCTTAAATGAAGAGGGAAAAAAATACATGTAGCATAAAATTAGTGCTGTTGAAAAAGCAAAAAGGATGCATGAAAGGACATGATATGGTAGATCAATGGTGATTACTAAAATACAAAGTGTTTAGGAGACACTTGTAAATGGCATATTGATCAACAAAATATTATAATTTAAAATTAAGGACACTGTCTTAATCTTTGTAAAATATATAAGCAAAAAACCCCACTAAAAAACATGCAGCATTAATAGATATTGGTCTGTTGACGCAATTTAGAAATGATGGTCATTGTTTATTAATATTTGTATATAATTTTACGTAGGGAAAAATGTATGGAAGAGCTGCATTAAAAAGACTGATTCATCCATGTTTATGGCAAAATTATTAAGAGAATACCCGTATTCATGAGCTTAGCAGTTTTTACATAATTTTGAGTTCTGAACAACAACAACTATTCCGGTATCTAAATCATATCTGCACAAGGCAGTCGAAATGACTGGCACGGTTGTGATTGCTTCCATGATCCACTATCAGAGCTCATCCTCGGGAGGACAACCACTGCCTAGGAGATACACAACAGGATGTTTCATCCTTTCTGCACTGACTGTAGGACTACCACTCCAAAGACTAGCTTAGAAAACCATTTTCAGGTGATTTCTGGTATTCAGACTGAGGTAAAGTTTGACACAAGAGGATTATTAGAAGACTTGCATACAACTTGAATGTATCGCTTTGCTTCCAGAAGCTGAAGATGTATCACAAGTTCAAAATAAGACCGGAGATGATTTGGCTGTGTAACTCGAGAGGTTGCCATTGTTGGGTCTTCAAACTATTGTATCTTTTTATTTATTATTAATTAAATAATTATATTTATTATTCTTTCTTATTATTTGTATAGATCTGTAGTTACATGTTATGAGACCAGTAGCTGTTAAACTTTAATGCATTACATGTATATATTTTAAAGCGCCATGCATGGTTAGAATTTTACCACAGCAATGATGGCAGGTGTTGTGGTTTACTTGCGTGCCGTTGTGTCTGGAAAATCAACTGCAAGAAAAATTCTGTGGTGCCCTACCTGTTTTTCCCACTGATCTTCCTATACAGTCCAAGTTATATATGACAAGTATACTACTCAAAAGAATTTAAGGGTCGGACGATGTTTTCGACATTATTTTCTGAATGTCAATTATATTAGCTAGACCATAATGTCATGCATGGTATTGTTCCATTTTGACGAAAGTGGGTCTAAGCAACCCATAAATGAATTAAAAAACCACTGTCATTGACACTGTCGACTAGTTCTAATGACGAAAACATGCTTACATTTGCACGTAAATTAGGGCGAAAGCGAAAGGTCTGCTAAGTGCCCATAACTTGCTTTATCACAAAGCGCTTCATTTGCACGCTTTGCATGTGTATTCCATGTTCCCAATGCTGAATTTCCGTATAATTGGAGCTTGCGTTCGTGTACGGTGCACACTCCAAATTCGACAATGGTACGACGTCAACTGACTATCGAAGATCGAGGAAGGGCTATTGCTTGGCTTCAGGATGGCAATACGCAAAGAAATGTTGCTCTAAGACTTGGTGTCAGTCAGAGTGTCGTTGGCCGACTGTGGCAACGGTACCAAGCAACGAATTCTGTTCGAAATCGTCCACGTTCGGGAAGACCCCGAAGACTACAAATAGAGAGGACCACTACATCACCAATATGGCTCTACGTCAACGCACAACCACTGCACGCCAATTACGTGACAATCTGCGGACTGCGACTGGAACTCGAGTGTCTGATCAAACCATACGCAATCGTCTGAGAGCCAATAATCTACGCTGCCGTCGCCAGGCTGTTCGACCACCACTCCTACCACGTCACAGAACGGCCAGACGTCACTGGTGTACACTTCATCTGCGGTGGCAACGTGTTCAGTGGGGTCGAGTGATGTTCACTGATGAGTCCAGGTTTAGTCTCCAGTTCAACGACGGTCGGGTTCGTGTCTACAGACGTCCTGGGGAGCACTTTGCTGACGTTAACGTTAGACAACGTCACCGGTTCGGTGGTGGCAGCGTCATGGTGTGGGGCGGCATCTCTATCCACCACAGGACCCCCCTCTATGTGGTGGATGGCAATCTGAATGGAATCCGCTATCTGAATGAGATTATCCGGCCGTTGGTTCTCCCAGGCCTTCAGCAGATTGGCGGCGGGGCAGTTCTGCATGATGACAATGCCAGACCCCACCGCGCCAGGGTGGTAACGGACTTTCTCAGACAACAAGGTATCGCCAGGATGGATTGGCCAGCATATTCGCCTGACTTAGCCCCAACAGAGCACGCCTGGGACGAATTAGGCAGGAGAGTTCGGGATAACCATGCCCCTCCGGCCAACCTTCATGATCTGGGTCAACTTCTTATGGCAGAGTGGCAGGCCATTCCCCAAGAGTTCTTCAGACGTCTGATCAACAGCATGAGGCAACGATGTGTCGAGTGTATTCGCGCCAGGGGTGGATTCACACACTATTAAACGAATGTTCTAATGTGTAAAATCCATGTTTGACAACCTTCAACTTTGACAGCATGTCATGTGACTTTCTTGTATACAGTGACGTTTATTTGTGTTTTTTTGTAAATATGGAACAATAAATTAAATTTTTGGTGTAGTTTACATCATCAATCTAATACACTCTGAAACTTATTTTGTTATAAATTTTTGACCCTTAAATTCTTTTGAGTAGTATATTAAAGTTAACATCGGTAATATGATAAAAGGCATCTGCATCCAACTGAAGGTTGAGGTTTAGCTCTGTTGGTTGAGCGCTCAACTGAGGTGCTATGTTGCAAGATCAAACCATTATGGTGGATCCATTCAACTGATTTTGTTTTTGGTTTTTTCTCTTTCCAACCAATGCATCACAAATGGTCAAAGCCTTTGGTATGTGCTTTCTTGTATGTGGGAAAGTGCATATAAAAGATCCATTGCCATATCCAACAAATTGCATAGCCTAGAGCACAAGGCACCAGCATGGTATTTTGACTGAACATTTTATAGTACTTGCTTCATCGCATCTTTTGAAGAAAACTGTTGGTGTTCTATTTTCTGTTGTAAACCAAAAGCAACACTCTTTATGTCCTCTCTCTCTCTCCCCCCCCCCCCCCTCAAAATAAAATAAACAAATAAGTAAAATTCCTTTCCATTGTTGCCTCAGTAAAATGGTAATGAAAGTAAGGAGGGAAAATACCTAAACAAAGACAAAATTTAATTTTAGTACAGCTAAAACTGGCTAAATTTTATTGGATTTTTTTTTTTTTTTTTTTTTTTTTTTTTTTTTTTTTTTGAAACTAACTTGCTACAATTAAAAAAAGAAAAGAAAGAAGCTATGTACATGTATGATGTAGATCTTTATTTTAGAAATGACATGGTGATTTTAATTTGCCCGGTCAAGTAGTCCACTACCGAAATAGAAATGCTGCGGCTTCATCACTCTCTCATCATCATCCATGTTTGTAGTATCGCCCCTGCCCCCCCCTCCAATAAAAAAAAAGTCAGTCTTAAATGTTCATGACCTTTTTTTTTTTTTTTTTTAATTGGTACCTTGGTATCGCCTTCTGACAAACTTGGAAACCACATTAGATACAAAACCAAACGACAATGTTACTCCTGAAAGACCAATCTTAGTCTGGACAGTCGACATGTAAATGTCAGTGAGGAATGATTATCACCTCTTTCAACGTTTTGGAACAAGTAATTGATGATACGGCAGACCACAATGAAAGCTCACATGTTCTTGCTAGCACCTTCGTCAACTTGTGGCAGCGTTCTGGAAGCCCAAACAATGCAGCACATTCTACAGCGGTGTCCAGCTTATCAAGGATTAAGATAATCTGAGAACTCGTCTACACACCAAGCTGTGTGGTAACAGGATAGGAAAATGTGGTTATTTTCATCCTTCAACCCATGCTTGTGAAAGAAGAAAAAACTGAACATTGCCATCATTATTTGTGATGTTGGTCAATAATGTTAAATTTCAGAAAACTATTTTTCAATCATATTTATGATTGGATGCGAGTAAGAACATTAACAATTATTAAACGGAGAAAAGATAACTGGTTAATTCACTTTCTTTGTATAGAATAAATGTGTGTTTATGCTTTGGAAATTTAACTTGTGCATTATTTCACCATGGACCATTTAACTAGAAGGGTGGTACATGGAAAGCTTAATGTGTTCAGGGGACCCTCAACATAGAAATTGAATTACATGACAAAAAAAAAAAAATGAAATAATTTTATAATTATTAGGTTTTTTTTTATATATAAAGGAAGTCCTTAGTCTGATGGGCCCCTTGGCGTTGGGGGGGGAGGGGGGGGGGGCAATTGCCCCCTTATAAATCTGTCACTGTACCACTGTGTACTTTAACATCTGTAGACGTTGATATAGAGTTCTGCCATTGCCACTCGTCATTAGTTGTATATATTGATGTAAAATACAAATTTACATGTACATCGTTAACCCATTTTAAAATTGTATTTTTCCCACTCCTATTGATTTGTTGAAATGTGTTTATTATACATGTTCTTCTCTTGTGAAAGGAGCCCTATTATAGTTAAGTTTCACTTGATTAGAGGAGTCCTTGACTGATCATGAATTCTTTTTTTAATTGTAGCAAGTGTGTGTCTGTGGAATAAACAAAATTATAATTACTGTTAAATATTTTAATGGCATACATGTAGGTGAATTTTTTAAAGTTTAAATAAAATCCAACATCTAAAATGTTAAAAACCTGGGTGCCTTTTGAAAAAAAATCCCACCGTAACATGCCTCCAATGATAAAACGGAAGTTTTGTTTAACAAACCATATTTAAATGATTCTGTAAATCAAGAAATTGAGTACATAAAATGTTGGGGATTTTTTTTTTTTTTTTTAGAAAGTGGCCAGAAACTGCTTAAAGTATTGTCTGTAAACTAAAAAGCCTGCAAATTGTATAAACTGAAATTTCAGCTTATGTTGAACATAAACTTGTATGTACAACTAATGGAATATGGCAGTGGTTATGGTACTAAATGGTAGCAGCAGTGGAAATACTTGTCAAGTACAAATACAAATACATATATTGTGGCTACTAACAAATATACATCCTGATATGTCTACAATTCTGGATCTACCTAAAAACATCCTCTACTTGTTTGATGGAAAGTTCAAAGTATATGTATATATATACATTGTTATTATTATTATTATTATTATTGTTGTTGTCCAATGTTATTGTCATTCCTGCATGTTTAAAATGTGTACATATTTACAGACTGATGTATTGCTACAGGTATTGGGGATTCAAGTGATAAGTTACAAAGCTTTAAAAACAAAATGTGAAATGATTTATGAATGACATTTATTAAACTAAACTGAAAAAAATCAATTACATTATTTCTTACTAATAACACTTAATTAACAATTACAAACAGTGGATTTATATATTGTTTATGTATTGCTGTTTTAGTAGATAAATTTGTTACAATAAGTTAACATTAGAAGAGTCGACTGTAGTTGTGTAAATAGTCTACATTAGCTGAGTCAACTTGGAGAAGCTGTGTGCATGTTGCGCGAAAAGTTTATACAAGCTGAGTTGGATCACATTTTATTAAATCCTGAACATTTATGAAAGTTTTAACATTAAAATATGGTAACATTTATAAATATATGAAACACTTCTGACCCCAAATCTGGGATTCTCAGCAGCACTAAATCCTACTACATTCACAGCCCAGTAGTTAAAAGTTCCATATTTCACTATATTTACCTTTTATTTCTTTCATAGAGAATACTCAGCAAGTTTCTGTTTGAGAAAGCAAGTGATAAGCGAAAATTAGTGATGTACGATTAAAAAAAACCCAGGCGTAATATAAACCAGTTTCACACAGGAACGATTATAGTATTTTATTTATTACACCATATATCAATGAACAAAAATCTCACCAAATTAGTTCCAAAATATCTAAACAAGACATGAAAATGTATCGATTAAAGACTGGGAAAATTATGTTTCTATTATCGATGAAACTGCATTCCAGCACTATACATCTATCAATGAAGTTTACACAAACAATATTTTGTTTAATTATGCTGCTAACGTTAATTATCAGAATTGACGGCAAGTATTTTTCCCAATTTAAAAATATTAATCGGAAGAACCATGCGCACACGTTTTGTGGAGCTGTACTGTGTGACACAGTTGATCACCTGATAAGAGGAGATCATGACATCTCAAAAGGCATATTCCACAATGTGAAGATATGGTAAATGTCACATGGGTATCTCTTCCACCATGGTGTAATAAAAATAAATATAAATATATCTTTCACATAATCTTTGTATAGGGGCAGGATGTAGCCCAGTGGTAACATGCTTGCTTGACACCTGGCTGGTCTGAGATCAATCCCCTTTGGTTGGCCCATTGGGATGTTTCTCGCTCCAGCCAGTGCACCATGACTGGTATATCAAAGGCCATGGTATGTACTATCCTGTACAACATGTACAAAAAATGATAATAAATGACCTGTTATAGATAGAAATATGATATGTATTTACAATTTTACTGCTAAACATATGTAATTTGGAACAGACTATAACACCCTGGTTGATATTGATTACACCTGAGACTACCCCTCTGCTAAGCTTAGTACTTGTGATGTCACATCTCATATTTCTATCTATAACAGGTCATTTATTGTAATTTTTCTACCGGTTATTTGAATACCGTAACAGGTCATGATAATGCCGACATATTTTTATGTTTTTTATTCCAGGGATTTTCATAACTAATATGTAAGACTGGAAAATCACCTGGGTATAATTTTGATTAGTAGTTTAGTAGATTATTTGGTTGTAATGTTTTATGGGTATGTACATGTCGTTGAAAGTATAATGCTTACATTTCAAAGGAAAAGTTGATAAATAATTAATCATCGGCTATTGGATGTTAAACATTTGGTAATTCTGACACGTCATCAGAAGAAACACTACATTTTTCCTAATGTACCGGCCTCGGTGGCGTTGTGGTTAGGCCATCGGTCTACAGGCTGGTGGGTACTGGGTTTGGATCCCAGTCGAGGCATGGGATTTTTAATTCAGATACCGACTCCAAACCTTGAGTGAGTGCTCCGCAAGGCTTAATGGGTAGGTGTAAACCACTTGCACCAACCAGTGATCCATAACTGGTTCAACAAAGGCCATGGTTTGTGCTATCCTGCCTGTGGGAAGTGCAAATAAAAGATCCCTTGCTGCTAATTGGAAGAGTAGCCCATGAAGTGGCGACGGCGAGTTTCCTCTCAAAATATATGTGGTCCTTAACCATATGTCTGACACCATATAACTGTAAATAAAATGTGTTGAGTGCGTCGTTGAATAAAACATTTCTTTCTTTCTTTTTCCTAATGCAGCAGGGAATCTTTTACATGCACATTCCCACATACAGAAAAGTACATACCACTGCCATAGACCAGTTGTGGTGCACTGGTTGGAATGAGAGAAAAAATCTAATCTGTTGAATGGATCCATAGAGGTGGTTCATTCCTGCAATACAAACATCTCAAGTGAGCACTCAACCAACTGCTAAATCGTACTCCTTTGGCAGGAATATGCCATTATGCTGCTTAGAAATGATGCCTTTAATCTTGAATTGGTTTATTGTATTGCAATCTAAATTGTATTGTGGAATTATGATTATATCCCGTTTGATCTATCCACTGCATTTATGATGCACATGTACCGGTAATCCCATATTGTGTACAGCAGGTTTATGTAAAATGGATTGAATTAAAAAAACCCACCCAGAATAATATATAGAGGTGTAACAATAATAATGAACCCTAAGTGTACGACATTTATTCTGGGGATGATTGTAACTCCTCTATACCTGAAGTGAAATAAAATAAACAAAAAAATTGGGTTGACACTGAATCACACTCCCCACTTCTGCACCTGTATTTGAGGCACTTCATGGCCATCGATCCCATGAGCCATTGCACTCTGGTGCTCTACTAATGACTACATGTAGATTCTGCCCCAAAACTATTTAAAATACGTAAAAAGGATTATTTTGTTGTCCACATTACCGTCACTTCAAAGAAATAAACATGCACGTGTACATTGTCAAAAGCAATTTATGCATTAAAGATTTTGACACAAAAAAATGTGTTTGTGAATGGGTGCAAGATGTGCATGTTAACTGGGTGAGGTTATTTCCCTTTCACACCAGGGAACCTCTATTGATTCATCTAAATTTATGGTATATGTTGTACTGGTACCTTGCTAATTCGGAGAAGTAGCCAGTGTGATGAGGCCAATTTCAGACTCGATTCAGAATTAATCAACTTTAAAAATAATCCTCTCATGAACAAGATTTTTGTTTCCCCCTTATTGACCACTGTCCAGGGACTACCAGTGATGAAACTGGACTTATAGTGTTTCATTGAGTATATGTGTTTATGTTCTTCACTTTTTTTTTGCCTGCAGATTCACTGAATTGAGAGCAGTTAGAGAAGAGAATTGTGCTTCACACCAAACACTATTGTTTACCATAGACCTTGAAGAAACTTGACTGAAAAGAAGTCTGAAGGTACCACAACAACAAAACTGTTAATTTTAAAGAAAATGGTCTTTCAAACATATACTTGACAGACTGGGCAACTTAATATATTCTTATATACGGTGTATGTACTGTAGAAGGTACAGATGCAGGATTTTTCTAGATGGAGGTTGTAGTGGTTAAAAACGGGCAATTGCAGTGTTCAGGGAATGGGTGTAATGATTAAAAGTATTTTATGCATTATATAGAGAACAATCTTTCTTTGAAATTGCAAGATATTACATGTCCTGATTGAAAAATACATTGTATATTCAGTAAAACACTGGGTTTTTTGTGGCACTTAAGAATTTGAAGGGGTGCATACACGCAGCACCTTCTCCCCACCCCTGCTGGATTCTAGCCTAGCTGTTGTAAATTAGTGGCACACTATCCTGTTCAGGGGAGTGCTTCCTCCGTGGATTTCTTTAGGAGTGCAAGTTCCCGTCTACCTTTTAGAAAGTGCAATGAATGTCATTTTTATTTATTTGAAATTATGAATCTTATTTTATTCTTTAAAACCCCCAAAAAAGACTAAACGTTGACACGATACTGTCACTAACATTTACCACACAAAGCTAGGGTAAAGGGGTAATGACAGTACCTACCAGGTTTGGAAGAAATATATTTGTTCAAAGTGTAAAGTTTGGTTTGTTTAAGGACACCACTAGAGCACATAGATTAATTATCAGCTATTGGATGTGTTTAATAGTTTTGACAAAATCTTTATAGAAAACTTGATACATATTTCCTTTAGCAGCAGGTGATCTTTTATTTACACTTTGCCAAAGACAGGATAGCACTTACCTTAGTCGTTGATATATGGGGCAATGGCTGGGATTCGATCCTTTGATCCAAGCACCTCAGGTAACTGTGTCACTGACCCAGCTAGATTACCTTTCCAGTATTTGCTCAGTGACGCATCAACACAACATTCATGTAGAGGAAAAAGATATGAAGACCACTACCACACTTAGACCGGTAGTACCACAATTAAGCAAGTGTATGCACTTTTCCATAGACAGGACAGGACAGTACAAGGAAAGACGGAAATTTTTTATTTACCGACACACTCGACACATTTTATTTATGGTTATATGGCATCAGACATATGGTTATGGACCACACAGATATTGAGAGAGGAAACCCGCTGTCGCCACTTTATGGACTACTCTTTTCGATTAGCAGCAAGGATCTTTTATATGCACCATCCCTTAGACAGGATAGCACATACCAAGGCCTTTGATGTACCAGTCATGGTGCAATGGCTGGAGCGAGAAATAGTGCAATGGGCCCACTGACGGGGATCGATCCCAAACCAACTGCGCATCAAGTGAGCACTGTACCACTGGGCTGCACCTCGCCCCAGACAGTGCATGCCATAGTCTTTGAAACACCCAGTACATGCATCTGTCATGGGTTGGCTGGTTGAAAAGAGAGAAAATTAGTCCCATCAATTCTAAGAAAGAAATGTTCTGTTTAATGACATACACTTGATACATTTTTATTTTAATATGGTTATAATATGATTACGGACCACACAGATAATGAGAGAGGCTTCTTTTTTTGATTAGCTGCAAGGGATCTTTTTGTATTCGCCTTCCCACAGACTGGAATCGAACCTAAGACCCATCACACTTCAGGAGATTCTCTGCCAATGATCTAAGTTTTGTCTCTACAAGATGAGGAAAAACTGCATTAAAATGGATAATTTTTGAAGCAGTGTAGGTCTGTAGTGCGTTTGGTTATGTGATCTACCTTCTATGGTAGACTGTTTTTTTTCCATTTTAACCACCAATACGTAACTGGTACAAGAAAAGTTAGTGGTATGGCAGTCGTGTCTATGCAAAAATGCATTTATTAGATCGATTTGTTGCTGCATATCTGAAGGAGTTGTCTCTGTCACAGAAGCCGGTTTCATCATGGATATTACTAAGATCAGGTTCTGCAATTGACAGTTGAACAACTATAGCCATCTGTTACGTCTGACCAATAGCAACAGGTTACATGTGTTATATCATAATATGATATGTTCTGTACGTGTTAATGCTTTTGTCCAATAGCCACTGATTAAACACAACCAATAGCAACTGGTTACGTACATGTAATAAGCAGAATTTTTCGTTAATTCACTGGCCAAGTGCATTTAAAGATCTACTTGTCCACCAATATTTTCACTTGTACAAGTAATTGTTTAGTTTTGTTCAAGTACGAGGACCATAGTTTTGATTGCTCAAGATGAAACTACATTGGAAAATGTTTATTTATCCACTGGACAACAATTAAGGTACATTCTGCTTGTCCGAGCAGATTTTCACTTGTCAGGACAAATGGACAAGTGCTTATTTCGAACACTGAATATATGTCATGTAACAGACAGCCACTTTTATATTTACACACTTTTACACTATTATAAAGCAAATATAAAGCAAAATATCTGAAAAGTGAGAGGGCAGATGCCCCCCTTCACATGCACACACATTTAATTCATGGAAATCCTTGAAATGAAAGCTTGGAAACTGAATGAACATTATGATGATCTAATACTAAATAACAGACAATGAAGATTAATTAGTTGCCTTTTATAGATAAAAAATTTACAAATTGCATCAAAACACTTGAAAGAGCGGGACGTAGCCCTGTGGTAAAGCGCTTGTTTAATGTGCTGTCTGTTTGGGATCGATTCCCGTCGATGAGCCCATTGGGCTTTTCTCGTTCCAGTCAGGGCACCACGACTGGTATATCAAAGGCTGTGGTATGTGCTATCCTATCTGTGAGATAAAAGATCCTTTGTTACTAATGGAAAAATGTAGCAGGTTTCTTTTGAGACTATATGTCAAAATTACCAAATGTTTGACATCCAATAGCCAGTGATTACTTAATGTACTCTAGTGGTGTCATTAAACAAAACACTTAAAGTTTGAACAGACTATGAAATGATTGTCACTGACTGCATTATTACACTGGCAGTTGTGATCACACCAGTCTATTCAGGTGTAATGATATCAAGTGCAATATATATAGATGATTATATGAGCTTGTGTGTTTACTGATTTTAAGACACGAGTGTCGGGATTTTTGCATTGCCTGAGCGAGAGCGATGACAATACATAAATTCTGACTCGAGTGTTATTTTTTATGAATAACAAGGAGATGAGAAAATTACATCATATTTCACGTGTAAAGTCTGAACTAGGACTGGAGAAAACATTGTCATGTTATGACGACGTTTCCTAAAATTACGTCATCACACTTGTCATCAGACTTGTTATTACACATGTGCTTCGTATGAATATTATTAACTCAGTTGAACCATGTGGATAATAAGTCTGTTCCAAATTGTGTAAATTGCTTGTGTGTGTGTGGATATTACATTGTCAATACGAGACATTTTCACCTATAACTTCTTGATGCTTATTTAATGCCTATTGTTTGTATATAGTAACAGGTCATTATAATGCTAATACAGTTTCCAATTTTTCATTCCACTGAATTTCATAAATCATATATAATAAGCGAAAAGAAGGCTAGGTTAATTTTGATTAGTACTTCAGTAGAAGTATCTTTGGTCACTCATGTTCCCCAATTTTATTTTTGTCTAGCCATACTTTGATTGAGACCCAACTCCACAGCCAAAACAGTGCTTTCCCAGCCAGCTACACCCATAGATACATATATGAGAAGTTGAGAGAAGTCTTGAGGTATAACAGTGATTAAGTCTTTTATATTTAACATCTTAATACTTGACATCAAATTAATTTTTGAAGAGTTCATTTCCTAAAGGTGATATATCCATTTGCGTCATTTTGAGAAACCATGATTTTGTAACAACACGCCATACCGTATATCACACAAAGGTCCTCTTCAGTTGGCTTAGATGATGTTTTGACAGAAACAAGATTGTAGTATTACTGAGTTCACAGAATTTGGCGTATATTATGTTTTGGAAAAGGTACTAAATAACTCCCTTAGGATCTCTGAGGGAGTTATTTTGTACCAAAATGGAACATTAAGATGTTTGTCCTTTTATAGCTTTTCATATATGCTATTAATAATGGACCGTTATGTACAGAGTGGAGGTTGGTGCTATAATAATTGTTTTCCTTTTTTAACGTATGTAAACCTGCTACATGCATTATGTATTGATAATAATAGTGGGATTTCATAAAACACCATGGTTCACTTTAGAAATATTACATTTTATATTTTTCTTTTCCATTTCTGGGTGTATTTTTTTTTTCTTTTTTTTTTTTTCTTATTTGCAAGAGGTAAAGAAGTCTGTTTTCTTCTTTTACTAAATGGGTGTTGAACAATTAGTCAAGTCTTGATTGTTAATGTTTTGAGATTAAGAAATCCTTAGACAAGGTCGATCCCCGTTGGTGGGCCCATTGAGCTGTTACTTGCTCCAGCCAGTGCACCACGACTGGTATATCAAAGGCTGTGGTATGTGTTATCCTGCCTGTGTGATGGTGTATATAAAAGATCCCTTTGTGCTAATCGAAAAGAGTAGCCCATGAAGTGGCGACAGCGGGTTTCCTTTCTCAATATCTGTGTTGTCCTTAACCATATGTCCGACACCATATAACCGTAAATAAAATGTGTTAAGTGTGTCGTTAAATAAAACATTTCTTTAAGACATTGAGGTAAATGTGTGATATGTATTGGGGTATTGTGTGAGTGGATTTAAAAAAAAAAAAATTGGGGGGGGGGGGGGGGGGGGGGGGGTCTGCAGCAAACATCTGCTGCTTCATAGCTGACATTTTCCGTAGACTTACTTTTTTCTCTCTCTTTTTTATTAATTTACAGAAGCCCAATATGTCTGTAATCATCCGTTTGCAAGGCCTACCTTGGTCAGCCAGTGCTCTTGACATAAGAAACTTCTTCAAGGGTCTAAGTATTCCTGCTGGTGGAGTACACATAATCGGTGGTGAGAAGGGAGATGCATTCATTGCTTTCAGTACAGATGAAGATGCTAGGCAAGGGATGAACAAAAATTTTGAAATGTTAAGTGACTCTGTGATTAAACTGTTCCTCAGTAGTAAAACTGAAATGCAAAATGTCATTGAACAAGCTAGAGCACCAATTGCGAACTCCAGCCCCACTGTTCCAGAACAGTCTTCTAAGGTGCCTGATCCACATGGAAGACCCTTAGATAATGATATTTATGGTGGAGAACCACTGTCACGAAATAGCAGTTGGGGAGGAGCACCAAAAGTTGAATTTCAAAGACAGGATCCTGCAAATGTGTTCAAAGAACCGCAGTCCTGGTATGATGGTCAGCAACAAGCAGACTTGCAAAAGTATCCAAGGAATGATGTCTACCCTGACCCTGGGAATTACAATTACGGACAGCAAGATGCTGGTTTAAACCATCCAGATGCAGATATGATTCCTAAAGATTCTAGAGCCATGCCTCCAGAAATGAGACCTTCAAGACCAGTAGGCGAACCTTTTGCAGGAGGGTTAAAAAATGAGTTTAGAGGTCCTGCAAGCATGAAACCAATTGATGAACCATTTCCACTTGATGGCAGAAACAAAAACTGGCAAGGTGATTATGACCCAGTAAGTCGTGGTCCACGAGAAGATATGAACTATCCACCAGATATCAGGAATCCACAAAGTGCTAGGTATGAACCATCTGATGGGAAGTTTGATTCTGTGCGTTCTCAAAGGGACAGCTTTGATCCTTGGAGTCAAAACGTACAGGGACCCGAGGAGCCTGATGATATCCCTCAATTTGATGAATATGGCAGACAAATATTTCCTACTGAACAGAGACCATTTTCTCAAAAACCAGTTGGGCCTACATTTAAAAGTAATGAAAGACCAGGTGCAGGTTTTTTGCCTGCTAGAAATGTTCCAGAGGTTTTTGAACCAGGTTTTAAAAAAGGTAGTCAATTTCCAGATGATCCAGATTTGCGAAAAGAAACTCTAATGCCTCCACGAGGACTAACCACTGGTCCTAAATTTGGGAATGAATTTCCTGATGATCGAGATTTCCGGAACACACCAAGAGAAAGGCAAATCTTTAGTAGATTGGATGACAAACCGGATTATCTTCAAGATGGTACTCCTAGAAATCCTAACCTAACAAACCGCCCAAATGTTAGTGAGAGAATGTCTAATTCCCCAGCAAGTTTTTCAGGGATGAATCAAGATCAGAGATCTGGTTATCCTCAGAATCAAGGTGCATTTCCACAGGCAGACCATTTTGATCCCATGAACCAAGGTTCCAGTCTTAATGTACCACATGGTCCAAGAGGACCATTTAGACAAGACATAATGGGAGCACGACCAGAGGGTCCAGGTGGAAGGTTTGGACCAGGTGAACCAAGGGGACGATTTCCTCCAGATGGACCTAGACATCATTTTGAAGGGCCTGTCGACCGATATCCTCCAGAACATGTGGGAGAAGAGTTTCCTCCAGATGTGTCAGGAGAAAGGTTTCCTCCTGATAGGTTGAGAGAAAGATTTCCACCAGATGGTTCTGGAGACAGATATGCATTAGAAGGACCAATGAGAAGATTTGGACCTGAAGTGCGGGGTGGTGCTTATCCAGCAGATGGACCTGGAGGAAGGATGCCTCCTGAACGACTTGGGAGAGGAAGGCTAGGAGCAGATGGACCACACAGTAGAATGCCTCATGAAGGTATAGGAGGAAATTTTCAACCTGAGGGCCAAGGCGATATAGATTCCCCTCCTGGGCCAGCTGGAAGAATCCCAATGCAAGGTGGAGTCAGAAATCCACCATTTGCAGGACCTGGAGGAAGATTTCCACCGGAAGGTTCAAGAGGGAGAGGGAGACCTGGTGGTCCATTTAGAGGTCCAGTACCACTTTTAGATGTTCCTACTATAGGGTCTGATATTCAAGAGACTGATGTTGAGAGACCAGGATTTCCTCATATTGCGGGCAATGTACCAAAATTACAGGATAGTAATGCTTTAGTTAAAGACAACCAACAAAACTTGGACAAATGGAAGGATGGCAGACAGCCTTATGGTGACAAGAGTTTAAAACCAGAGAATGGTCAACCTGTTAGTAAGCCTGCAGTTCCAGGTAAAGGATTGCTTGGAGATGCCCCACCACTGGCTAAGCCTATGCCTGAAGACAAAGACAATAGGGATCTCGCTGACCGTGACAACAGACACATGGGACGACCTATGCCTTCAAGAGGATCTGATGATGGACATTTTGGTGGTGGGTATGGTAGAAGAGGTAATCCAGATTCTGCAAGATTTTCTTCAAGAGACATTTATCGGGAGAGAGATGATAGGTCACGGTCCAGGGGAAGAAATGAAGATCGAGATTATGACAGAAGAGGTGACTCGTATTACAGATCAGACAGAAGAGATGATCATTATCGCAGTAGCCGCTACAGTGATCGAGATTCAAGAAGCTATTCGGAAAGAGATCGTGATAGAGATCAGTCAAGACGAGACAGGGATTCTAGATCTGATCAGTCAAAAAGTGGGTCAGAAAGAGACAGAGAATCGAGATCTAGTCAGTCCAAGAGTTCTGCAGACAAGGATTCAAGAGGTGATTCTAAAGGTAGTTCTGACAAAGACAGCAGAACTGACAGCCGAGGCTCTAAACGGATTAGATCAGAAGATATTCGTGGATCTTATCATGTTGTACTTCATAGTATGTCATCAGATGTTTCATACCGTGAAGTCAGAAGATTCTTCGCACCCATCGAAATTCCATTTGATGGACTCAAACTAATTAATGATGAACAAGGTAGAAGAACCGGACAAGGTTACATCAAGTTTGCAAGCGACATGGATGTCGTCAATGCCCTTAAAAAGGCTGGAACAAATATGAATGGAAAGAAGGTTCAAATTCAGCGGTGTACTAAGGAAGATTATGAAACTGCTGTCGATTCATATATTCCTGACACGGATTCACCACCCATGCCTCAAAAGCGCCCCAAGCTAAATGAACCAGACAGTACCAAAGAACAGCCGCAGATAAGTACAAGTCCTCCATTTATGGCTGCATTGAAGGGATTGCCCCCAAAAATAACAAAGCAGGATATTGTTCAGTTTTTGTTGGGAATTAATATTGCTAATGGTGGAGATGCAGTGTATATTGACATTGATCAGAAAGGCATTGGAACTGGCACAGTTTATGTAGAAGTGTCCACACACGAAGATTTGAAGAAAGTATTTGCTTGCGAATGTAGGACCATGGGGCCCAGACTTATTCGTGTTAGCCAAGCAAAGAAAGAAGACATCGATGCAGTGTTAGATCATCAAAAGAAGTTCAGTCACTTTGAAAGTAATCTTGGAGATGTCGATAATAGAAAATTAGAATTTGGTAAAAATGATCAGTCTGTACTTGGAAAACCACCATCAGATAATGAAGCAAAACGAATTGGAAAAAATGATGCCGACAGTAGAGTACAAGAAGATTCCTACTTTGTGTGCTTGAATGGACTACCACCTCTTTGTACGCAGCGTGAAATCAGAGAATTTTGTCAAGGTTTGTCAATAGCTCCTCGTGGACTACAGATTTGCCATGATGGCGATGGCAAGCCAACTGGAGAGGCATTTCTCGAATTCCATTCAAAAGAACATCATGAAGGCTGTCTGCAACTTGACAAACACAACATGGGTCACAATCAGATATCGGTAGTAGGTGTTACTAAAGTTGAAATGGTGACACGGATGCGTCAAGCACGATTGGTCTCCAAGTTCGGACCGACAGCACGAAACCCCTTGCAGTCTGGTGGTCCTCCACTGATTGCAGACACCCCTGATGCTCCTGCTAATGACTGCACTAAATCCATACCTCCAGGAGTTCTGAAGAGACACTGGTTCTATCTGCGATGTTCCAATCTGCCCCTGTCGGTGACCATAAGGGAAATCCTGGGCTTTTTTCAAGGTCACAGTCCTGTGCCGGAGTCTATTCGTCTGCACTACACTGGAGATGGACATCCCACGGGGAATGCAGTGGTCGGGTTCGAGTCGCGGGACGAAGCTATGAAAGCCATGCACGAGCTGAACAACGCACTTTGCCGACAGAACAATGTGGTCATCAACCCAGCATCTTATTAGCGAGGTGAGTAATCAAAAGTGAGTATTACACATGGTGGTTAAAAATGTAGGCTATGGTAAGTGGCAGCATTTATTATAATGGACATAAAGACGGGGTGGGGTTGTTGTTGTTTTTTTGGGGCGGGGGGGGGGGGGGGTATTTTTATTTCATTATTTTTTATTTTTGTTTTTTGAGAGGGGTTGCCCCTAAATCGTTAATGCGGAGGCAAGTTATCTTTAAGATTTTCAAATAATCACCATTGTCAATGTATCTGCCAGAAAGAAATTTTAGGGTATGGCGCTATGAACTTGAATTTTTACAGTGTGTGTGCTGAATGCAACCGCAGTTGATAGGAAGTATGGGGGACCTCCCCCAGACAGAAAATGGGTTAAGGTTAAGAAAAATCATACAGTAATAATAAAGTCATTAATTTTGTCAAAAGGTCCACTAAAAGATAAAGTGTGCAAACAAAATTGAGTATGGCGCCATACCCATTTTACCCTCTAGTAGAAAACATGATTGTGCATTTATGTTTTCATACATTTATGCATTTAGCTGTTGTCAGAAATTATTATTTGTACCACTTTTTTTTGTATACCAACTCATTAAGCCGCATAACCACTAAGTCATTCGAAATCATTTGAACAGTTAATGTTGAGCTATTAATAAAAGAATATCAAATTGTATTTGTGTGTGTGTGTGTGCCTATGTGTGTGTGCCTATGTGTGGTGTGTGAGTGCCTGTGTTCATATTGCTGTGTCAGACTGTTTATTTATGCGTGTCTGTGCATATCTTTGTTATTTTCAGAATTATTATTAAGGCTATGTTAAACGGCACATTGATTAAAAACCATGGATGGAATTGTCTCCTTGATCTTAAGTTTGCAACCTTTCGCTTGGCAATATCTCTAACTATGCAGTAATTATTTCTATACAGTACTGTATCGCGATGAGAGGTCAACAATAAAATACATTGATTTATGGCAGCTGTATCGCAATCATATTTATCCCCAAAAAGCAGTGTTTTTCTCCACTGGATAGTGTGGCAGTCACTCTGTTGATTATTAAAATTGTTGTCTACACAATACCATGCTGTACAGTGTTATAATGTAACAGTCTTCACTGTCGACTAAAGATAATCTCTTGATAATAGGAGATTTTTTTTATTGAAGTGAAAATAAGATACCCATGTGTAAATATTAAAATAATTCTCATTTGCTGAAAATTTGAAATACATTTTAAGGCCATTTTTTCACAGTTCACATATGGGAAAAAACGGCCTAAATAAATATATTTCTTATTTTCAATATATTACAGTATGTTACAATGGCAGCAAACTCGGCTAGACATTGTACTGGTATATAATTTAATAATAAGAAAGGTGTAATTTCCAAAAATGTCTTAAACTGCCTAATAACTAGGGTCATTATCATTAATTATCGTCTCGGGCCCTACCTGTATCGTTGCACCTCTAATTTTGATACTGTAGTTGAAGTATGAATGTTGTCAGATACCATTAACACTCAAAATCCTAACAAATTGGGGTGTAAAAAACAAAACAAACAACACAAAAAAAAACCTCTTCAAATAACAACCAAACAAGTGTGTAAATTGTCATTTATTTACCTACAGTAAGGCCTCCACGAATCCAAAATATTGGACTCTAGTACTCGAGGGTCAAACTCGACCCGGACCCGAGTATCCAACACTTACACTAGATGATAATGAGACTAAGGAATAAAGTAAAATAGCATTATGCATCTTGATTCCAGCGCTGAATATGTTTGTCAAATCATGTCATTATATTGCATTTCACAGATTCGACGTTTGTTTTCCCTCCATGTCTCATAGCTCTATAATATAACCGGCGGCAAGCTGCTTGGCATATGGCAAAATGACGTAAACATATACATAATTAAATGAGAGTACTCTTCCTTACATGAGTACTCATGTCCTGTGAATGGACTAGAGTCTTGCTAGACTCGGCCCATGCCCGAGTACTCGAGTACTCGTGGAGACTCGACCTACAGTTAGTTGTCTTTGAATTCAGGTGGCTTATATATGTATGCAGAAAATAGAGTTCATAAATATATTCTCCAGAGCGTTTTAATTAGTAACCATTTCTGTGTATAAGATGATGGGCTGTAGCAAAACGTTTATTTCCTGCTTAGTCATACAGACCATAAAATACAACTAAATTACTCTGTTTTATTTAAGTATTGGCTGTTAAATGTTACTGCATTCATGTTTATTGGTGTGTTAAGAGCGAAAGGGGAGCAATGGTTTGCATTCTTGGTTGTTGCTTTTTCTGTACAACGCGCAGTAAACTTACAATACACAGCAGACAGACCTGGCAAATGATTGAACCAATAATATGGAGATAAACGTGAAAACAACATTTCTAAAGTATAATTCATTACAACTGAACTAAAAGTAAAATTATAACTGACACAGTATGGATGAGATGTTTACAAATTATAAATAACTGACATATTTTGTAATGAACTTCATAAACTTAACATGTATGAGTGTTGTGTTTATGTGAAAAGCGTGTGTTTTGTAAGATTATGATTGCTCTAGGTAGTGTGCATTTGAACCACATCATCTCATTACATAATGGACGTTAAAAATTATTTATCTAAATGTAATCTATAACAGACGGGGAAACTCTTTATACTCTGGCAGTGTAACCTCATAAAAAAAACTAAGAATATACACTGTTTAAAAAAACAGTGTAATCTGGCAGGATTCGAACATACTTTGCGGACTCGCGTATATACTAGATTTAATCTTTACTGTGCTAAATTAGATTTTAACGTATTTTTAATTCATTGGCTGTTAATGGTAATTTCGCCTGATATGCAGACATCGCACCCCTGATACAGTTCCAGGAGTTATTAGCAGCTCCCCTTACCATGTGAATTTATATAGCGTCTATATACTTTAATTTAGGATATGGTAATATTTTAAATTATCTAAAATTGAAGGGAAATTAATCACTCCCTAATTAACACACACACACACACACATGCGTGTATTATTATTTTTAAAAATATTGAAATCTGATCTCGTATCTGCACTCCACTTGCGCGTGTGTGCGTGCGTGTATGTGTGCCAGTGGCTCTTACTGTTTTTACCTGTGCGTGTCTGCACGTCTAGTTATTTTTAGAATTGCATGGTATATCGTCAACAGTATAGAAGACTTTATTTCAGAGACAAATTATTGACGACTGGATAGTGTTCTATTTCAAGAGAGATGTCTCCAAAACAAAATATCAAATAGCAAGCAAAATACTTTAACAAGTCATATGATGTGACTGGTCACACGAAACTGGTCAAAATATCTGTACTAATATCTCGCTGCAATGGAATGTAAACTAGTGTCTGCTACTAGTAAGTTAGTATCTTGATCGAAATAACGGGGGAGGGGGTTGCGGTAAGTAACAAAGATACAATAATATAGCCTCTTCTCCAAAAACAGAAAGGTAGCTTTTTATTTATTATTTGCCTTCGTATCTTGCTCTAAATGCTAGAATCGGTCCTAATTTTATTAGGTTACTATAGGCGATGTAAAGACTGACAGTGATGTTTTTGAAATAGTCTCATTTTCACTGTATTGTGTGAAGTCACTGAGACTGTTTCTGAAAGAAAGTATCGGAAACTTTGTAGATGTACCATACAATACTACAGTAACCATATATAAACGATCGTTTGTAGATGTTACACTGAGTTTTTTCTTACCTATATTAAGTAATACCTATCCCCCACTCCCCAAATCCCACCCCAACTACTACAAAAACCAATCAACACCCATAAAAAAATGACATAATAATAATGAAAGAAAAACAAACCAAATGAACACACCAATTTCTTTTCTGAGATACTGTCATAATTAGTAAGTGTATGTTCGGGGCTTTAGATTACACTAATTTGGGCACAACAGGCGTTTTGTCTGTTCTGAGCACATCAAGGTCTTTTTTAATGTGGCAATGTTAATAATAACTGGTAAAAAGTTGTCTACATTCAAAAATGCATTTCAAGTTATTTTAATCTAATTAGACCTTAAAGGCATATTGTCACAAACCATTGACCTATTACATGATCTAACGTTTTAAAGTATTATTTAAAAAAATATATATTTGATTTGTCCCTAAATGTACTTTATTCAACCATCTACGTAACCACCATACTCCACTTATTAAGGATATTTTGTAAAAAAAAAAAAATTGAATTATGACAATGGTCCATAATTAAACAACTAACATTGCTGAGAGGGTTGGCATGGATTTCATTCCATCATAATGTAGTTAAAGTGATGCAGTAGCTAGATTTGGTCTGAAAATTAATGTAATTTTGATTTATTATTCATTTTTAGAGAAATAAGGTCCTTAAATCTGTAACAGTATGCCATTAACATTCCATTGGTTTTGAGGTGAAATGTTTTGAGGTTAGCATGTTTTTACTTAATTTTGGCTTGTTTATTTTGGGCACATCCTTTACTGTCTTAGCGTTGGTGCAATCTAAAGCCACCATGTTTCAAACGTATCACATCGGGTATTTCTGCGTTCGATACGTAATACGAATATAAAAACGAATATAAAAACCCATACAAATTATGCACATTGTTTAAGTTTATAATACCATCCAGTTATATAATAAATTGTATTTTTGTTAAAATCGTGTACAATTATATATGACCCGACATGCCAACACAGTTACCGTATGCTAAACGTCTACCTCTCGGATGATCACACCAGTGTTGTCAACTAACAACTGTTGGAGCGCCAATTTTGTCTTCCCATCAGTTAACACAGATTACTAATGTAAAATACGAACTCAACTGCAGCTTTAACGAATTCCGAAGTGTTTTCTATATCAACGGATAGTGTCAACTGCTGTGATACACCATACACATCTCGTCACCATCTTTTAATTAATGCAATGTACAACTAAATGCATCCAGAGCGTCTGTATGGCAAACACAATATTCAGACTTGGACAATTATACAACAGTAAATGGGGATTTAGGAATTCCACATCACAGAAGGAAGACTGAAATGGACTGTTTAATCAAACACAAATTTTAAGTTTCTGCGTTTGTATCTGTGAGTAGGTCACCTTAATAGGTTTATCTAAATGTTTGACATCCAATAGCCCATGATTAATATGTCAGTGTGCTCTAGGGGTGTTGTTAAACAAAACAAACTTTATTTTAATAGGTTTATTTCCTCATCCCATCCATTGCCCACGGAAGGTATATCAAAGGCCTTGATATGTACTCTCTTATCAGTACGAGTAGCCTAAATTGCGAAAGTCATTTCCAGTTTCTCTTGACTAAGTGTTGTAAAAACCATAATACTTGATAGCACTGAGCCATATTTTAAAATGTGCTGTGGTGTCGTTAATTAAATATTCCTTTTGTTTCATTGATCGACTAAACCCTTGTTTTCATCCCTGTTGGTCTTCAAAGAAATACGCTTATTAGGATTGACAGTATGCATCTTACTTCATTGCGAGCTGTGTTCTGTACAGAGCATGAAGTACACATAGATGATGGATGTCAATAACGGTTACCACGGATTCCTTATTTAAAAACATACCACAGAAGTCTCAAATTTAGATAAGTCTTAAAAATTCAACAGTTTTTCCAAGGTCAGTATGTACGAACAAGAAAAACAACAAAAAATAGTGGTATTAATTTAACCTGCATTGATTATTTACACCGTCAAAATTGAGCAGTTGTGTTTAGAAAATAATGCCTTGATGTCGTCTGATTTACGATCAGAGACATCTGCCTGGACAATATGTCAAGATTATTATGTGAATAATAGCGTTTCAGCCGTTGTAAATAGTATGGATCTTAATGTTAACTGGTCGTTCGTTTTCTCTTGATATTCCTGCTAGCCAGTGGTTAAAACGGCTAAATAGCGATCAACATGACCTTGACAGGATGTCAAGAAGTTCATTAGTATTGATTTACCACCAGGCTTAATTTAAAAGCAGAGCGCTCGCCTGATCGACTTTGGTCGCAGGATTAAAGGAGAGGACAATTAAGGCATTTGGCCTGGTATGCATATTCAACAATATATAATGCACATTACTGCATAATATCAACACGTATAATCGTATAGTTAGTTAATAAAACGGTTAAATGTGACGGCTATTATATATAACGGGCGCAGCCATTTTGTACCATCTCAGTGAGTACGCCCTCTGGCGTAATACTTAACGCGTAACGTCAGGAATGAGCCTTAGAACTAGAGAAACACAATCTACCTGGTTTTTGCGGGATGATAAATAGTCATACATTGCAATGTTCTGATTAATACACATCCCAGTAAGCCAGCAATAAGTATATCCAGCACTATATATATTATTTTTCAATATAAAATAAAATACCATTGTCGAAGTGGCTACACAACAAGTCGAACAGATTAACAATGTTTTGCCCATGCATTAACATACGTACTGAAAATACGTACTGAAATGATAACACGAGTGTTTTCTTAGTTAATTGGTCTACGCTGTTAGTTGCTTCTACCTGTGATTTATGATTGGCAGGTGTGTATTTGATTGGTAACCAGACGAGCCAATTAATTGACGCTGTCTAGACACAAAAATACATACCGGTATTGTGGAATATTACGTGTCGCCCCTAAAATTGTAATGGACATGGTTTATTACTGTAAATAGTTCTGTAAAACTATTGATTAAGTAAACTTTTCCATCTAAAACCACAAAACTGACCAATTGCATAATCCCAAAGAAAAGAAAACTATCACTTGGGTATCGTGGGTTGTCGTTTTTGCACCAACGTAGCATATCAATAGGCCTAATAGTGTAAATTTTTCCTTTGGATTATTTAACCGAGAAAAATACTATAACCCCATTTAGTTCCGTTAATGCAACTTGAAATATATATAGTTAAATAGTTCTATTATATTATTACGTCATTTATGCTGTTTTACAAGTCAGGTTGATCAAAGAGAAGCGCCTTGTCGAAAATTACTGCTTTTGTTTACACTGTACATACAGGAGATGGTCAGGAGCTGACATCACTTCGCCCCAAGCTATCCCACCGGACGTCACAAAAACGAAACAAAATGGCTGCCCCCAGTTAGCAGGAATAATTATGTTTTTTTATTAACTCTAAAATTACGCGTTTTTCATTTGCTAAAGTGTCGGTATATGTTGGTGGTCCGGGTATGCATCTTTCCAACACACAAGGCTCTTGTTTGAGCTGACCCTACCTTTAAACCCGCAGCAATCGCATATATTGTTAAACAACTGCCAAAATACTGATATTTCGCCATTTAGAAGGCGTATCCATTGTTTTAGCCTTTAACTACGAAAGCTATCTAGAAATCTGCCCGTACTAACAGTGATTGTAGGATAAATACATAACGATTGTATTAAAGTATTAAAATAGTAGGTAAAAGCTCTGCGTAGAGTATGGACTATTTCGTCCAAAATAACTCAACTGTTGATTGACTGACATTGACCAGACGATTCCAGACCTGCACAAGGATGCAGTCACTGACCAAACGAGTTCGCCATCTCCTAAACGGCTCAGGGAATATACCATCAGACCGACAGCTGGTAGTTTGTGGCGTGGAATTTCACATACCAAGTGTGCCCAACAAACTGCGTCGGACACTGCTAACTGTGGGTTGGTAGTGTTGTGGGTTTTTGGGGAAATTTAAAAAAAAAAAAATGTTTTTTTTTTTTTTTTAATGTTTTAATCCGATACAACATCGGTCGTGAGAATTTTTTACAAAGTTGGTGCAGACTGATCATCGACTTTTAAACCTTAAAGAAAGAAGAAAAGAACCCATCCACATACCACTATTTAATATATTTTCTGATGGGTCGTAATGTTAATTCTGCGTTTCGCTCGTTCGCTCTCGCACTCACTCTCACGCATGCATACATACAAGCTTGGAATAACCAATGTAATAGGCGCAAAATGGCCACTGGATACAAATATGCTGGTGTCTTTAAATTTCCATTGTTTTTTTCCACGGCCGACATGAACAAACGTGTGTGTTGCTGTGAAGGATCGTACCACTCTTTGCTGTAGTGGTGTCTTTCAACCAAACAAACATGCCACACACACACACACACACACACTCTCTCTCTCTCTCTCTCTCTCTCTCTCTCTCTCTCTCTCTCTCTCTCTCTCTCTCCATCCCCATCTCCATTGGAGAAAGGATAAGGATGTTGATTTCACTAACAAAGAATACAGAACTGTAAACATGACATGGATGATCCGTGTGACGTGCTTCCCACAAGGCCGTGTTGGTGTGAGCTGCTGGATCATTCCAACATCTTGATTGTTTTACATATCCAAGACGACGCTTCATTGGTGGTGGGCGGGCGGATGGATGGATGAATATAAGATTAAGAAAGTATGTAGAGTGACTGGTGGCGTATTGTATATCATTTGTATGTTAACATTGCATTGCATTTCCATATCCCCCACCCCCAAATCAAAACGTTTTTACTGTATTAATTTTTATAAAAATGATGCATACATTTACATACATAGTGTGGATTGCGTCCGCCCCCCCCCCCCCTCCCGTATAATCCTAGTGAGTGGTGGGCACGGGGTCCATGTTCCTCACTCTCCCCCCCCCCCCCCCATTCCCCCAATAAAACTGTTTTTTACCGTTTTAAATTTTCTAAAATAATTTGTCTGGGTTCGTCTCCCCGACCCGCAATATAACATCCTGCAATATATTATTGAATACCACAACTTCGTCTGAAACGTTAGTTGTCAGAACGCTGAGCATCTTGGCTAGGGGCATGACATATTTCGAGATTTATATGACACACTTCTTCAGTATTATTTTTATTGTTGCTTGTCGGAATGATCTTTAATACTACAGTGAGATTAAATGGGTATGTAATAAACAAGTTGTAGATATTGCAAACAAACGAAATAAAGCTAGAAAGACGCTAAAGTACTAATCAAAATTATACCCAGGTGATTTTCCAGTCTTACATATTGGTTATAAAAATACCTGAAATAAAAACCATAAAAATGTGTCAGTATTATCATGACCTGTTATGGTATTCAAACAACCGATACCAAAAATGACAATAAATGACCTGTTACAGATAGAAATATGAGATGTATTTACAATTTTACTGCAAAACGTATGCAATTTGACACCCAGTTTTTATATTGAACACACCTGATGCCACCCTCTGCTTAGCTTAGTACTTGTGATTACACTTGTCCGCTTTAATCAATATCAATCTGGGTGTTATAGTCTGTTCCAAATTACATACGTTTTGTAGTAAAATTGTTAATACGTAAATACGTCTCATATTTCTATCTATAACAGGTCATTTATTGTCATTTTTTCTACCGGTTGTTTGAATACCATAACAGGTCATGATAATACTGACACATTTTTTTGGTTTTTATTCCAGGGATTTTCATAACTAATATACAAGACTGGAAAATCACCTGGGTTTAATTTTGATTAGTACTTTAGTTAACGACGCAATTGACGAATTTTTATTACGGTTATATGGCGTCGAACATATGGTTAAGAACCACAGCTAATTAGAGGAAAGCTCCTACCGCTATTCCATTGGCTACTCACTTCGATTTAATAGAAAGGGCTATTTTATATGCACCATCCTATATACAGGATAGTACATACCACGGCCTTTGCTATACACGTTATGGAGCAGTCTGGAACGAGAAATATCCAATGCTTATTAGACTAGCGCTTTGCCACTGCGTTACGTCTATCCCCTCTCTCCTACCTCATTAAAATATCGTCTAAAGCTGTAAACTAACCGGCCACGAGCGCTTATTTTAGAAATCATTGATTTGAATCGCCGTATCCTAACCGCACGTGGGGCGGGACATAGCCTAGTGGTAAAGCGTTCGCTTGATGCGCGGTCGGTCTAGGGTCGATCCCCATCGGTCGACCCATTCGGCTATTTCTCGTTCCAACCAATGCTCCACAACTGGTGTAAGAAAGGCCGTGGCATGTACTATTCTGTCTGTGGGATGGTACATATAAAAGATCCCTTGCTGCTAATCGAAAAAAGTAGCCCATGAAGTGGCGATAGGGGTTTCCTCTCTCCGTATCTGTGTGCTCCTTAACCATATGTCTGACGCCATATAACTGTAAATAAAGTGTGTTGAGTGCGTCGTTAAATAAAACATTTCCTAACCGCACGCGTCCAGTTAGGATAAGGCAATTGAAATCAAATTGATGCTTTCTAAAATAATCGCTCGCGGCCGATTAGAGTACAACATAAGATGATTAGATAACACTGTATAGACGGACACAAATATTTAAAGATGAAAATGTAGTCGCAACAATTATAACCATAACAATAAACTCGAGACGGTCTATTTAATTACAAACCAAGTAAGGTACTGGTTAAAAAAATTTTTTTTAATAATAATAGTAATAAATTCCACCAAGCACAGTTTTAGTTGTTTAATGGCACTAGAACTCATTATTAATCATCGGCACTTCATTAGTAGCAATGTGTCCAACAACGGGTATCGATCCCAGACTATCCTTACCAGCATTGAACGTAGTTTTCTTACAATGGTATACACTATAATTTTATGAATTTCTCAACCGATTGGAGCAGTGCGTAACCCTGTAGTAAGTAATCGGTCTAGGATCAATCCCCGTCGGTTGGCCCATTGGCTATTTTTCGTTGCAGCCCGTGCATTGCGGCTGGTATATTAAAGGCCGTGGGATGTGCTAACATGTATGTGTGATGTTTAGAAACGATCCTTTGCTTTCAATAATATATATATATCGGATGACTTCTCAAAGACGACGTCAGAATTACCAATGTAGCATCCAATAGCAGGTGATTAATAAATCAATGTGTTCTAATGGTGTCATTAAACAAAATAAACTTTAAATTGTACACAAATAAGTGTGTGTGTGTGTGTGTGTGTGTGTGTGTGTGTGAGCGAGCGAGATTGATTTTTTCAAAACGCAATTTACAATATTCAAGAAGTTGGGAAGGTCTATAAATATTTAATATAACTTTTTGGTAATGGTCGATGTTGAAGCCATTCTTCATGACGGTCCCGTGTTGTAGTCGATGAATACCAGATTTTAAAAGTATGCTTTTCTTAAATGCGGGCGTTTCATCATTGTAAAATGAATTTGGTTACAAGACAAAATCAGCCTTGGCAAATTTTAAATCTGCGCCTGCCGCCCCCTCCCACGTAGCTATAATATAGAATTTTTTTTCGCTCGTTCACGGTGTTGGTCCACTGTGCTTTTATCCACATTCTACGGCAATCTAATTAAAATTCAAGTTTAAGTTCCAAGTTCTTTATTGCCTTAAGATTTACATCTTATCAGCATTAATAATAACATAAATATAAATACATCTATATACAATATGTACAAACAGTGGTGGATAATAATAAATAATATAATTAATCATTCAATTACTTAATTAATCAATAAGATAATTAAGTAACATTGAATTAAAATATTTATATGATCAATACATACTTATAAATAACAATAATTATATTTCACTATTCATTAAATTACTATAAAATTACACTATTTTTTTTGTTCTATTAATTAATTAAAGAATTCCTTATTATATTTGGCGTTATTAGGTCCACTGGTTAATTACTATTACCTGTGGATCTAACAGCACCCCGTTGGAGCTCATGCTCAGTTGACCTCTCATTCGACCAATCAAAACCTTACTTGCAAAATCATGCCAGTGATTTGAAAAGAATTTGAAAACATTCGTGATTATGCCGAGGGTATACGAAATGATTCGGGTGAATTACGAAGTATGCCGGAAACTAATTTCAGTTTAAAATTTTATATAAAATTCATTTCAAGACGGGGAAAAAAAAAACTGTGATGGTATAGCCATAAAATCTGTTTATACTAGTATTCAATCCAGAGTTTATTACTGCACTTTTCCACCTGTTTTTTACTGCGGAAATAGACCAACAAGTTCGCCTATTGCATAAAGTCTCGCCCGATATTTTTAGAATTTGTATGCTCCCGAATAACGCTATACTAGGCGAAATGTAATTGGTCGATATTTAAATTATTTATAGACGAAATGTCGCCTGGACATGGAAGTCCACGCAATGCTGTCAGATCTACTGGTAGACCAGTAGAGCTAATTTTAATCAGATTGATTCTACGGAGAGTGGTTGTGGATACATGAATCAAGTTTGAAATAATACCTTGACAAATCAATGTACAGCTCGAAGCAAAATACCAGAAACATTGTACTGTCACTAAAGTGAGTCAAAATGTTTAATCAAAAACCTTTTAATAAACCATCAATTTTTGTTTGTCGTTTTATGGAAAAAGAAATTTTCCCATGCTCTGTCATCCTATTGAACTGTAAAGTGGATGTTGCTGGATAGATGAGTTTGTTAATCCAGACTAGGAGCACGATTGGGGTGATTATTTGCGCGAGGACACGAGGAGCAGTAATATAAAGCTGAAAACTTCGAAGCCTCTTCTGAGAGTTGTCTCAAGAAGCTTGGCACTGGATGTGTATGGATGAAGAAGATTCCATCTGAAACATTCAACACAAAACACCACCAGGCTTTCTGCCAGAAAATAATTTAAAAGTACGCAATAGAAACAAAACTGATAAGTGCCTCCGTGTAGGTGGTGGTGGGTTTGAAATCATTTGAAATTGGACATTGCAGTGTACTTTTAAAAATTCTAAAACTATATCCATTAATTTCCAAAATTTTAGGGTACACTGTTTTACCCTTCGTATCCTCCGGCAGAAAACCCTGAACACTTTCCACCTGTGATGTTTCAGACGGAGCAGTAATTTGATAGGGAGCTTTATTTTAAACTGCATTTCTGTTAATGAGTAGTGATATCGCAATTTTGTTACACATGGTGTAAAACTAGGTAAGAAACGCTTTAGTCTAATAAGCTACTCTCTTGATTAGTACCAAGTGATGTGTAAGTAGACGAAGTAAAGGGCTGTCCGTCCCTATATCATGCTACCTACCGTAAAAGTACAAATTGTGTTTAAGCGGATATATTTTCAGCATTCCGAGCTCTATTGTCTTAACTAACCAGAAATTTTGCTGGAAAAAAATATATATTTGAGAATGGTGGCTTGGGTGAAATTTATTTTCATACATTTCAACTGCATGCATAGACTGGCTATGAGAATTCGGGAATGGCGTGGCCCTCTGCTTATATTAGTTTTTCTTTTCTGGTTTTGTTTTCATTTTGCCATTTTCACTTGTTTGTTTGCCCGGTTAGACTGGCATTTTCAGAGTCGCTTTGTTCTACTGCTCGTTGACCTTTACCCATGGCAGTGACATTTAATCGTTTGGTTAATCCATAAGCATGTACAGTAATTAACGGCTGTTATTTTTTAAACCTACGGCATTAGTACACAGCCAATTACATTAGTATGGTTGTAACTTGTTTGCTGTCTGTCGATGTATCTTGAAGTAATGACATCTTTTCATTAAATTTTATACTCTTTCTTTTACCAAAATTAGTGTTTACCGTGTAACATTTTTGGCTTGAGCCATGTTATCTTATAATATCCTTACTGGGGCCAGCAGAAAATGATAAAAACAATGTTAAAGATTGTTTTGGTTTTTAAAGTTAAAGTTTGTTTTGTTTAAAGACACATCTAGAGCAAATTGATTTATTAATCATCGGCTGTTGGATGTCAAACGTGCTTATGACTCGTAGTCAGAGGAAACCCGCTACATTTTCCCATTAGTAGCAAGAGATCCTTTATATACACTTATCCACAGACAGAAAAACATATACCACGGCCATTGACCAGTTGTGGAAAAACAAACCGGCTGAATGGATCCATCGAGATGGTTTGATCCTGCGACGCAAGCACCTCAGGCGGAAGATAATATTAATACGTAATTTTAAAATATGACGACTGTGTGTCAAAATTACAAAATGTTTTATAGCCAGTCGATGTGCTCTAGTGGTGTCGTTAAACAAAACAGTCTTTTGTTCAGTACAATGCCTAGCCATACTTCTACAAAACTGCTAAAAGTTCTGCTCCGTCATACCTGTAGTGGTAAAAAAAAACTCTCTTCCTTTTCCTTTTAAAACATATTGTATAGATGGATGAAAGTAGCAATGTTTAGTCACACAATTCACCGTTCAGAGCTACATGTAAAATTTTGGTGTACTAAATTACAAGTGCTTGTTTCATCCCACATTGATTTCTAGTTTCTGTAATTTCTGTCCATAAAATTTTCCACCACAAGATTTGTTTTCAACCTTTCAACCTGGAATATTCAAAGCTTTACTTAAACAGACCAGGGTCAGTCAGTCAGTGTGCGTGCGTGCGTGCGCGCGTCTTTCTCTCTCTCTCTCTCTCTCTCTCTCTCTCTCTCTCTCTCTCTCTCTCTCTGTGTGTGTGTGTGTGTGTGTGTGTGTGTGTGTGTGTGTGTGTGTGTGTGTGTGTGTGTGTGTGAGAAGTTGGTGAGATTTGGAATACAACAGATCTTTCCATTAGTTCAAGAGTACATAGTCATGTACAAATGCAGTCTTCGCAATGAGGAAAATTAAGGCGAGCAGAAGATCACTCCTAAAATTGTTCTAGGTGCGCAATCATATGAACTTTCAAATAAAACATTAAAAAAATGTATTGCAAGGCGATCAATTTGTCACTCTCCTAAAACTTTACAGGCCAGTGTGGAGGGGAGCGTGAGCGTTCACTCGCCTTTCGTGGTGAAGACTGCAAATGTGTACATAAAATACATAATGCAATGGTTTCAGAATTAACGGGCTCTGTGTATGACTGATAAACTCGTAAAAACGTGTTTGTCTGCGAGTTTAAACACACTGATTTTTCATTCTTAAACTTGCCACATATTTTGAAATGGAAACTGCTACAAGCATTATTCTTCAATATATCCGTACTACAACGATGTACCTAGTACTTAGGGCGGTCGAGTCATGCTACCTCGGAAAATATTGGGGAGGGGTATGGAAATTCGTTTGGAGCAGGATGGGGGTGGGAGGTGAGTCGACTTCCGGAACTCGATATCCCTCCCGCACACGTGCCTGATTTAACGTATTTCCACTAATAAGCGCCAGGACCCATATTCACAAAAAAGTGTAAATCTACGTCTACGACTAGCATTTACGTGTGCCGTAGATTTACGTTTACGTGCAAGAAGCACCTTATTCTCAAAGATGGTCGTAAATATAAACGTAACTTAGTTGGACGTAAATCTACGATTTAACATTCTCACTGGAGTAATTAATAAAAACACATTAGAAACGATGGCTACAGGGTAAATAACAAATGCGCAAAACGCAATTTTGTTTGTCGTCTGCTAACAATAACATTGCGAACAGTGAACCATGGCATTTTGGTATTGGTGGCGATCCGCGTTTTGGTACGAACTTGAGGACATTTCTTGAAAAGGAAAAGATAACTCAGGAGAAATTGGCCAAGTCGAAAACATCCGTTCGATCACGAACAAAAATATGTTCAATCCGTGGGCGTTCGCCATAGCAAACTGCTTCATTTATTGGAAATGCTGCTAGTTTCCGTAAATAATAGTAAATAACGGTGATCGTGCTTGATTTATTATATGTACACAACTTACGTGCAGCGTTAGTTCCAACCTGAGGCACTCTTATATTTACGTCAACTTTACACGTAACTTACGTTTTCGTTGTTTCGTGAATAGCTCTTCAGTCGTAGATTTACGTTTACGTGTAAAACTAGGCTTACGATATTTTGTGAATATGGGTCAAGGACCCATATTCACAAAAAGGTGTAAATTTACGTCTACGACTAGCACTTACGTCTGCCGTAGATTTACGTTTACGTGCAAGAAGCACCTTATTCTCAAAGACTGTCGTAAATGTAAACGTAACTTAGTTGGACGTAAATCTACGATTTAACACTCACCGGAGAAATTAAAAAAAAACCCATTACAAACGATGGCTACCGGGTAAATAAATGCGCAAAACTCAATTTCGTTTGTCGTCTGCTAACAATAACATCGCGAACGGCGAACCATGACATTTTGGTATTGGTGAGGATCCGCGTTTTGGTACGAACTTGAGGACATTTCTTAAAAAGGAAAAGATAACTCAGGAGAAATTGGCCGAGTTGAAAACATCCGTTCGATCACCAACAAAAAATGTTAAATCCGTTGGCGTTCGCCATCGCAAACTGCTTCATTTATTGGAAATGCTGCCAGTTTCCGTAAATAATAGTAAATAACGGCGATTATGCTTGATTTATTATAGGTACACAACTTACGTGCAGCGTTAGTTGCAACCTGAGGCACTCTTATATTTACGTCCAACTTTACACGTAACTTACGTTTTCGTTGTTTCGTGAATAGCTCTTCAGTCGTAGATGTTTTGTGAATATGGGTTCAGGACCCATATTCACAAAAAAGTGTAAATTTACGTCTACGACTAGCACTTACGTCTGCCGTAGATTTACGTTTACGTGCAAGAAGCACCTTATTCTGAAAGCTGGTCGTAAATGTAAACGTAACTTAGTTGGACGTAAATCTACGATTTAACACTCTCACTGGAGTAATTAATAAAAACACATTAGAAACGATGGCTACCGGGTAAATAACAAATGCGCAAAACGCAATTTTTTTGTCGTCTGCTAACAATAACATTGCGAACAGTGAACCATGGCATTTTGGTATTGGTGGGGATCCGCGTTTTGGTACGAACTTGAGGACATTTCTTAAAAAGGAAAAGATAACTCAGGAGAAATTGGCCGAGTCGAAAACATCCGTTCGATCACGAACAAAAATATGTTCAATCCGTGGGTGTAAGCCATCGCAAACTGCTTCATTTATTGGAAATACTGCTAGTTTCCGTAAATAATAGTAAATAACGGCGATCGTACTTGATTTATTATATGTACACAACTTACGTGCAGCGTTAGTTGCAACCTGAGGCACTCCTATATTTACGTCCAACTTTACACGTAACTTACGTTTTCGTTGTTTCGTGAATAGCTCTTTAGTCGTAGATTTACGTTTACGTGTAAAACTAGGCTTACGATATTTTGTGAATATGGGTCCAGGTCTGTACGCCCTAACACTTTGCAACAACATAATCGCCGGGACTCCAATAAACGCCGGGTAAGACAGCCAAAAACTGATTACTCCCTGGCATAATTTAGGAACTTTACGTGGACAAATAATATTAGTTTGTTCGTTGTTTTGTTAAAGTTTGACCGGCCTCGGTGGCGTCGTGGCAGGCCGTCAGTCTACAGGCTGGTAGGTACTGGGTTCGGATCCCAGTCGAGGCATGGGATTTTTAATGCAGATACCAACTCCAAACCCTGAGTGAGTGCTCCGCAAGGCTCAATGGGTAGGTGTAAACCACTTGCACCGACCAGTGATCCATAACTGGTTCAACAAAGGCCATGGTTTGTGCTATCCTGCCTGTGGGAAGCGCAAATAAAAGATCCCTTGCTGCTAATCGGAAGAGTAGCCCATGTAGTGGCGACAGCGGGTTTCCTCTCAAAATCTGTGTGGTCCTTAACCATATGTCTGACGCCATATAACAGTAAAAACAAAAATGTGTTGAGTGCGTCATTAAATAAAACATTTCTTTCTTTCTTCTTTGTTAAAGTTTGAAGCTTTGTTACAGTTCAAAATTAAAGTTTAAAACTAAATATATTTATAAGTTTGTAGTTTTTAGCTTTAATTTCTAAAATGTGTTTGAAAAAGTAACGGCCGGGTCCACGACAATTTTGAAATGAATAATTGGCCGGGCGCTTATTAGAGGAAATACGGTATATGGTATCAATGTGGTAATATCTTAAATAGCTCCCCATAAATTAGGGGAACAATTAGTCACTGTCCTCAAATTGTTTTCGCGACGAGGTCTGTCGAACAAGGCTTAACGTCCAAGTTGGATAAAGCAATCAAAACTACGTTTGTTTTTCAGTTATAATGCGAATATAAAGTAAAATGTCTACAATACGGGACCCTCTTAATCCTGCCATATCTTACCATCTCATAACTGCAATATATAGAATATACATTTTCACCAGCTTTTGAATATTTGTGATTTAATTGGCAATAATTATTGAAACCTTGATTTATGGGATTCGTTTTTGTTTTCATATTTAGTTTCTGATCCTGGATGTGCCAAAGGGCACGTCATTTAAACATCTACTTCTACCCCTTCTCATTTGCAGATTTTATAGATGAGAGGTTTATTTCCTAAACGCCGAGACTGGGTTTTTGCCCAAACCATCTGTACATAGAACAAGATTCCGCGGACTGGTGATCCAGATTGATAAACATTAACGACCACAGTTCGTCTACACGTTTTAAATAGTTTCTTTTAATTTCGTTTCCTGGGCATAGAGGAAACATACAGCACCGAATGCAGAAATCGGAATCGTTTGGTTATCGGAGTGAAAAGGAAGACGACCTGCAGTTTCCAGAAGCACAGATTCTTGTTGGATTCACATGGAAGAACTAGACAAAGAGGATAGTATTCGGCAAAAGCAGTCATAGTCGGCTGCTTTAAGTCATTATGTTGTGAATTATTTAATCACCCTCGAGTATCGGTCATGTTTTTGTTTATTAGTATGTTAGTAATTGCGAATCAGTATATGAGTCGACCATTCACTGACATCTTATTGTATTTAACATTTATTTTGTTTAAGAACTCGCACATTTCCTTCCAATTTCCGTTGAAAAAAAAACATTAAACAAATTAAACAGAATTTGTTAACGATTATTTGACTATCGACAGCTATATGTAGGTCTGTGTCTTCAAAATATCGGAACTATTAAGTAAGGAGCACGGGTCAAGTTTAGATGGCGGTTGATGATTTTTTATAATTTACAACAGTATTTAACGTAAGCTGTGTTGTCAGTGATTCTAATTGTCTTTTTCATTGTGTTAATTAAGTTAACACTAGTCGTGTTTGTGGTTTTGGACCAATTAGGTTTATCTTTAAATCTTACCCCGTGCTTGTGAAATGCTTAGAGAGTCTAGACTCGATATAGTCTTGATACCTGAAGTAGAGGCAACGCTGTACAAATTGTATTCATTTGATGTCAAGAAAGATTTGAGTCAAAATTCTAAAAGTATTGTAAGCACGAGTCCTGAACGACAAACACATTAACATCTTTATTGTCCACAAGAAGACTGACTGGACGTGGTACTCATGCATTCAAAAGTGATCTTTATAAATGACGACGTAATAACGATATAGCACGAAAAAGCACCAGTCTTAGAAATTAAAACTAATTTCGAAAAGTGCTTGAATTGCATATTTCCACTGAAAAATATAAAAATTTACCTTCCTGGACCCATATTCACAAAAAAGTGTAAATTTACGTCTACGACTAGCACTTACGTGTGCCGTAGATTTACGTTTACGTGCAAGAAGCACCTTATTCTCAAAGATGGTCGTAAATGTAAACGTAACTTAGTTGGACGTAAATCTACGATTTAATATTCTCACTGGAGTAATTAATAAAAACGCATTAGAAACGATGGCTACCGGGTAAATAACAAATGCGCAAAACTCAATTTTGTTTGTCGTCTGCTAACAATAACATTGCGAACAGTGAACCATGGCATTTTGGTATTGGTAGGGATCCGCGTTTTGGTACGAACTTGAGGACATTTCTTAAAAAGGAAAAGATAACTCAGGAGAAATTGGCCGAGTCGAAAACATCCGTTCGATCACGAACAAAAATATGTTCAATCCGTGGGCGTTCGCCATCGCAAATTGCTTCATTTATTGGAAATACTGCTAGTTTCCGTAAATAATAGTAAATAACGGTGATCGTGCTTGATTTATTGTATGTACACAACTTACGTGCAGCGTTAGTTGCAACCTGAGGCACTCTTATATTTACGTCCAACTTTACACGTAACTTGCGTTTTCGTTGTTTCGTGAATAGCTCTGCAGTCGTAGATTTACGTTTACGTGTAAAACTAGGCTTACGATATTTTGTGAATATGGGTCCTGGAGTATTATTTTGTTTTAAATCCAAAATTTGTCGGCATCAACCTTGTTAAATCTACTGGCGGAGACCTGGAGCATGATTCCAGTTAGCACTGTCATGCTTAAATAAATGCAAGTTTAATATATCTGAATGTTGTAGAAAATAATGTTATTTCATATAATATACTTTGTTTCCATGAATCATTTTGTCGTGTTAAGGAACTCGAGCATGTATATACGCCAGTAGTGTGCTGTTGTCAAAACGTGTTCCAGGTTAAAGGTGATGGCTCATGGGTTCGACGGACCCCCCCCCCCCCCCCCTCCCGAAATCGCTTTTTTTATAATTTAATATATCTGACATTATTATATTTACTCAATATAGAAATATATGCCCAATATCTCTGCAATCTATTTTGGAACCCCCCTTTTCAAAATCCTATGTACGCCCATGTGGCTTACAGTGAATTGTAATTTAATGTACATAGGTGACCAACAACAAATGACATGTTTTAATGCATAGTACACAGACCAGTTTAGAAAATGTTTGCCTGCGCATACTTGATGTTATATGTATAACCATCAAGAACCGCAAAACACAATAGCGTTATGAAAGATGAGGAAAGTAACGGATATAATGTAATTCAACCTGGTCCAAGTATCGTCTGATGCTAACACTGCTATAGTCCGTTTGTGTTCAAAGGGAGCCAATGAATTAGTATATAACTCTATGATTAATAAAGTTAAAATTGATATAAAAACATATTTAGTTTTAAACCCATACCAAAAAATTTGAAGAAAAAAATCTGTGTAAATAAAAAAGTTTCTTTACAAATTATCATCAAATTGCATAGGCTAAACCTCATTTTGCAATGCAGCTATGAAGACAACTGTTGGAACAGCCCACATAAAGCACCCACGGTCCTACGTTTAGTAGTCTCGGTGTGTACTACATTATCGATTCGATAGCAATGCAGCTAAGGCTAGTATTTTGTCTTCACCCCTGTATTAAAATGAGATTAATATATATAGTTTGATGACAATTTGTTCAAACGCTTTATTTACAGACATGTTTAGTAAAAAAAATAAAAATTTTTTTTTTGAGTTAGTATGGGTTTAAAAGTCAGTAATATGTTTTAATATCAGTTTTAACAATATTCATTATAGAGTTACGGCAATTCATCGGTTCCACTTTCACGCAAACCGACTATAAATTAGCTTACGGTTCGGTTGAAAGGTGGAAACTGGCATTTTGCTGTCAGTGATACGTTTGATGACGCGCCTGTGTACCTTTACTGCGACACAAATTCATATTTGGTTGACCTGCTGATGGCCACTACATATATTTTTATTAAGAACAATACAAGAGTGTCCGTTGGAGACGATTTGTCTTGCTCGCTCGTTAGATACGGCTGGAAACCACGAGTTGTAGGCTAATGCAAATCATCTCCCATCTGGCACGAGTGTTTTCTCTTTCTTACGTAACTCCGAAACAATCCCGGCCCAAAAACCTAGCAAATTTAAACTGTAAAAAGAATAATTATTTTGTTGTAGAAAGTAAATGTGTCATGGTGTATGAATATATTGTTTCATGAATCTGTACTTTAAAACAAACAAATATGAAAAATAAAGTGATAGTCAGGACATAGTTTGAAAATGTGGGGCAGAACAAGTGACGTCACAGATGTGTCATGGTGTCCTAATGTATCTGGACGACGAAAACGATCTACGACGGGTGATATCTCACACTGGTGCAAGAAACTGAGAATACTACATGTATATGAGTTACCGTTAGATACCACGTATTTAACGAGTTGTTTAAAAACGTAGCTATCGAGTGAAAGTGAGATAAATATGTTAAAACTCACAAAAAACTGGGTTTAAAATTAATGCATTTTAAACGTCTTTTCCAAGGAAAATATATTTACGGCACTTCCCCTTACAGTTAATGTGTGGTCACAGTCACAGAACAGTCTGTTTCAAGTTTACTTATATGTCACAGAGCAATCAATTTCGGTCGTGCCAGTTTTCAATGGCTGTGGTGACTGGGTCATCGTCGTGGTGCAGCCAAATCGGACGTCTTTAAAGTGATGTTCAACGTATGCTGGAGTGGAACATGATCTACAAGGGTGCTCTTTTGCATGTAAGAATAGAAATAAACACGGTAATCAACTTTAACATTTAAACATCCCATGTGACTCTTCGGCATAATTATTCAAAACTTCACATTCGGAAATATTTCTTCAACATTTTTTGTTACAAATTGTACTGTCGTGTATCGTTTACATCTGTAATATTTCTTTTTACGTCTTTTTGTATGGATGGATTAGCAGTTGATCCTCAATTTCATTATTGAAATGCACGTAGTTAAAGAGTCTAACACACATGTTTTAAACGTGTCTTTGACCTGAGAACTATAATGGCAGATATTTTACTTGTTCGGAAGCTTTATGATTTATTCACTACAATAACAAACCTTTTGAATAAACCATTCATTGTCATATTAAAATGTTTTTATTATTATAAGTTATTGACTGAGTTGTTTTGCCACTTGCATTAAACGTTTATTCTGTGGTATTGAAATAAAAGGAATAACTTTGTTAATCCCAAATTCTATTTGCTACTTCACAAGTTGGAACAGGTGGGCCTCGTACACTCATACCGACCAGCACAAGGGAGTACAAGCAACCCGGTCTAAAGACTAATAGAGCACGCGAAGGTTAAAATTTGCTTTTTGTTTAATGACACCGCTAGAGCACATTCAAGTGATTAATAAATATCGGCTATTGGATGTCCAACATTTGGTCATTCTGACACGTAGTCCGAGGAAACCTGCTACATTATTCCTAATGCAGCAACATATTTTATATGTACCATCCCACAGATGGGATAGCACATACCATAGCCTTTGATATGCCAGTTGTGGTCCACTGGCTGGAACGAGATATGGCACATTGGGCCAATGACTGGGATTGATCCCACACAGACCGCGCATCAGGCAAGCGCTTCACCATTGGGCAACGTCCGCCCGAAGTAGCCCAGAAGGTCCTTTACATCTAGATGATCCGATATATATCGTTGAGAGGTCACTACATCCAGCCAAATAATGAGCATATACAGAATCCTTTACTTGTTTACTCTTCGATAAGTATTTGTTCAATGAGCACTTGTCCTGTCACCAGTTTTTGACTATGGGGATAATGAGATTTACTTAACCTCAAGACATGGGGCAAATTGCCACCAAGGGGTTAGTATTAGCCCAGGGGTAAATGTCTTTACATGACCAAAGGATACTTTTGCCCCAGGGGTAAATAGGTGCATGTAGACGGGGGATTAAAATAATGGACGGGGGTAAATCAAAAAATAATTTGACACTGAATGCAGAATATAGAATCATCTCTATTAGACAAAAAGAACGCTGTTATTGTGTCCCCGCTAGCTACGGCCCAGAGGTAGGCCTAATATACAACTGCATGTGAGACATTAACAAGCAGATCTTTGACTTTCCTATTGTGGCTTCAACGAGGAGATTGAATGAATGCTTAACGACACCACGGCACAAAAATACACATCAACTGCTGAGTGTCAAACAAAGGTAGGTATATGAATACGATTATTTACATTAAAAATTAAATTTAAATTAAAAAATGTATTAAAGAGTTGGGTGTGTTTGTGGACAAGAAGAATAGTCCCCCTTGTGAACACAACTATGCATATAATACGGGAACTTTTTTTGGGGGGGGGGGGGGGGTTGGGGTGCAAAACTGGTATTGGTAGACAAGCACAGGCTAATTCTATCGAAAAACAAACAAAATATTTTAGTATGCTTTTTCCATATGTAGGACTACACACCCAGCGTATTTGGTATGGAAAAGGAGGGTGGGATAAAGTTCTGACGTGTTGGGGAGGCGATGAACCTCATTTCAGTAGAGTTGTCTACCTCGGAGCTACAACCTCTTTCTCATCGCAAGATGGACAGTTTGTGTTGTTAAACTACACCACTAGTGCAGATTTTTTTATTTGTGCCGATCTATTCATTTCGCTAATGATAGGCTGTGGCCTACATGTTTTAGACATGCAGACAGCATTAACATCTTCAATGTCGGAAAATTTGACTAGGGCCTACATGCTTCCAAGGCATATGGCTAGTACAGTAAATCATATAATATGTATTCTGCTAGTAATAATATGCCTTGGTAGCATGTTGGGCAAGAATATAGGCCTACAGCATAAAGGCCTACAGCATAAAGCATAATGGGATACATTACATTTGTAAAGTTAAGGCAAATTTTAAGTAAAGTTTGTTTTGTTTAATGACACCATTAGAGCACATTGGTTAATTAATCATCGGCTGTTGGATGTTAAACATTTGTTAATTCTAACACGTATTCATCAATGTTAAATGGGTGTGCTATTTAATATTAAATGTGAGCGACATGGAGTTTGTTTTGTTTAACGACACCACTAGAGCACATTTATTAATCATCGGCTATTGGATGTCAAACATTTGGTAATTTTGACATAGTCTTAGAGAGGAAATTCGCAACATTTTTCCATTAGTAGCAAGGGATCTTTTATATGCACCATCCCATAGACAGGATAGCACATGTCATGGCTTTTGATATACCAGTCGTAGTGTACAGGCTGGAACGAGAAATAGACCAATGGGCCCACCGACGGGAATCGATCCTAGACCGACCGCGCAGCAGGCAAGCGCTTTACCAATGGGCTACGTCTCGAATGAATTAATGTTTAACGACACCCCAGCACGAAAAATACATCGGCTATTGGGTGTCAAACTATGGTAATGCAAACAAATAAAGTGATGATCAACATCAATATAAAAATTCAAGATTTAAATAAAAACAGTGCTGTATTGGCCATTCTCAAAGAGAATGTTACACCCCTGCACCACGGTGGGGTTACAGCATGCCCCAATTTAATTAAAATTAGCTCCACTATTACATGTGGATCTAACAGCAGCCCGTTGGAGCTCATGTCCAGTTGACCTTTCATTCGACCAATCAAAACCTTACTTGCAGAATCATGCTAGTGATTTCAAAAGAATTTGGAATTATGCCGAGGATATACGAAATGATTCGGGTGAATTACGAAGTATGCCGGAAACAAATTTCACTGCCGTGATATATAATTTTAATTTTGAACTTTCGTTTCAAGACGGAAAAAAAAACCCTGATAGTATAGCCATAAACTCTATTTATTCTAGTACATACTCGAGAATTTATTACTGCACTTTCACCCCATTGTTTTAAATGATGAAAAGGGCCAACAAGTTCGCTTATTGCTTTAAGCGGCAATCTAATTGAATTGGAGCTCGGCTATATGAACCACGACCGTAACAGTCGAGGACTGCGTATATAACCTTAATGCAAAATGGTTACGATTATTATTTAATCCCTTTGCCATAGAAATAAATCAACGTTCGGCCATACAGTGTTAAAATAACTATCCTTATGTTAAACACCAGTGATTTAAAATGTACTAAGGTATCAAAGTTTCATTTCATACAATCTAAAAACACCACCCATTAAAATAATTAATATGGTGGTATATTTAGGACACACATTTTTTTTCTTACTTTTAAAAATACTAAACTTCAATTTATATCTCGAAATCTGAACTTGTTTTGTCAAGTGCTTAACTTATTATCTTGAAATGTCAGCATATTGTCTCAAGATTTTGATTATAATGTCATGCTCTCGACCTTTTATCATGACTATATGCCACTGAATGTACGTACGCATTGACAAAATATACGTATAGCATTCGACAATAGAATTTGAAAGCTCAAGATAATATGTTCAGCCCTCAACATCAATATAATAAGTGGAGATCTCAACATAAGGCCCACTTTCCATTAACATTATCTGCGCACGGAAACGTGCACTTTTATATCTATATTTTCGTAAATTGACGTCATCAAAGTACTTTTAAGTTACAAGTAACATCGATCGACGGGGTTTTTTTCTGCGCATGCTGAATGCACACTCGACTTATTATCTCGAGCTTTCGACTTATTATCTTGAGCGCATTACTGATTATCTCAAGCGCTTGGCATTATTTCAAATGCTCAACTTATTATCTTGAGCACTCGGCATTATTTCAAATGTTCATCTTATTATCTTGAGCGCTTGCATGACTTATTATCTCAAGCCTTTGACTGATTATTCTGAGTGCTCAACTTATTATGTTAAACTTTTGACTTATTATCACGAGTGCTCGATTTGCTATCTCAGGTGCTTGACTTATTATCTTGAGTGTTCAACTTATTATCCTTAGTCATTAACTAACTATCTTGAGTTTGATTTATTATCTCCAGCGCTCAACTTATTATCATGAGCTCTCAACTTCTGCATCAGTACTGCACAGCCAAAAAAGAGAATTGCAAAAGATAGACCTACTTGATGATAAGAGGTAAAATGTTGAGCGCTCGACATAATAAATCAATAGCACGAGATAATGTTTCCAGTAGCAGCAAGGGATCTTTTATGTGCACTTTGATGGGCCTTTGATATACCAGTCATGGGACACTGGTTGGGACGGAAAAAAACATTCACAAAATAATCCACTGAGGAGATTAATTCCTATAACCAAAGAACCTCAGGTTAGCACTCTACCGACATCTAGACCCCACTTACTTGACATAATAGGAAGGAAGGAAATGTTTTATTTAACGACGCACTCAACACATTTTATTTACGGTTATATGGGTCAGACATATGGTTAAGGACCACACATATATAAAGAGAGGAAACCCGCTGTCGCCACTTCATAGGCTACTCTTTTCGATTAGTAGCAAGGGATCTTTTATATGCACCATCCCACAGACAGGATAGTACATACCACGGCCTTTGTTACACCAGTCGTGATGCACTGGCTGGAACGAGAAATAGCCCAATGGAGCCACCGACGAGGATCTCGACATAAGTCGAAATCAAGATAATAAGTCGAGAGTACGAGATCTTTAAAGTAAGAAAAATATAACTGTGTGTCCTAAATATACCACTGTAGGGGCGGGACGCAACCACTATGGTACAGCATTCGCTCGATGCGCGGTCGGTGTGGGATCGATCCCCGTCGGTGGGCCCATTGGGCTATTTCTCGTTCCAGCCAGTGCACCACAACTGGTATATGCCTGACGCCATATAACCGTAAATGAAATGTGTTGAGTGCATCGTTAAATAAAACATCTTTCTTTTATACCACTGTAGTTATTGGTAGTCCGTTAAAAAAATAAAAAAATATATACACACACGTACACACACACGTAACACACACACTACATGTCAGAATTACTACAAAAAAACTAAAACAAACTTGTATCTCACCAGACCGATCTCGCATTAAACTCATTAAAACATGTTTTATGTTATAAAATAAATAATTTGTAATGTAAAATTGAAGACTGATTTAGTTCTTTAATATATATATATATATATATATATATATATATATATATATATATATATATATATATATATATATATCTATATAGGTTATTACCAGAGTGTTTTTCGGTATCGTCAATATCATATATTAGGAATAAAAATTATATTATGCGAGCATAATACATTATTTTTATTCCTAATATATGATATTGACGATACCGAAATACACGAGGGTAATAATCTCTTTATCATATAAGCTCAAGCTTAATACAACGTATTTTTGTAAACTGTACACGCAACTTTAATTCCAGTCCGCAATTACTAGATATTCAAATGACGTAAGAATATGTGGCGCGGTGTATTTTTGAATGGAAATGACGTCAAACTCAAATGACGTAATTTTGGATGTCCTTACATCAAAATAAAGTTATGCCTGTTTTCTGAACGCTGGACAGCTTTCAGTGTCAAACTGCCATTGAAATGTTTTTATTTGATGACTATGAATGCATATGTCAATCATGTAGTGTCACCCAAGTACGTTTGCTTAAATGTCAATAAACCTAGTGCCGAGACCACGACTAATTTACATCTAATTTGCAAAGTTATCAAATTCTTAAAGTATGTGATCTGAAAAATATCACATACTTTGATTGCACTGAAAATGTAAGATATTATATGATATATATATATATATATATATATATATATATATATATATATATATATATATATATATATATATATATATATGGGGCGATTACATGACAAAAGTAATCGATTACGATTACGATTACATAAGAATGCATGATTACGATTACGATTACAAGGATAATGAAAGTAATCGATTATGATTGCCATTACACTGCCCACTAATCATGATTACATTTTCACAAATATGAACTATTTTTGATGACTGTCAAATTTACCAAATGTTTGACATTCAATAGTCCATAATTAATTAATCAATGTACTATAGTAGTGTCGTTAAACAAAACAAACTTTACTTATTACATGAATATTTAAAACATATTATTATATTTAACGACAAAACGTAATTACATGTGTGTTAATCCCCAAGCTGCTAAAAGAAACCAAAGCATGCCCCTTTAATCGCCGAATTGCTCTAGTTCAGTGTCACATAAAACAAGACATATAGTTTACAGTTATCAAAGGTCCGAGTTGTCAACTATGATCATTTGACAATACATCTAAAGTGTTGAATGCGATCAGTTGTACTGTGGCAGACTCTTTGCTTTTGTTAGTCTTAATGACTGCAGATGGACAGCGCACAACCGTAATCTCTTGTCTGTAAGCTTGACTGGGCAGCCAAATCCACACACAGCAATAAGTTATTTAACATATATAACCCCTCCCTCCAAAGCATCACTATAATCGTTACAATTTTAGGTAACCACTGGTATAAAGTAATATAATTACAAATTTTCCGAATTTATACGATTTACTGTATTCTGATTGGCTGACGTCACTAAAAAACCAAGTGTTATCCTTCCATAAACCTCATAAAAATACGTCATCACGGAAGACCAAGATCGAAATAACCGCACAACACCAACAGTCACTACACGTAAACAAAAGTTAATATCAAGGTCACTTTGCGATAGAAAAAAAACAAGACAAATCTGCACATGAAATAGTTTCATTTTTTTAAAAAGAAGTTATAATAAAGATATATACACTGTTTTTGTTGATTCAATACTTATTTTTATTTTTAGCGGACAATTTCCAATAGTATGTATATATGTATTCCTACGCTTATTTACAGAACATGGTTGACGGTAAGAACGAAAGAAATTATTTTTGAGTGTTTTAAGGTACACTTCTTGTACTGTTTGTAATTATAAGAATTGTTTCTCATTTTTTAGGAATTTATGGATGTATAAAAGTCACAAATGTAGTATAAAATCGCGTAGCGTAGCGAAGCGATTTTATAGGCTACCATTTGTGACTTTTATACATCGATAAATTCCTAAAAAATGAGAAACAATTCTTATATAACCCACAAATTAAAAAAGAAAGATTAAAAGAATAGGATATGTTTTTAGTGCTCTACCGGTTCAGAAAGTATTTTGCTCCAGCACTTTCTTGCCACGTGACTTCTGGAGAATCAATTATTTCAGTCAACTTGTAAATTAACTGATTCACTTGACAGGTAAAAAGCCATTGAAAAAAACACAGGACAAAACGTCACAGGAAAAAAAAGTTACAACTTTTAATAAAAAAATATATATTGGGCAATGTGTAACTGACTCCTAGTTTCTTTCGATATTAGTTTGGTCGTTGTTTTATTTGAATAAAAAACATAGCAAACACCAAACACATTATAGATGAACACATAGATACGTTTTAAAAAATATTTACTTATAATGGTTTGAAATGCAACATTAGCCCGAAATGAAAATATAGAAAACAATAGATCTAGTTTGAGCCGTGACGTCACTGTTACCGGTGACACCAGAAAAAAAACATGTTAAAAGGATACAAACTCAGGATAGTCCCTTTGCTCAGTGCTGCACCCAACTACTAGCACTGTTACTTGAGTTGTTACCAAGCATATCAAAGAAGTTTGGTTAATAGGCATGTTTTCATAAGCGTATGTACGTTATAACATAATATAACCATTTACAGACATAATGGAAAGTGTTGGTATAAAACAGTTAAGGAGAATATGATATATGTGTACAGAACTCTATTTAAAACTAAGTAACCATAGATTCACGCCTTCTTATTATTTTGTATAAATATTTTCCTAACTTACATACTTTGTTTACATTGCTAGTAGGTAATAACTTTATTACTTTAATGATACATGTATATTGAAGGATGCTGTAATAATGATTAATATATAATCATAAAAAAAGTGCAAGTTCATACAGATTGAAACTTTAATCCAAGTGTAGTAATCACGGAAGTAATCATAAATTACGATTACATTAGCAATGTAATCGATTACGATTACGATTACATGGTATTCTCAAACAGTAATCGATTACGATTACGATTACATGAAAATATGTAATCGATTGTAATCGATTACGATTACCCCCCTTTTTTTTTTGTATAGTCCGGTTTAAATGTCTGGTGTCTTTATGCAGTCAGAGACTGGGGTATCCAGTGTTGAAGAAGCTGGTCCATCCTCAAGACTGAGGTTGGTTAATTTTGAAATGGATTATTTTTCATTCCAATTGCTTATTATTAAAATACACAAAACAGGGTAGCAACAATGGTGCAACTGGTGATGCAGGCATACATGCAACCATGCAACTACTGCTTATGTACAGGTATGACATATTTTCATTACTTTGGAAAAGGTATATGCAATCTGACACACAAATTGATAGTTGAGATGCACTGTATTTAGTTATATACATGTATAGATAAGCTTAAAGTTGCAGTCTCTGGAATATGTTTATTATTTAAGCATATAGAATAGATGATTCAGTTCTGTTTGGTACATATGAGGTCCACCACATCGCTATAGTTTCGCAATGCTCGCTTATCTACATTATCTAGGTCAACTACAAACCAATGGCCAGCTTTGTTTTTCTTCATTTAGCGGGACGCCAGTAGAACTGAGACTTTACGTGATTTGCGCAGGCACTGAGCTTCTCACGTGATTTTGAACACATTTAACTGTCTTGATTGAGGGGTCGTCTCATATCTCCAAAACATATTTATATCAATAGAGGTATGGTACAACACCTTTCCAGGAGTCGGTGGGGGATTTGCCTTGAAATTTTGACAGTGGCCAGCGGTTGGCATACGCGCTACATGTAAGAGGGTGTTAATAATTACATAACGCTCTAGGGGTAGAGGAAGAGGGTGTTGTGTTCGATTTACGTAACATTTTTCAAGACTATGTTATTTTTATTCATTACTTAGACCTAAAAAGGTGGTTTTTTTGAAATGCGCGGTCAGTCTAGGATCGATCCCCATCGGCGGGTATATAAAAGGCCACGGTATGTGATATCCTGTCTGTGGGATGGTACATATAAACGATCCCTTGCTAAAAAAAATGTAGCGGGTTTCCAAGGCGCGTGTGCGGGGATTTCAGCAATGTTGGGGTTATAGACTGTTCAGCGAAGTTTATATGGGCCATGCTGCCCCAGAAAATATATTTCATTTTTTTAAAGCTTGGGCAGGTAGGGGTTTCGACCTCCAATACCCTCCCCCTGCACATGCACCCGATTCCTCTCTAAGATTATATGTCAAAGTTACCAAATGTTTGACATCCAATAGCAGATGATTATTAAATCGATATGCTCTAACATTGATGTCGTTAAACAAAAAACCTAACTTTACCCTTTCCAAACGAAAGAATATTTATTTGAATTTGTCGATTTTAACACAGAAATGAAAACGTTCACTGTCTACTTTAGTATATTTTATTTAAAAAATATATACATGATCAATGTGTTGCTAGCATACAAACTAAACTTTGAAAGTTCTACTAACACTTTATAAAATATTAATTCTGAAATAGGAAGGTACGATTGTCGATAATACGTTGTTAAGATCAAAGAAAGAAATGTTTTATATAACGACGCACTCAACACATTTTATTTACGGTTATATGGCGTCAGACATATGGTTAAGGACCACACAGATTTTGAGAGGAAACCCGCTGTCGCCACTACATGGGCTACTCTTTCCGATTAGCAGCAAGGGATCTTTTATTTGCACTTCCCACAGGCAGGATAGCACAAACCATGGCCTTTGTTGAACCAGTTGTGGATCACTGATCGGTGCAAGTGGTTTACACCTACCCATTGAGCCTTGCGGAGCACTCACTCAGGGTTTGGAGTCGGTATTTGGATTAAAAATCCCATGCCTCGACTGGGATTCGAACCCAGTACCTACCAGCCTGTAGACTGATGGCCTACCACGACGCCACCGAGGTGGTTTTAACGAAAGACTCTAGTACCGTATCCTCAACCGAACGTTCTTCGTACAGCGCAAGATTTCTCATTTCATTTTTTGAGACGAACCCTACAATTTGAAATCGGCAAACGCACGTGTTAACTGAAACTGACAACAGGCTGTCGTTTGTGCTTTGCCGAGCAATGGCGGCACAGGCGACGAATCGAGCGTATACGTTTGACGATCTCCGTTCATAGCTAACACACACGACTTTTTTAAGTGCATTTGAGCTTGTATTTCACATTTGTACATGATGTTATAATATGGTAACCAGAGACTGTAACTTGAATTTCTATGAAATGCAATAAAATACAGAAGTGTAAATGAATAGTACAGGCTTTTTCAATAGCCCACTCTCTAGCGTAGAAAATTATTGGTATTTGCTAATATAACATATTTAGTTTTATAAGTTACCAATTATAGCTTTATGGAGCTATAGTTACTTTTAGAACCATCTGTTCAAGTGTTCAACACTGCTAATTGGAAATTAATTATTTAAATTCTAAAAGTATCAGCGTTCTAATTATCTCATTTTAGTATATCTTGAAGGGGAAGACTCAGACGGAAAACAAAAGATGAGATGGACAAAGGCAAAACATGGAGTTTTATCAATCCATTTGAGTAAGAATGATTTCTTTAATTAACGATTCATACTTTTGCAACATAACTATAACTTCATTTTTTTAATGATTGTTTAAATGTCATAATATATGAAATTCATGTACTAAGGCTACATTTATCACTTTCTTACCAATATAGAAACTCACATGCTCAAACTCAATTATAGATATGAACACTGTCGATTTTCAAACAAGATCTGAACTAATCATGTGACCAATTCTGCTAACCAAGATGCTAAATCTACGCAAATAATAATTTATTAAATACTATCTGCCAGACAATGTCATTATTATTTTTTACCAACACAAACTTTTGTTTATCAGTACTGTGGAATTAAGTATAATGCTAAAAAGGAATTAAAATTATCTGAAACTACCAAAATAGTCCATTAATTTTCTATAAATTATCCTACAATATTATCTCACATAACAGTGAATATTATATTCTCCTTTGAAATACATGTATATTAGTTAAAGGTAGAGTAAACTCAAACAAGAGATTTATCTGTTGGAAAGATGCATACCCGGACCACCAACACATACTGACACTTTAACAAATGAAAAACGCGTAATTTTAGAGAATAAAAAAAACATGTTTATTCCTGCTAACTGGGGGCAGCCATTTTGTTTCGTTTTTGTGACGTCCGGTGGTATAGCTTGGGGCTAAGTGACGTCAGCTCCGTCCATCTGCTCTATGCACAGTGTAAACAAACGCTCTAATTTACGACAATGCACTTCACTTTCATCAACCTGACTTGTAAAACAACATAAATGACTTGATAGTATAATAAACTATTTAACTAAATATGTTTCAATTTGCATCAATAGAACGAAATGGAGTTATAGTATTTTTTTCTTTTTAAAAAATCCAAAGAAAAAAATGCATATTATTAGGACTATTGGTATGCTACGTTCGAGCAAAAACGACCACTCACGATACCCAAGTGATAATTTTCGTTTCTTTGGTACTACGTAATTGGTAAGTTTTGTGATTTTAGATGGGAAAGTCTACTTAATCAAGGGTTTTGCAGAATTACTTACAGTAATAAAGCAGGACGGCTGATCGATTACGATTAGAGGGGTGTCCGTACGGTTAACACACAATACCCTGTGATCTTAATAAAAGAGGCACGTATTTTTAGTGTGTCTAGACACAGTGTCTGGGGACCGTTTAAATATACACCTGCCAATCAGGAACCACAGGTACAGGCCACGGAAAGAAAAGACCAATTAACAAAGAAAACACTCCGATTATTATTTCAGTACGTGGGTTAATTTATATACAAACCATAATACAGTTATTTCAACACTTTGACAATGGTGGTTTATTTTGTATTAATAATATATAATTGTTGCTGGCTTACTGGGATGACTATTATTACAGAATATTGCGATGCGTCCGCAAAAATCAGGTATGTTTTGTTTCTTCAGTTCGAAGACTAATTCCTGACGTGACACGTTAGGTATTACGTAACCACCAGCTCGCCAGAGGGCGTATTCACTGGGATGATACAAAATGGCTGCACCCGTTATATATAATAGCCGTCACATTTAACCGTTTTATTAATTAACTATACGATTATACTTGTTGATATTAAGCAATAATGTGCAGTATATATCGTTGAATATGCATACCAGGTCAAATGCCTTGATTGTCCCTTCCTTTAAGAATGTATTCATCATTATAGAGCCGGGACAGACATAGCCCAGTGGTAAAGCGCACACCTATTGTGCAGTCGGTTTAGGATCGATCCCATTGTGCTATTTCTCATTCTAGCCAGTGCACCATGACTGGTATATCAAAGGCTGTGGTATGTGCTGTCCTGTCTGTTGGATGGTGCATATAAAAGATCCCTGGCTACTAATGAAAACAAATGTAGCAGGTTTCCTTTCTATGACTGTGTTAAACTTACCATATGTTTGACATCGAGTAGCTGATGATTAATAATCAATGTGCTCTAGTAGTGTCGTTAAACAAAACAAACTTTTTTTTTTTTTTCATCATTATAGATTTGTTTCTTTTTAATTCACAGACCTTGTCTTTTTCAACTTGCTGACCCACCAACATTAAAATTGTAAAGAGAAATGATAGATAGAGAGATAGATACTCTTTATTTCCTCCATATTAAGCTAATCGAAAAGAGTAGCCCATGAAGTGACGACAGCTGGATTCCTCTCTCTATCTGTGTGGTGCTTAACCATATGTCTGACGTCATATAACCTTAAATAAAATGTGCTGAGTGCGTTGTTAAATAAAACATGTCTTTCTTTTCTTTTTTTCCTCCATATTAATGAAGATGTTTACACATACAACCTTATTGTGCCCACTATACAGTTTCAAATGTGGCAAATTATCTAGAAGAGGCAAATTATTATTCTGTATCTTTACACACACACACACACACACACACACACACACACACACACACACACACACACACACACATATATATATATATATATAACATTTCAAAGGATTTTTTTCTGAACATATATCATTATTTATATTCAGCTTGAGTATCAGCATAACGGAAAATATTGATGACGAAGATGTAGATTCCGATGATGAAGATTATGAAGTCAGTTGCAACATCACATTCGGGTATACTAAAGAATAATATGCAACATTAATACAGTATTTGAACTGACCAAAAATAGTCTGATTTTATGTGCATCCATATGATGAGATTATTGCAATAGAAACATCTCTTGTCTGTGTTCTAAATGGGGAAAAAAACCCTGCTACATGTTTTAACAATAATGCCTGTAGACGACATTTTTAAGTAATTTGTTGACTTCCAATTTTTTTTTTATCTCGACTTCACAAAGTACAAAAGCCAGATATAGGTGTTACTTTTCCAGTGTCGGCGTCAACAATATCAACATTAAAAGTTTTGCGTTTAGATCCGTTTCTCACAGGTTATAAGTCCTAGATTAAAACAACTTGGTTCATATAGGCACCTATATATGTTCGTCACAATGCAGGTGATTTTATTTTTTAAATACTTTTGCGTCAGACCAAATCAGTTTATGGTAGGTGATACATTTAATTCCTCAGTTTTATTTACTTCATTGAATTGATTGGATTGGATAACATATTAACGTGCCTATGTCCAATTAAGGTTCAATCACGTCATTATCGGGCACAATCTCTGACTTAGCCAGTGACTGGGTCCAGGACAGAATTTTGGAGTAGCAATTAGTGAAAAGGATATATATATATATATATATATATATATATATATATATATATATATATATTATATAAAATTAAATGGAGGATTCCCAAGGCGAGCAAACGAAAGCACGTGTATTGTGCACATGCGAAGCAAATAGGTCTTGCCGCGGCAAGTTCCAGATTGGGAATGCATTGAATTGATGATTTATTTGAATCATAGTTACTCGGCATTCTTCAGGTGCGAATGTTTCAACAAGATATATATCTCGCACTTATTACTATCACAATAGTGATCATGTCTTATGTATTATGTTGGACATTAATGTTTATTAAAGAGACATTCCTGAGGTTGCTGCAACTGTTAAGGTTTTATCGACTAACCGAGCCTTTTTAACGATTGTAATTGCATATCAAATATATTTTTTTACATAAAATATTAGTGGCTGTATACTAAACGTGTTTCTGATCGTTCTAATATTTTTACCAGGTTAAATTTCATTTTATCTCCTAAAATATTATTTTTTCGTACGTACAAAATTATTTGAAAACAGAATCCAATTTGAGCTCCTTACAAATATTAAGACGACCAGAAACACATTGAATATACAGACACTGATATTCTAAACAAAACAATATATATTTAATATGTAAGTTTAATCGTAGAGATATTTTATTAGTCGGAAACATTTTACAATGCAGCAAACTCAGGAATGTCCCTTTAAGAAAGAAAATGTTACAGACCAGAACCCATATTCACAAAATATCGTAAGTCTAGTTTTACACGTAAACGTAAATCTACGACTGAAGAGCTATTCACGAAACAACGAAAACGTAAGTTACGTGTAAAGTTGGACGTAAATATAAGAGTGCCTCAGGTTGCAAACTAACGCTGCTCGTAAGTTGTGTACATATAATAAATCAAGCACGATCACCGTTATTTACTATTATTTACGGAAACGCATATTTCCAATAATGAAGCAGTTTGCGATGGCGAACGCCCACGGATTGAATATAGACGTTTCGGCCAAGGTTATCTTTTCCTTTTTAAGAAATGTACAAGTTCGATGATGAATACCAAACGTTGGTGACTGTCGGATGAAGTTAGAACACCAAACAAAATTGGGTTTTGCGCATTTGGTACTCTATCCAGGAGAGTCCAGTCTCATCACAGATGATGGATGTTTCTTGATGTATCTCCTTCCATTGCTTACACTGGCAATAAAAAAACACAAATTGCAGACCATTGCCAAGTGAAGGGCTGTAGAAAGGCACTGTCGGTGAACCACAGTGTCACTGGATCAGCTGTATACCTGAAATGGGTAATTGCCAGTTTGCAGTACATTTCAGCCACTAAGGGCAAAACAACCCACTATTTTAAAACCAAAGCCAGTTAATGTGCAGTATTTTATAATTATTTTCCTCTCTGCATTAGCATTCTACGTATTTCACTACATTTTGTATTACCTGCATATACCTTTTTAAACTTGGATAAAACGGAAATTTTCAAGCTTAAAATTTTGCACTTTGCTCAACCAGTGTTTCAGATTTTGTGCCGTTACATGTGGTTTATCTGGTATACATTTTTGTTTTGCAAAGGTGGACACTAGTAACAAACTTTGCGTAATAATGATGGAATTCCAGTCATGTTAGAACAATCACATATTCCATCTTTGATTAACTACATATACATGTCATTTTAAATTTGTTTTTATAAAGGTATGTGAATCTGGACATCTGCACTATAGATGGTGTTCTCAACCAGTCATGTTCAGAGGCTAAAGTTTCCATCTACAGTTACCTACAACAGGATACAGTGACACTACCTTGTCCCAGCCATTGATGAGCACTGGGTTGATCACCAGCATGCAGTTGTGGAGGAATTCAGAGGGAAAGACATTGTGATGTTAGGTATGCATGTCCATAACATCTTGTAGGATAACATTCCTGATTACATTTGTTTTCAGTCTATAAAACCATTAACATTTACTGCTGTGAAAACATGTTATTCATTCATTAATATTACACATTTGAATATTTACACTACAACATACAACCATTTAATCACTGCCAACAATATTGGCCAATCAATGAACTCTGCCTTTAGACCCATTTGTTAAAACTAGAATTTTCAAATATAAACTTAATGAATTTATTTTTTGTTTTTTTAAGGTGATGGCAGGATGGATAGTCCTAGTTATTGTGCCCAGTACTGTTCATATACAGCACTGGAGAATGATAAAACAATTCTAAATGTCATTACTTTGGACAAAAGGGAGACTAACAGGAAAAGTGGGAATATGGAGAAGGTTGGCTTCCACAGAACCTTAAAGAAGCTAGCTGATGATGGACTGAAAGTTATGGAGGTTGTTACTTATGCCTATACACAGACTGGTGCATTGCTGAGTGAGATATCTTACTTAATGCATACATGTTTGCAGTTAACTCAGTGGTAAAGACAACTATTGGTACTACTGTGAAACACAAGCTATTAAATGTGTTGCTTGTTTTACTCAGTAGTTTATTGAACAGTCTCAGGCTGTCAGAATACAATATACGAGAAATGTTTTACAATATGATTATTTACAGTAACAAGATGCATTGGGAGTCATTCCATAAATATATACTGACACAACATGAATAAACAGTATATTATATCTGTTCATTCTGAAATCTTTGTCCAATAATAGTGTGGTGACAGCTATGTACCATATTCACTTTTACAGAGAAGAACTGTCGAGATATGAAACATTCTCATGACGTATGGCATGCTGCCAAAAACTTGGGAAAGAAGATATTAGCAGTAAGTAACATGCAGATGACAAAATTTGTAAATATGTTTTTACTCAGTACTGCTGTTTGCATTAAACATTCTGTCATTAGGCAGAGCTCTCCATGCCTCACACTCACCTAAAATTCAAATATGGAAAATGGTTGGTTACTTACCTAAATTACATTCTTTTTATAATGATTCTATTACATATATTTCTTGTCTCAATACATTGGGAAAAGGGCAGATGAAAATACATATATACTTATTTTATAGTTTTGTTTTATTATTACTATATAACTCGCTTGCCTGCACTCAGTCCCGCGTGTTTTGTCATATGCCTTCATTTTACTCGTGGACAGCTCTGTAAACAGGAAGTCACTTTTCATTCCTGCTCAAAAATATTGGTATGGTAGGTAAGGAACACTTTTTAAACACTCTTATTTTTCCAGTTACCTGGTACTATTTGTTGAAAAATACTCAAAATATTGCCAATTTTGTGATTACAATAAAAAATATTGGACCTTATTTACAAATGCAGCAATGAAAGTCAGCTACTTGATTTGAACATACTGCATGGCAACTGCCTTTCTTGACCAGTTTTCATAAACATATCATAATAAAACATATTTGCTGGTACATGTGTATTTTTAAAAATATTTCTTAAGGAAAGTCAGACTTAGTCATGTAGACCATTGAAGAACTGGTGTCAGGATATCACAAACCACCTTTGGCATGTGTGTCAAAATGCGAACACTTACGAACAATTCATAATAAGTAAATAATTTCACGCACATATTTTATGTGTGTACCCCAATGTCGGTACAATATTTATTGGCATCTGAAACTCATGGGGTGGGACATAGCCTAGTGGTAAAGCGCTCTCACTTGATGCATGGTCGCTCGCGTGATGTATGGTCGGTTTCGGATAGATCATCGTTGGTGGGCCCATTAGGCTATTTCTCGTACCAGCCACTGTACCACGAGTAGTATATCAAAGGCTGTTGTATGTATTATCCTGCCTGTATCGTGGTGCATATAAAATGGTGGGACGTAGCCCAGTGGTAAAGTGCTCGCTTGATGCGCGGTCGGTTTTGGATCGAGTCCCGTCACTGGGCCCATTAGGCTATTTCTCGTACCAGCCACTGTACCACGAGTAGTATATCAAAGGCTGTTGTATGTATTATCCTGCCTGTATCGTGGTGCATATAAAATGGTGGGACGTAGCCCAGTGGTAAAGTGCTCGCTTGATGCGCGGTCGGTTTTGGATCGAGTCCCGTCACTGGGCCCATTGGGCTATTTCTCGTTCCAGCCAGTGCACCACGACTGATATATCAAATGCGGTGGTATGTGCTATCCTGTCTATGGGAAAGTGCATACAAAAGATCCCTTACTACATTAGAAAAAATGTAGCGGGTTTCCTCTGATGACTATATGTCAAAATTACAAAATGTTTCACATCCAATAGCCTATTATTAATGAGTCAATGTGTTGTAGTGGTGTCGTTAAACAAACCAAACTTTGGTGCACATAAAAGATCCTTTGCTACTAATAGAAAAATGTACCAGGTTTTCTCTCCAAGACTAAGTCAAAATTACCAAATGTTTAACATCCAAAAGCCGATGATTAATAAATCAATGTGCTCTAGTGGTGTCGTAAAACAAACAAACTGAGACTCGTACATAATTATCTGTGACATATTATCTGATGATTAAACAAACAGTGTTTGATTCGTGCAAACATTTCCCTGGCCAGTGTTATCAGTCCTTTGAAGTTCAAAACTTTGACAAGAAGAAATAATTACTTGGTCAATAGGTCACTTTTAAAAAAATAAAATGCAGTAGGTAGACTTTCATTGACCAGGGTTTCTGCCAGAAAGTAAAACGGGTATGACGTCATACCCAAATGTTTTGGCATGTTTTTTTAGTGAACCTTTTGACGAAATTAATTACTTTTATCATTACTGTATGCTTTTGTTAACCCTAAACCTAAACTTAACCCATTTTCTTTCTGTGGGAGGACCCCCATATCCTCTGTTGTCTGGTTGCATTCAACTTCACAGCGCCATACCCAAACATTTCATTCTGGCAGAAACACTGTTGACATAATATAAGATAAGGGATATCTTTTATTAAGGTAGTACTGAACCAAAACATGTGAAAGTTCGAGGTACACTCATCTTTTGATAGAGCAGTTAATGCCAAAACTTCTTTCAGTGATGATAAATGTGAGAGTGTTTGTTGTAAAAATAAATTGTTTCATATGGACAAAAAATGTATGCAATGTTTTTTCATCTAGTACCGCTGTGTCAAGTAACCTTGTGCTTGATACATGTATGGGGTGCCTGTGAAAAAAGGTACTCAAATTTTGTGCGGAACAAGGGCAGTCATAGATCCTACCCATTATCTCTGAAACGAGCAGCTTCACCCCCATTTTTTTCTGATTTACTTTTAAGGGTGAGGGATGGTAGTATTTATATCTGTGGTGTATATATCGATTGATACGCTGCATGTATCAATTTTAGCCACAGGTTACTATTGTCATCTATGGGATTTGATTTGGTGTTATACACCCTTAAAGGCACCTAATCGGTACAACTAATAAACATTTCATATAAAAAACTTCAATGTGAAATTTTAGATAAACTTTGCAGATATAATTGCAAAATGCACACAGGACTAAGAAACAAGTCATTAATATGAGGTGACTTACTTGGGTACAGCTTCATATAAATGTCTGAACATATTTTTTTTCATTTTCTAGGGAATGTGGTGCGGAGTATTGCACCATGTTTTGAATGAACACTCTTGGGCTGTTCCCTATTCGGATGCTGGGACATGGACCTTTAGTGGAGAAGAATGTTGATGACAGCAAATGGTTGATTAAAGGGAGTGAGGCACAAACAATGTTTTGAAGAAGAATCTTCTACACAAAGTGCCATATTTTCTCAATTTCTGGTTAGCGAAGTTGAAACTATACATAACTACAGTGAAATTTGAGATTCATGTTGATTGCAATGGAACAAAAAAAAGCGCCGAGTTGTACCTTTTGGAGGGTATACTGCATTAACAACGAGTGTTTTGATATGTTTGTTTCCTCAGGACCATTGGCATCAGAAATGTTTTGACAAAAAATCAAACTTCAAGTGGCTTATTATGGTTTATCATGTCCTGATTTTTTGTTTGTTAACATATCTCCTGATGGAAGCACTTGGTAATATTTGTACAGGAGATGGGATGCACCTCTGTGGTTTAAGCATATGTCTGAAATGTGGGAGGTTAAAGGATTCATATTCCTTGGTAGACCCACTGAACTGAGGGTTTACTCCATTGCAACCAGTAATCCACAACTGGTATATGCTGAAAAAGTGTAAATCGAGAATAACTAGTTAACGACGTCGGCTATCGGCTTTATCCTATGACATTAACAATGGGAAATTTCTCATTCGGCCTGAACAGGATAAAGCTGATATCCGACGTCATAAACTTGTTATTCTCTTTATCCTGCAGACCATAAACATTAAGTGGAAAAGCTGTTATTTCAGCCACATTGTACGATGACCTACAGGTGAAATGAGCGATTTTGTAATGTAGCTATGCGAGTGACATCAAAAGTCATATCCTGATACTATACGTATATAACTTTGTTTTATCCGTCATCATATTCTGTCAATACAAACGGTGGTTGCAGGAAAAATAAAAGCTACCTTGCTGTTTATAAAGAAAAGAATAGCCACGTAGCAGCAGCAGGTTTCTTTTGAGACTTGATTGAAATTACAGTGTGTTTGATGTACAATAGCAGATGATTATTAAACAATATGTTCTAGTGGCATCATTAAAACAACTTTATCTTTACCTTTTAGATCATTTGGTGTTTGCTGTAATAAAACATGTCCATTTCAAGAACATCGTAAAAGATCACCTGTATCTAATGTACAGAAACTTACAGAAAGGGGATTGGCTATCGAAATTGATGTCATTTTGTTTCATCATATTGTAACTTGTTCGTAATGTTCTCGTTTATAGAAGTACTGCTGAACTGGAAAATTATCACCCGCTGATACTGATGTATGCTTCCAAACGATTTTCCTACACACCACCAGTTTACCGAATGAGAAATCGTTTGGCTGCACTGGATTACAACACCCATGTTGACAGAGAAATCAAGAAGAATAAAGATGGTCTGATAAGGTATTTGTTGTTCCTAACAATTGTTGTTCTTTTATCCCATTAGTCAAAACAAGATTTTCAAAATTTACCTAATGCATTTAATTATTTTAGAAATAGGTCATTTTTGTGTGTCAAATTGGCACTACCGTCTTCAGTATTTTAATTTTATTTTTTATTAACTGCACAATGAGAGACATTGATATGTTAGGGAAACGTTCTAATACCTTCGTCTAATACATCCATTTATTTACGATTCAGATATCACAGAACTTACAAGAAAAGTGGACGATGGCCAATTGTGCCGTACAAGGTTGAGAAAACATATTCACATATCGAGGGTCTAATCAATCTGATTGTCGAAAATCGCTTATCCGATGTTGGAGGAATGCACCAAAAAGTAGCACTGGCTGCTTCATACCCAAGAAGAATATCTTCTGTTCTTGCAGAAGTTCCGCCACCACCAACAACAAGACTGGTCGAGGAGAAGGTTTCCAGGATGGCAACAAATTGATTTTCAAGTAAGTATAGATGGCTTGAATCCGGTGTACTGTCCGAATGGATCTGGAAATTTGTCTCTGATCTTCCACACACTGCACGATGGAATGACCCTTCGATCTCCAACACCCAGTCGACCATGCTGCCAGAGAATAAATTGGAGGGCAAACTTATCTTGCCGGTACAACCTGGCCAGTGACAGGACAGCCTCATCCAGTATCAGGACAATAAAATCCTGAAAATTAAAGGAAACACTATGATTGATGATTTCATGTTGTGTGGTCAGATGACAAAGTTATAAAATTATCGTGCCTGTGGAAAAGTTCACATAAAAGACCCCTTGCTGCTAATGGGAAAGAGTACACTATGGTGATAGACGATTTGTGGAAATTAACAAATATATGACAAGTAATATGCTGATAAAGCAGTGTGCCCACAGCTGAATAAAAACTTGTGAAGATTTCAAACAGTGCATTTAAAATGTGTAAATAACTAAAGCTGACACGAGTTTTCATACTGGTAATAACGTGAGACAGTTCTGTGGGTTCTTCCTACAACACAGCCGTTCTGCAGGAGTTGGCATCTCTCTGCAGTTGTTGCATGAACACCAGTCTGCAATACTGGCACCTGGCTGTGGGTGGTATCCTACATTTCCTCTTCTGTGTCCAGTATGTCGAGTATCATGGACAGATACCTCTCAGACACCATCAGTAGCAGTGATATACCAGTCGTGGTGCACGGGCTGGAACAAAAAATAGTCCAATGGGCTCACCACCGTGGATCGATCCTAGACCGACCGCGCATCAGGTGTGCGCTTTACCATTTTGAGTGCCGGCAAGCGCTAATAGCTGCATGGATTTGGGGGGAAGTGGGAGTGTTGGGGCATGCTCACCAATAATCCTGGGTTATTCTCATTTGTATTGTCTTTTAAAAAATCATCACAATAAAATAATTTTGTTGTAATTTTTTAGTATCAATATTATAGCCGACAGCACACTATATATTGTTCACATTACACAAAGCTATGTGCCTAAGTATGCATGTAGTACATGCTTGTGGTTTCTACTCTGATCAACATGGATTGTTCATATTAATAACTAAATAAAAATATAACTATATATATATTTATATATGTACAACTACTTGTATGTTGAAATATGATTTGTTACCATTTGTGACACAAACATGTAAAATGTGCAATGTGCAATGGCCACATTTTTTACAGAATAAATGTCATATTATCTTATCATTTTCTTTGTGATTTTTTGTATATCATGAAAAGTGAGTTGTTTAGTAACAAATTATTTGTGTTGGGCAAAACCCCTAAATTGGTTGAAAGTTATTGGTAGTTGTGCCCAGCACCACCAACTGTGGGCACATTCTTAGATGTGTGTGGAGGTGGGTCATGTTAGGATTGTATTTTTTTGTTTGTTGTTATTTTTTTGGTCATGTGTACTTGGAAATGCAATATTTTCAAAACTTGCAATAATATGGATATGGATCGCATCATTTTGAACGTCTGGTATTCATATATATAATAGTAGCTGTCGTATTAATTAACCAACATAATGGTAATATGTAGGCCTAATAAGACTCGGAAGTCACTGGCTGATTAGGTATAGTGGGGTTTGAGCGTCTCATATAGCTACATCCGACTGAAAAGTCTTAACACTGGGCTGTGCGGCCGTCCGTTTTGTTCAGCAGTGGTGAAATATCCGCCATTAGGATCCGCCATTTTGTTCAGATTAGCTTCTAGGCGATTGTTACGATGTTGGCTCATTGTGTCTCCAGATATAATCGCTTGTCATGGCTATCGCATTAGGCTGGGTTCCGTCAATACCTGTGAAAGGAAAATCTGTTTACTTGTTAGCAGGGTCAGTGACCGTTTAATATGATTGCCAAAAACTTACTTTTATTTAATTTAAATAATCTTGAGATAAAATGAAAGTAGGCCTATTTTAGGTTGATTGGGGTTTTTATTGTTGGTTTTTTGGTTGGTTGGTAGTTATTGTTTCGTGTGTGTCCGCGCGCGCGTGTATGCGTGTGTGTGTGTGTGTGTTTTGCTCGTGTTTTTACATCCGGTAATTTCACTCGGGACATAAATTTGGTAATAACTGGTAACTCGTTTATTATCCTCTATTTAATTTTTAAAATTGTTTGTTTTTTTAGGGGGAATGTTTGTTTATTTGTTGTTGTTGTTGTTGGTTTTTTGGGGGTTTTTTTTCGTGTTGTTGTTGTTGTTGTTGTTGCTTATTGTATAGATCCATGATTATCGAATCACAGTTTCCAGTTTTCAAAAATAACACACGTGTCACTATCATATTAAGGGCGGGACGTAGCCCAGTGGTAAAGCGCTCGATCGATGCGCGGTCGGTTTGGGATCGATCCCCGTCAGTGGGCCCATTGGGCTATTTCTCGCTCGAGCCAGTGCACCACGACTAGTACATCAAAGGCCGTGGTATGTGCTATCCTGTCTATGGGATGGTGCATATAAAAGATCCCTTGCTGCTAATCGAAAAAAGTAGCCCATGAAGTGGCGGCAGCGGGTTTCCTCTCTCAATATCTATGAAAGGTCCACGGGAATAACACGTGATGTCACCTGTTTAGTAAGGCGATATATATATTTTTTTTAATTTTAATGTTTATATATCTGCAATCGTGAAATATTTAAGCTATGCCTAAGAAAACATAAGGTAACAACTACTTTTAATGACCTACCATAATTATAGGTTATAGGTTAAAAATAATCTCTTGATTCTATATCGGCTGGTCTTTCTTTGTTATTACTCAAAACCATTTATCAGGCATTCTACCTTAATTAGTTCATTAACTTATCAATATATCAACAAACGGTTCAATAAAAAAAAAAGAAAAAAAAAGAGAAAGATTAAACCTGAAGAACATAACTGTGTTATTATGACCAGGGTAGTAAATCGTAGGCCCTACGTTAGTGTAGATAAATATTTTTTCACTAATGGCTGAAATCTATAGTATGTAGTGCCTGATTACCTCGAAGAAAATGGCTAATCGTTAAAGCTGACCGTGTAGAGTACAATAATATGTTTACTAATACTAGTTATCTTGTCTTACCGATTTGGTGAATGACCGGGTCAACGAAGCATACCGTAATTACATTTTATGAGTAGCCGATGTAGAATCTGATGTAGCCTTCTCTCTCGTCTGCTGTCGGTGTAGAAATTTGTTAGAGAGTGTTCGTTAGTAAAGTACCGGGATCGTTGGTTAGCGGAGATGGAATATATCCAAATTTATAAATAAAAAAAGTGCACTTTATGACAAATTTTTTACAATTTGGCATAGTGTTATGTATAGGGCCTACACGAGTCCAAAATATTGGACAGTATTCGAGGGTCACACTCGACCCGGACCCGAGTACTCGACACATGCACCAGACGATAATGAAACTAAGGAATAAAGTAACATAGCATTATGCGTCTTAATTCCAACCGAATCATGTCATTGTATTGCATTCCACACATTCGACATTTGTTTTCCCTCCATGTCTCATAGCCGTGTAATATAACCGGCGGTAACATATCGCAAAATGACGTAAAAAAAGGAAGAGGTATTTAATGAGAGTGGTCTTTCTTGCACGGGTACCGAGTCCTGTGAACAGACTCGAGTTTTGCTAGACTCAGCCCGTGCCCGAGTACTCGAGTGCTCATGGAGACCCTAGTTAGGTATGGACATAAGGGTTTCAGAAATTACCGCATACAAGTTGGGATAGTCCCCTAGTTATCGGTATGCACAAAATCTAATAATGCGGCTGCTGGAAAAAAAGAAAATGTCCTATTTCAGCTCCTGGTAGCTCTAGATCCTTGTATAATACCGCTTTTCTATGTTTTGTGGAGCCAGGAATAGTTTTTTTTAAAGTCATCTGTCTTTTTCAATGTCATTTTCAAGGTCAAAAGTAATTTCCAAGGTCATTTTTCGCAACAAACGCCCATAACACTGCAACTAAGCCACATAGGACGATGCTCAAGGTATGTAGATCTATGTTTTCGACGCCAGGGAATTAATTTTTCAGTTTATTGGACACCTCACTCTCGCCCTTTAGTCACAAATCCAATATGGTGGGGAAAATGGCCGCCGTTCTAGCTAAAATTATCATAACTCTGGAACTAAGTCACATAGAAAGACGATCGTTAGCTCTGTGTCTATACAACAGTGATGAATCAATCTACAGAGCAAGGAGTGAAAACTGTGGCAAAAACCTCCACACAGAAGCTACAGAATCCAAGAACTGGGTTGTTCATGGTGATGTTTCAAACACTGCAATCGATACAGAGGCTGGAGATATGCATTGTCGCACATCCTGTTATACACAGCTGAAGAATTATACCCGTGCAGCGAAGAAAATAATGTTTGTTTTGTTTAACGACACCACTAGAGCACATTGATTAATTAATCATCTGCTATAGGATGTCAACAGCAAAAACAGCTTTCACGTGGATGCCTGAAGGTAAAAGGAAAAGAGGCAGACCAAAACCACATGGCGGCGGACAATGGAGGAAAAACTAATGAATGCTGGACTGACCTGGGGTACGGGAGCCAAGAACGCCCAAGACAGAGTAGTTTGGAGAGATTTTGTGTGGGCCTTATGTACCACAAGGCACTAAGCGGATAAGTAAGTTGGTATTGGAAGTCAAACCGGAAACGTACCAATGTAAAAGCGGCTTTACAGTTATAACAGAAAACGATCTTTTTTTTCACATACAAGAAAGCATTAATCACGGCCTTTGATATACAGTTAAAAGAGTTAACGTTTGTTTTGTTAACGACACCGCTAGAGCACATTGATTTATTAATCATCGGCTATTGGATATCAAACATTTGGTAATTCTGACATACAGTCTTAGAGAGGAAACCCGCTATATTTGATTTACCAGTCGTGGTGCACTGGTTGGAACAAGAAATAGCCCAATGGGCCACCGACGGGAATCGATTCCAGTCGTTTAAACGAATACAAAATACCAAGACAACACAGACGACCGTTAATGTGTGAGCAAAGATAAGAATACTTTAAAATACCGAACAGTATTCCTTCGTATTTGAGAGAGAACGGATACTTGAATTTACGGCTCTGCGTATTCGCGACGTTTTCACAGAGACACGTTTGCATGGTGACTCATCAGCGTATTCTTAGCGTATTCACAGGTTGTGTGTTTGCAGAACGAATACGCTGCTGTGTAACTGCGCTGCAGACTCGGCGAATGAAGCCAGGAAGCTCGTGGTCACCCTTTGTCTCCAGCCACTGACAGTGAAACCTGAGCTTTCTATTGTCTCAATACCTGGCTATTTCAGTGGGTCCACCATAATTGTCTTTTCAACCCAAACTAATATCCTGATAATAATGTTTTCAAACTTAAAAACCGTTGTAAAGTTTTCCTTCTATTTCTTGACGTTTTGATCATGGATGATTTATACTTGCGGTAGACCCACAGATCATCTTTCTATGTGGCTCAGTTCCGGAGTTATGATCATTTTTAGTTATAATGGCAGCCATTTTGCACACCATTCTGGATTTTTTTTAAAAACATAGGGTGACAGTGGGTTGTGCAGTAAACTTAAAACATTTTAATTCCCTTGCGTCGAAAATATAGGTCTAGAGACCTCGATCATCGAACTGTGGCCGTTTTGGGTTTTTTGTTTAGTTTTAAAAAGACATTCCTGAGTTTGCTGCACTTTTTAAGATGTTATCGACTAACAGAGACTTTTTAACGATTGTAATTACATATCAAATATATTTTTCTGCATAAAATATTAGTGGCTGTATATTAAACGTGTTTCTGGTCATTCTAATATTTGTACTAGGTTAAATTTCATCGTATTTCCTAAAATGTTGTTTTTGTCGTACGTACGAAATTATTTGAAGACAAAATCCAGTTTGGGCTTCTTACAAATATTAAGATGATCAGAAACACATTGAATAAACAGACACTGATATTCTAAACAAGAAAATATATTTAATATATAGATTTAATCGTAGAACTATTCTATTAGTCGGAAACATCTTATATTGTAGCAAACTCAGGAATGTCCCTTTAACGACTCAGTGGGTAGGTGTAAGGCCACTACACCCTCTTCTCTCTCACTAACCACTAATCAACTAACAACTAACCCACTGTCCTGGACAGCCAACCCAGATAGCTGATTTATGTGTCCAGGACAGCGTGCTTGAACCTTTAACTGGATATAAGCTCAAAAATATGTTGAAATGAAACAAATGTAAAAATTACCTTGAAAATATCCTTTGACCGTAAAAGTGACCTTGAAACAGAAATGGATTCCTCGCACACAAAAAACCTTAAAATGTGGTATTATACAAGGATCTAGTCCTAATAGGAGCTGAAATACATTTCGGCATGGGCAGGGATTAAGACGCCATCTTTAAGAATGGCAAGTTCAGGAGTCCTATAATCGATTTAAATCTAAAGCGAATACATTTTTTTTCTGTTTCAACTAAAGCCTCACAACTGGCATATCAAATGCCGTGGTATGTAATGTCATGTCTGTGGAAAAATGCACATAAAAGATCCCCTGTTGCTAATGGGGGAAATGCTGCAGGTTTCGCACATACAACACACGCGTACGCATGTGCACACACACACACACACACACACACACACACACACACACACATAGAAAAGTACACACAATCGCCTACAAGAGAGTTAGACACACACATGTACAGAAAAAGACACACACACACACACACACACAGAGAGAGAGAGAGAGAGAGAGAGAGAGAGAGAGAGAGGCAGAGAGGCAGAGAGATACAGGGAGAGAGAGAGACATACACACAGACAGACAGACAGACAGACAGACAGAGACACACAGAAAAACATATACAGACAGAGAGACAGACAGCGGGAGACCGAGTGAGGAGGGGGGTGGGGGGGGGGGGGTAGATTGGATGATTAAATCATTTTTAATCCAATGTTTCTTTGGTGCGTCATTCGTGAATCCGCATTTGCCGTTGATATAATTATTATAACTATGTCCATGTGCAAATACAAAAATAAACACACCAACCATCATCATCATCATCATCATCATCATCATCATCATCATCACAACCATCATCATCATCACCACCATCACCATCTCCATCAGCATCACCACCATCGTCATCACTATCATCATCATCAGCATCAGCATCATCACTATCATCACCATCATCATCACCACCGTCATTAGCACCATCATCATCATCACCACCACCATCATCATCACCATCATCACCATCGTCATCATAACCACTATTACCACCATCATCATCATAATTTCACCATCATTATCATCATCACTAGCATCAGCACCATCATCTTTATCACCATCACCATCATCATCACCACTATCATCACCACCATCATCACCACTATCACCACCACCATCATCACCATCATCATCAATATCATCACCACCATCATCATCATTATCACCATCATCATCCTCACTATTATCACCACCATCATCACCAGCACCATCATCAACAATAGAAAACATCGGTCTTGACACGAGGAAGTGCAGTCAAGTATAATGGATTGCTTGACTGAGTAATATTAACGAATGAATGAATGTTTAACGACACCCCAGCACAAAAATAAACATCGGCTATTGGGTGTCAAACAAAGGCAGACATTGAAGAAAGATTACCACAGAAAAACACAGAAGATAATGTTTAATCTGCGAAATGGGTTCCACTGATACATGTGTGATTAGTGTTGACATCAAAGCCGCCATCGATGTTTGAAAACATTTGTGATCAATGTTAATATCAAACAGAGCTGAGAATAGTCTTTGCTTCCAAGAAACAAGGCTAATGATTAAACGGTTTTGGAGACAAACACAAGCAAACATAAAGATATTATATCTATTCGTATACATTCGATGTGTACGAAACATGAGTCAGTTCAAGGCAAGTGGTTTAACGTGCACATTAAAACAGTGTTTCATTTAACGATACCTCTAGAGCACATTGATTTATTAATCATCAGCTATTGGTTCTCAAACATTTTGGTACTTCTGATATATAGTCTTAGAGAGGAAACCCGCTACAGTTTTCCATTAGTAGCAAGGGATATTTTTATATGCGTCATCCCACAGACAGGATAGCACATATCACTGCCGGCGGTGGCCTATTGGGCTATTTCTGGTTCCAGTCAGTGCAACACGACTGGTATATCAAAGGCCGTGGTATGTGCTATCCTGTTTGTGGAATGGTGCATTGAAAATATCCCTTGCTTCTGATAGAAAAAAAAATCTTTCGGATTCTCTAAGACTATATGACAGAATTACCAAATAAATCAATGTTCTCTAGTGATGTCGTTAAACAAAACAAACTTTAATTTTTATCTTTGAGGTGAATAGACGCGTAATTTAGAACGGTTTGGTCTGAGAAACAAAAACAATATAAATTTAGGCCTTAATTTAGAGATGCCCAAAGTGGTTTTGTCCCAAGTATTATTATGAATCTGGTAGTTAAGATTGGTCGTTAAAATGAAATGAAGGAAGGAAATGTTTTATTTAACGACGCACTCAACACATTTTATTTACGGTTATATGACGTCAGACATATGGTTAAGGACTACACAGATATTGAGAGAGGAAACCCGCTGCCGCCACTTCATGGGCTACTCTTTTTGATTAGTACATATCACGTCCTTTGTTACACCAGTTGTGGAGCACTGGCTGTAACGAAAAATAGCCTAATGGGTCCACCGACGGGGATCGATCCTAGACCGACCGCGCATCAAGCGAACGCTTTATCACTGAGCTACGTTCTGCCCCCGGTCCTTAAAAGGTATTTTGGTTAGTGCGGTTAACACTTAAAATGATTTTTGATTCTTGCGTTTGGTATCTAGAGGTCGAGACGTTTTCAAGAGGCTTTAGAGGTGTTGGCTCTTGGATGATTCTGCGTTGTTCTTGGCCGAAACAACAATGTTTTAAAAAAGTGTTTTAAGAACATAACACAGTGTAGTTTTCTTTGTGTTGTTTTATCGCAATGTTAAATGAATAACAGAAGTGACAAGTTGGTGACGTAGGTTGTTGGTTTCTTTTCCAACACGAAACATGATTAACAAGTTAACAACATGGTCATACAGATAATATACAAGTCAGAGCTCTTGGGTGAATGACACACAGGTCTCCCGATAGAGTTAACATTGCTTATGTCAAAAAACTCTCTCGGTTCTTCCAGTAGAGTTTGTGCTTTGTCAGAAAACGTCAAGGCGTGTGAACAGAATCTGTTCTACCCGAGTCTGTATTCCAGTAGAGTGTGTGTCTTGTTAGAGAACTGCAAAACGTGTGAACAGTATCTGTTCTCCCCGAGTCTGTATTTCATGGGTAAAATATCCTTATTTATAACACGCATACTAAACACGTATCCATGTAATATGTAGTTTTCATGGTGTACTCGTTCAGACGCCTGCAATACGCGTATCAACAATTAAACTACATTGTGTCTGATTGTCAGTTGGTCCGATTGGCAAGTCGCTACTTAAGTGGATACCACGACAGACGTCAGATTACCAATGAACTAATTCTAATTAATGCACTTTTAAAAATAACTATATAATCCGTATTGTTATATAAAGATTGAAGTAGTAGCACTGTGAGAAACATATAAATCGAGCGCGCAGTACTTTCATTGCTCTGTGTGTGGGTGCTAGGCACTGGGTTCCTATCTTAGTAGCAGCTCTAGCAACACTTTAGGGTGGGTATTCATAGCTAACTAAAAAGGTCTAAGGCCACTACACCAACATCTCGCTCACGCTAACCTATATTTTTTATTAAGAGATGACAGTTCCGAGGATAAAATATTCCGACGCACAGAGCTCACACTGGAAACAATTTTGCTTTAGTCATTTTCCATATACAGTATAACCTCGATTTAACGCCAACCAATGTTCCAAAATAATTTTGGCGTTATATCGAGTTGGCGGTATAGTGTTTACTACCAAACTTAATATTTTTTTAAATTTCTGAATGTCAAGAATATGACATATATGGGCTCCGGTTCAGCGTCGGACTCTTCTTCCTGGTCATCAGTCGTTTCGTCGTGAATCTGTTTAACACTTTCAAGAATCTGCTCGTCGCTGATATTAGCAAATGTCTCTGTTTCGTTGTCAATGTTGACAAACTCATCAACATCCATTCTCAGCTTTTCGTCGATTGAAAGTCGGCCCGTGACGTTACCAACCAGATCTCGCAACGCTGTCGTTTCATTGGCTGGTGCTTGGTGCAAGTCGGAAATGAGGGTCCCGAGGAACGACCCCTGTGTGAATCCAACAATCCAAAATGAATGAAAACGGTACTTTAAAGAAAGTTGGCGGTATGCGAGGTTGGCGTTAAATCGGGGGGCAATAAATCGAGGGTACACTGTATGTAGAGTATTGCCTTGAAAATGTTTACCAAGTGGCTAATTTAAACCGAATTTTATTGGCGAAATCCTAAACGTTGTAGCCAATTTGTATAAAAACTAGCAGTGGGCTAATTTGGCAAAGGACAGGGTGATCCGTGGCTGCGTTGTAATTTCATTTCAGCACAAATACTGGATTCCGATTATTTGTTAATTTTAAACATACGGGTAAGTGTTAGCTTTAGACTTAGAATAACCATTCTGGAGTTTCATATATTGTTGTGTATAACGTGAGGCGAAACATATGTCTAGATCGGCCACGATGGTGTCGTGGTTAAGCCATTGGACATAAGGCTGGTAGGTACATGGTTCGCAGCCTGGTACCGGCTCCCACCCAGAGCGTGTTTTAACGACTCAATGGGTAGATGTAAGATCACTGCTGCCTCATCTCTCACACTAACAACTAACTCAATGTCCTAGACAGCCAGCCCAGATAGCTGAGGTGTGTGCCAAGGACAGCGTTTTTGAACCTTAATTGGATATAAGTACGAAAAAAGAGAAGAAAAAAAAGAGAGATATATCTAGGCGGATTCATTATCCCTTGAGAAGCCTAGATAGTCAAGGCCTGTTTATGACAATACACTTCAACCAGCCAGCCAGCCAGCCTGCCAAGCAGCCAGCCAGCCAGCAATAGTTTCGTCTGAGTTTTATTCTTTAATTTATAGGTATATTTACCTATATTCGTGTTTATGTCCAATTAGGTTCAAGCACGCTGTCCCGGGCACACAATTCTGCTATCCGGACTGTTGGCCCAGGACAGTGGATTAGTGGTCAGTGAAAGAGAAGTTGGTGTAGTGCCCTTACACTTACCCATTGAATCATTAGTCTTGCTCTGGACGGGACCCGATACCGGGAAGCCAACCCACAACCTACCAACATTATGTCCGATGGCTTAACCACTATATCACCGAGGCCGATTGTCTATGAGTGGGTCCTTGTGCGCTATTGTATTAAAGGGACTGTCCTGAGTTTGCAGCCATTGTAAGGTGTTTCCAACTATCAGAGCCTTTTTGTGTGACCAAAAATACATATTAAATACATTTTTTTCTTTAAGATTACCAGTGTCTGTGTATCTAATATAAAACACTCGCTTGATGCGTTGCCAGTCTCGGATCGATCCCCGTCGGTGAGTCCACTGGGTTATTTCTCGTCTAAGGCAGTGCACCACGACTGGCATAACAAAGGCCGTGGTATATGCTATCATGTGTTTGATGGTGCATATAAAAGATCCCTAGCTACTAATGGAAAATGTATCGTGTTTCCTCTCTAAGACTATGACAAAATTACCAAATGTTTGACCTTCAATAGCCGATTTTTAATTAATCAATGTGCTGTAGTAGTACTAGTGTCGTTAAACAAAACAAATTTTGTGTGCGATTTTGTATTAAAGGGACTATTCTGAGTTTGCAGCCATTGTAAGGTGTTTCTAACTAACAAAGCTTTTTGGGAGACTACAAATGCATATTAAATACATTTTCTTGTTTAGAATACCAGTGTCTGTAAATCTAATGTAGTTGCCATCGGGCTATTTGCTAATAAAACGGTTTGGCAGTTACACAGTACTCACATTCAAACAGCATTATTTAAAAATTTCGACTTATTTCACATATGCCTCCAGTTTCCAGAAAAAGGAAAACTATGGGTACAGCTTCTCGTCCGGAAGTTGGACATTGGAAACAACTTTGCACTTCAAAAACACAGCATATGATCACCACGGTGCAGCCTGAATTTGAAACTGGAAAACACCCTGAGCCTGCAGTGTTGTCAACAGAGACTGAGCCAGCTGTAGTACCAACAGGGATTGCTGTTGACCCAGCCACATCGGGAGCAAGTGCTCAACATGGTATGAATAATAACATTTGGGGTTACGTATTAAATCAAATTGAAAGCGATGCCAACGCACAATCGGGTCCACGTGAGAGTTTTTCATCAAGCAATTTGACTCATTTAGCAGGCCAACCAGATATGTTATGATTGGTTGAAGATGATATTGCTTCACATGTTCACATGGCATTAGGCCAAAAAATTTGGGCTCATCAGTACATTAATAATTTAGCATTGTTATTGAAAGGCACTGCAGAGTTACAAGAATTTTATTCTGGAGGCACATTATTTGTAAATGATAGTGGGGCTATTAAATCTCGGCCATGTGTTAGTAAGGATATCATTCTCACAATAGAAAGGTGGTCTGATGCATTTTTGATTTTTATGCATATTTATATTAATAAATTTCCTTCAAAAGCAGCTGAGCTAATACAGTATATGTCAATCATTAGATATGCTGCTGCCAGGTCGCCAGGCTATGGATGGAGAAATTATGATGAACAGTTTAGGTTACGTCAGTCTGTCAAACAGCAGTCTTGGTCAAAATTAAACACTGATCTTTGGCTCAGATTGTTGTCGGTCCCAAAGGTTATTGGGTCAGTTCAACCTTCAGTTTTGAATAGTGGGGTTGACAGGAGTCGGGGTACTAGAGGCTTATGTTTTGCTTTCAACAGAGGTTATTGCAAATGGAATCCATGTCATTATCAACATGTTTGCTTAGTTTGTCATGGGAATCATCCTAAAACAAATTGTAATAGGGGTAAGAATGATTCCTTTCATACCCAGGGAAACAAGGCCAGTGGTAACCGCGGACAGATTATGTACAAAGCTGGTGTTGAAAAAAGGCAATAAATTTAGTTTGGGCTTTACACCAATAAATGTTAGTATTCTTTGTGAGGAGTTAAAAAGTTACCCAAATGATGATATTGCTATGCAGTTAATTAAAGGTTTCACATATGGTTTTCATTTACATTACACAGGTCCATGTTTGCCAGTAGAGGCTCCTTACTTAAAATCATTGATGGAAAATATTACATTAGCTAAGCAAAAAATTTATAAGGAAGTAAAGATGGGTCGAGTAGCTGGGCCATTCATATCTAGACCTATTTCTACATTGTGTGTATCTCCTTTGGGTTTGGTAGCAAAGAAAACTCCAGGGGAATTTAGGATGATTCACTGTTTGTCATATCCAGAACATGCATCTGTTAATGATTTTATTGATCCTTGTTTGTGTTCTGTATCTTATAATAAATTTGATCAAGCTGTTAATATAGTACAAAGGTTGGGTAAAGGGGCACTTTTAGCAAAAACTGATATTAAATCTGCTTGTAGGCTTTTGCCAATATGGCCTGGTGATTTTGATTTGTTAGGTTTCAAACTTGATGGCCTGTATTACTTTGATAAATGTTAACCAATGGGCTGCTCTATTTCTTGTGCTACATTTGAGAAATTTGCTACGTTTTTGGAATGGGCTACATGTAGAGTATTGTGTGGTGGTGAAATGATACACTATTTAGATGATTTTTTTTTTGCTGGATCTAATAGCTCTAGTGACTGTCAATTAGCTTCAGATGCATTTTTTGCTTTAAGCAGTCGATTAGGTGTTCCTATTGCTAATGAGAAGACTGAGGACCACAGCAGGTAATTACTTATCTAGGACTTGAAATTGATACAGTTAATATGTTGATTAGAATTCCCATGATAAAAGTCTTGGATATTGTAGCTAAACTTTCTGATATGTTAAACAGACAAAAAACCACACTGAGGTTATTACAATCATTATTGGGCATTCTCAATTTTGCATGTTGTGCAGTTGTTCCTGGTCGTACTTTTTGTAGACAATTGGGCTGACGAATCCTTCTCACCATTTAAGAATAACAGCTGAAATGTGTAGTGATTTGATTATGTGGTTAACATTTTTCAAATCATTCAATGGGATTTCTGTATTCCAGGATCAATTTTGAATCACCAGTGAACATGAAAATCTTTATACGGACAGTTCAGCTAAAAATGGAAATGGTTTTGGGGCTTATTATAATGGCAGTTGGACCTATGCTGTTTGGCCAAATGTTTGGTTTGAACCAGGTTATGCAGATGATTTAACCATTCTATAATGTTCTCCTATTTTAGTGTCCATTCTTATCTGGGGTGATAGATTACAAAATAAAAAAGTTTTATTTCATTCAGATAATCAATCTGTGGTAGCCATTATCAATTCTATGACATGTAAATTGCCAAATGTTTTGATATTGTTGAGAAAATTTGTACTTCGCTGTTTGAAGTTAAATATACTTTTTAAAGCAAAGTATATCCCAGGCAGTGTTAATATTTTAACAGATAATTTGTCGCGTTTGCAGTTGGACAAATTCAGAAGACTAGCACCACAGGCAGATTACAAGGAAACTGTATTTCCAACAGTTCTGGTCAGACTTCACAATGAACTTGAAAGATTGTTAGGTGCGGCTATATCAGATAACACAAAGGCTGCATACTGTAATGCTCTTAAAAAATTTGTGCAATTTAGGCAAAATATACATATTGGTGGCATATGGCCAGTGCCACTTGATCATATATTGTTATTTATAGCTTATCATTCTAATAAGAAGTCAGCACCGCCCACAATAACTACTTATATATCTGGTATTAGTTACATTCATAAATTACAACAATGGAATGATCCAACTTCATTTTTCATTGTTAAGAAAGCTTTGTTGGGTTTAAAGAGACTGCAAGGCCGACCAGATTCAAGAACGCCAATTACTTACAATATAATATTATTAATAAATACATAATTGAAATACATTTGTTCATCTACATATGAATTGAATTTATTCAGAGCAGTATATTCTTTAGCATTTTTTGGTCTTTTCAGAGTAAGTGAATTGATTTATACCACTTCTCGGGCATACAATAGGCCTTTATTAATTTCAGATATCAAATTAAATACAAACAAACACATTATTGTAACACTGAGATATTCAAAGACTGATCAACAGGGTAACGGTACGGTGATATGTATTCCAAAAATACAAGGAAGTGCAGTTTGTCCTGTTGATAACATTAGAGAATTTCTATTGTTTAGACCAGCCAGGAAAAGCTATTTGTTTGTACATAATGATGGAAAACCTTTAACAAGATATCAATTTAGTACAGTACTGAAGAAGGTAATTACATCTTTGGGGTTGCCACAGGCTTCTTATAAGTCACATTCTTTTAGAATAGGTGCAGCAACCACATTGACCATGGGTGGAATTTCTCCTGAAATAATTCAAGTCTTAGGGCGTTGGAAATCTAATGCGTTAAACAAATACATTCGTTTGTGATTAAATTTGTTATTTAAAATAAATAGACAGATTTGAATTTTATTACATGTATGCATTATTGCAAGTTAATCATTGGTATGGGTTTTTACAGACATCTGGATAGTAGGCTCATCCATCATATATTGGGCATATAGGAGAGTTGTTAGACACATGAGTCAGGATTTGCGACTGGAAGGATTAAGGGTAAAGATTACCTGGTTGGGAAGAAGAGGTTTGAGATGGGAAGGAGTGTTTTCAGCAATTAGCCAGCAATTGTCTAAATTTCCTCCACCACAATATTTGATGCTACATGTAGGTGGTAATGATTTAACAGATATTTCCACAGCAGAATTTTGTACACTAGTTGAATGTGATATTCATAATTTGGCCAAGTGGCTTCCAAATTGTACTATAATTTTGTCAGATATTATTCCACGATTATTTTGGAAAGGGGGTAAATCAATATCATCAGTTGAAAAGAAAAGAAAACGAGTTAACAGATCAGGCAGAAAAGCAACCCTGGGAGTTCTGGTTGGAATGCAAGAATGGTATACTTGATTGGGTTATACGGTCTTTCATGTATATTTATATGGTATACTCCGCTACGTTTTACACTAGGGAGTAATTAAAGGTGCTGTTGTGTCCAATGCCGTGGTCGGTAGATACTCAGTATGAGAGACCTACTTATGCATGTGCATGTTAGAAGAACTGCCCTGCTATGGCTCAACACTAGGGTGTAGTATCCAGATATTCGGGAAAATATATGTATGCCTACTCATCATAAAACATATCATTTATTATATTTTAACAAAGAAGCTGCGGCCATTTTTCATCCAAATGCTGTGTATGTTATTTATAAAATGTTGTTTTTTAGAAGAAAAATATCTTAAAATAAATAAAATAATATATATATATATATATATATATATATATATATATATATATATATATATATATCTTCGTAATATTGGAAGATAAAATGTAATTTGGGCTACTACAAATATTAGGACAACAAGCACCTTGTTTATACAGAAAGAAATGTTTTATTTAACGACGCACTCAACACATTTTATTTACGGTTATATGGCGTCAGACATATGGTTAAGGACCACACAGATATTGAGAGAGGAAACCCGCTGTCGCCACTTCATGGGCTACACCTTTCGATTGGCAGTAAGGGATCTTTTATATGCACCATCCCACAGACAGGGTAGTACATACCACGGCCTTTGGTATGCCAGTCGTGGTGCACTGGCTGGAACGAGAAATAGCTCAATGGGCCCACCGACGGGGATCGATCCCACACCGATCGCGCATTGAGCGAGCGTTGTACCACAGGGCTACGTCCCGCCCCTGTTTATACAGATAGTGATATTCTACACAAGATAATATCATTAGCCATTAAAAAGGATCTGTTAGTCGTAAACATGTTACAATGACAACAAACTAAGGATAGTCCCTTTAATTATTCTCCTCCCTAGGATAATGGCTAGCTACGCTCCGTTTCAATTTAAACTGTAATATAAATCAATGAACAGACCATTTGCCTGATGATGCTGATTCGATCATCCTTTGGTTATATCACGTCACAGTGTTTCATAATTATTTATAATGTGCACGTAATAAATCTGATATCTCAAACTGATAGCCAGTTATTATCAGCACGCATCGACTAGCCATCGTCTACATAGCGATGACATAATTATATAGTCGAGCATCGTTGTGTCGAACTTTCAAGGTTTTTTTCGTTGACGCCATTAGCTGGCTACAGTGGAATATGTCAAACATTTAAAGAATAACCGTTAGAAAAATTCGATCACCGGCGTTGTTTTCTGCAGGGCGAGACGTAGCCCAGTGGTAAAGCGCTCGCTTGATGTGCAGTCGGTTTGGGATCGATCACCGTCGGTGGGCTCATTGGGCTATTTCTCGTCCCAGCCATGCACCACAACAGGTATATCAACGGCTGTGGTATGTGCTATCCTGTCTGTGGGATGGTGCAGATAAAAGATCCCTTGCTACGGGTTTCCTCTCTGAAACTATGTCAAAATGACCAAATGTTTGACGTCCAATAGCAGATGATTAATAAATCAATGTGCTCTAGTGGTGTCGCTAAACAAAAATAAACTAGTATCTAAATTAGTCACTGTTTGAACAACTCGGAGATAGAGGCGGGAGGTAGCTAAGTGCGAGAGATCGGGGTGCGATGGGTCTCAGGGTCGATCGTCCTCGATGGACTCTCGACTTGTGCCCCGTCAGTAGTAAAGCGTTCGCTTGATGCACGGTCGGTTTGGAATCGATCCCCGTCGGTGGACCCATTAGGCTATTTTTTGTTCCAGCCAGTGCACCACAACTGGTATATCAAGGGCTGTGGCATGTGCTATCCTGTCTGTGAGATGGTGCATATAAAATATCCCTTGCTACTAATGGAACAATGTAGTGGGTTTCCTCTCTAAGACTATATGTCAGAATAACCAAATGTTTCACATCCAATAGCCGATGATTAATGAAGCTATGTTCTCTAGTGGTGTTGTTAAACAAAACAAACTTTTAACTACAATAGTTACTGTTGGAACAACTCGGAAATCAGGACGGGATGTAGCTCAGTGGTAGAAAAAAAAAAAATGTTTTATTTAACGACGCACTCAACACATTTTATTTACGGTTATATGGCGTCAAACATCTGGTGAAAGACCACACAGATAATGAGAGAGGAAACCCGCTGTCGCCACTTCATGGGCTACTCTTTTCTATTAGCAGCAAGGGATCTTTTATATGCACCATCCCACAAACAGGGTAATACATACCACAACCTTTGATATACCAGTCGTGGTACACTGGCTGGAACGAGAAATAGCCTAATGAGCCCACCGACGGGGATCGATCCCACACTGGCCGCGCATCGAGCGAACGCTGTACCACTGGGTTACGTCCCACCCCTCTCAGTGGTAGAGATCGAGGTGCACTGGGTCGCAGGGTCAACCTACCTCGACAGACTCCGATTGTATCCCGTCTCAAATCGGGACATAACATTGATAGTAACTGGTAACTCGTTTATTATTTTGTTTAAGAACGTTGTACACGAGTCCACGTGCTGGTTGTGAAAATGTTTCGGCAATAAAAGGAAATTAATTCATTTCAATGATTTCTTTATTCGCAAAATCCATTCAGGTGCAACAACACGAACCGAAACGAACCGAAACGAACAAAATGGAATAGAGGCAGAATTAAAATATTTAAGTGTTTCAGTGTTTTTGGTCCGTTTTGGTGATTCATCCATCTATTTAGAACAGTTAACATCCAACTGTTAACGACATCCCGTTCAGTATTAGGCATATTAGGCACTGTCCATATTAGGAAAGTTAATTTCAGAAGAGTACACAGTACACAATTAATTGCTACACCTCCCTCGGGGTACTACTAAAATCTACTCAGTCGCCAGAGCGCTCACCTAATATACCAGAGTCGTAGGATCGAATCCACTAATTGGACACATTCTCTGATCCTTTCTTCCCCCGTCCTAACCAGAGCCCCACGACTGGTATATCGAATGATGTGATATGTGCTGGCCTGTGTGTGGGGAAAAGTGCATATAAAAGATCCCTTGCTGCCAACTGAAAAAATGTAACAAGTTATACGTCAACAATTTTGATTTTGTGAGGGCAAATTGTCTGTACGTTTGATAAAATGTTGATGATTATAAATATAATGAGAGAAAGAAATAAAGGAACACAGTAACGTGAGACTCAATGTCAGTAACGTGAGACTCAATGTCAGTAACGTGAGACTGAATGTCAGTAATGTGCGATTGAATGACAGTAATGTGAGTTTGAATGTCAGTGATGTGACATTGAATGTCAGTAATGTGAGACCAAATGTCGGTAATGTGATATTGAATGTCAGTATTGTTGAAATGAATGTCAGTAATGTTGAATTGAATGTCAATAACGTGAGACTGAATGTCAGTAACGTGAGATTGAATGCCAGCAACGTGAGACTGAATGTCAGTAATGTGAGATTGAATGCCAGTAATGTGAGACTGAATATCAATAATGTGAGACTGAATGTCAGTAATCTGAGACTGATGGTCAGTAATGTGAGACTGAATGTCAGTAGGCCTAATGTGGGATTGAATGACAGTAATGTGAGAATGAATGTCAGTAATGTGAGAATGATTGTCAGTAATGTGAGAATGATTGTCAGTAATATGAGATTGAATGTCAGTAATGTGAGAATGATTGTCAGTAATGTGATAATGATTATCAGTAATATGAGATTGAATGTCAGTAATGTGAGAATGATTGTCAGTAAGAATGATTGTCAGTAATGTGAGAATGATTGCCAGTAATGTGAGATTGATTGTCAGTAATGTGATAATGATTGTCAGTAATGTGAGAATGATTCTCAGTAATATGAGATTGAATGTCAGTAATGTGAGAATGATTGCCAGTAATGGGAGATTGATTGTCAGTAATGTGATAATGATTGTCAGTAATGTGTGATTAAATGTCATTAATGTCGGAATGAATGTCAGTAATATGAGACTGAATGTCAGTAATCTGAGACTGATGGTCAGTAATGTGAGACTGAATGTCAGTAATGTGGCATTGAACGACAGTAATGTGAGAATGAATGTCAGTAATGTGGAATTGAATGTCAGTAATGTGAGAATGATTGTCAGTAATATGAGATTGAATGTTAGTAATGTGAGAATGATTGTCAGTAATGTGAGAATGATTATCAGTAATATGAGATTGAATGTCAGTAATGTGAGAATGATTGTCAGTAATGTGAGATTGATTGTCAGTAATGTGAGAATGATTATCAGTAATGTGTGATTAAATGTCATTAATGTCGGAATGAATGTCAGTAATGTGAGATTGAATGTCAGTAATGTGAGAATGATTATAAGTAATATGAGATTGAATGTCAGTAATGTGAGACTGATTGTCAGTAATGTGAGATTGATTGTCAGTAATGTGAGAATGATTATCAGTAATGTGAGATTGATTGTCAGTAATGTGATAATGATTGTCAGTATGATTAAATGTAATTAATGTCGGAATGAATATCAGTAATATGAGATTGAATGTCAGTAATGTGAGAATGATTATAAGTAATGTGAGATTGATTGTCAGTAGTGTGAGAATGATTGTCAGTAACACAGTGAACTACCTGACACTGTGGCTGAGGTTTTTCTTGCAGTAATATGTTCATGTTAACGTTGGTGTGAACCTTTGTTTGTTTCTATCAGTATATTTACAACATGTTCTATAATTAAAACCTTTGTAACAATATAGTTAACAAGCTTCATAACAATGGCATTAATACACAGCTACGCCACTGTTTTTGACACCGCCAAGCTAACGCTACTTTTGCCTACTCTTTATTTTGCGCAATAAACGGCATTAAAATAAAGTCACTTTCACACAATAGGAAACAGAGGATTAAATTCATTGTTGGTTTGTCGATCCTTGAAGCAAACTATAAACATGTTTACGAAGAATACTGAAGCTGCCACGCTGCTTAATTGTTATTTGCAAAACGTACCAAGTCACATGTAACGGTGATTACGCAATCAATGGCTTGCCAGAGCAAGTGCATATTGCACGAGCTATGTTCGCAGTCGAGTAATCCAGTCGAAAACGGCAAAGTGACAATAAACTAAACAATTATTAGTCGCGCAATATTGATTGACAATGGTCTGATCGTCCGATTTTTAGAAGTACAATTTGCACTAAATAAAGAGTTTGGAACTGAATTATTCGTCCGTTGCTCAGTAAATCACGGGACCCTCGAACACGTGCGGGTTTGAGAGAATTCCGGTTTAGAGAGGGTCCGGTCTTGAGGGGTTTCACTGTATATATATATTATTAGATAAATGTTTTTTTTAATTTTATTATTATTCTCTGATCCATTGAAACTCAAATACTTGACACTTTGTCATTCTGATTATTCGATAAGTAACAAAATATCGGACACATCCAGCTGATTCAAGGACGTAGCGAAACGGAAGAAGCAATCTGTTTGAATTTCTGGATAAACAAAACTCCTTCGAGTAAGCCATAAGCCGGGGACACAGAATATACTGTGGGGGTCACATTGCGTGAGGTAGCGGAACACGATTAAAAAAAAAATAAAAATTGTTTTTACTTTTTTGTGTGCTTTTTGCTTTGCGTGGGAAAGAGGGGAAGGTTATAATGCAATTAAATGTTACAAATAACTTTCAGGTTTATGTATAATACATTTTCTATACTATTTTATATAATATAAACATATTACATATGTACAAAAACAGATCTTCGATTTATTAATATTAATATGCAATGAAAAGTACAAAGCCCTCCCAATACATCGGGGGTGGGGGGGGGGGGGGGGTGGGTGGGTAGAGGCAGTGGTACCTTTGTCCCTCTACTTCTGCAGCTCATATAGCCAACTTGTCATAACAGGAACTCGTCACAAGTATTTATAGAATATTAAACAAGCTTCCATTCTGTATCATGTTTATGTCCCAAGTGAAATAATTTGCAGTTATCACGAGCCATAAAAAAAAATATCACTGGTGAAATAAAACTTGATATGACATGATGGCGAGTTTAACATTCTATTTATTACCTACTGTCAATTTTGATTTATATTTTTAACAGACATTCACTCTCTCTCTCTCTCTCTCTCTCTCTCTCTCTCTCTCTCTCTCTCTCTCTCTCTCTCTCTCTCACACACACACACACACACACACACACACACACAGAGGAAAAAAACTAAACAAACTACTACTACTACTACTACTACTACTAAAAATAATAATATACTCGAAAATGCAGATCTACATTTATTTAATACAGATTCAAGTTCAGGCTAGGGACGACCTATAGGCAGTGACGTACGTTAGAGGGTGGAATGGGCGGGGGACACAGCTTGTGCGCTTAGTTTGCCTTTGTTTTATTACAAAGTCAAAGTACATGTTTTCAAACTGTTTATTTTGTTTGGTCCATCTCTTGCACAGGGCTACTGTTTACACTGGTTGATCAAGGGAGGTCTCACCGGGCAGACATGGTTGAAAGGGGGGGGGGGGGGGGGGTCCCTTAATTCACATCCATAGTACTATAATGAACCAGGTCCGTAACAATAGAATTAATATTTAACTCACTACTGTATCAAAGGGTGCGAAGAACACTTTCCAAACAACTAATCCCAATTGTCATTGGCGTAGTCGGGAGTTTATATCGAGGGACCACCCACATTGGGGGGGGGGGGGGGGGGGGGGGGGGGGCGAGGGGCACCCAAACTGTTTATGAGTCGTTGTAAAGGGCAACAGACAAATATAGAATGTGGTAGGAAAAACAGGTGGTTCATTGGGGGATATGGCCCCTCTGGCTACACCAGTGCTAATTGTTCCTTCGTTTCCATATTTCCGGAATCCACCACCCCCCCCCCCCCCCCCCCCCCCCCCCCCCCACCTGCTCACAACAGAAAAAAATTGTAAAAGAAAGTTTTCACTTATTTTAAAGTGATTTCACCATCAATATACAACTTTCAATTAAGTAGTTAGTCCAACCTGGAAAAATTCTGTATCCGCGCCTGAATGTTTCACACTATTTCTGGACAGTCACTGGCGTCACTGATGACACCCACACCGATTTTAGGTCTTCCTTCGTCGGCTTGGTCGAAAACTCGGACTTATCCGCCAGAAACGCCTTGTCCTTGACCTTACCGGTGAGGCGCGGACACAGCTGGGAGAGGTACCCGGCGACGGTCGACGTGGGCGACGACTTGACGAAGATCGTGACGACGACCAAAGAGCAGGCGATCTCCTCCAAGCGCAACAACGTCTGCAGCGACCACCAGCTCCAGGGGTCGACGACGCTGATGTCGCTCAACACGCCGAACTCACTTACGGCAGAGTAGACGTACGTCACACACATCGCCATGGCGATCACCGAGGCCGTGCCTATCGTCCTGGTCAGCTTCCACAAGCGTTCGGTTTGTTCATCTGCAATTTAAAATAAAAAATAAGTTTTTTGTTTGTTTGTTGCTGTTTTTTGTTGTTGTTGTTGTTGTTATACTGTTTTTTAATTGTTTAACAACACCACTGGAGCACATTGATTTACATCTTCATAAATCAAGGCTAATATTCGTTCCTCGTATTCAGCCTTGATACATGATATCCACTACTAGCGCCCTCTATTGAAAGAAAATTTGTAACACCGATTATGTCCCTTACACGATGACATCGCTGACCAATCACAGCATCGGTAACATGTGACAATCTTGAAAGCAATATAAAAAATTAACCGCCGGACGCTGACGCTGCCATCTTTGTTTACAATAACAAGGGAATCTATAAGGAGCGTTGCGATTCGTTGCAATCAGATCTCATCGCATCCAATGAAATTTAAGCATTTTGTGGCACGATTTCTTGACGACATGTATCAAGGCTGAATACGAGGAACGAATATTAGCCTTGATTTATGAAGATGATTGATTTATTAATCATCGGCTATAGAAAAATATATTTATTACAAGAATTGTTTACATAAAGAATTCGACAAAAACTGGGAATGTTGGTTAAGATTTTTGGAAAATATTTAAACGACCAGCCTTTTTTTAATATATATATATAAAAAAAAGACTATGGTTGTTTGTTTTACAATGTTGCGTGTTTGGAGGAAATACTTATTTCAACTTTCTTCCTTCCCTTTCTCTCCTTGCTCCATGGTATATTCTGTGTATAATTGGTATGTACGGTAATGATTCGGGGCCCCAACCCTGACATTATCTATTGTTTTACTGGGACAATATAAATTAAAAAAAAAAAAAATCATCGGCTATTGGATGCCGAACATTTGATAATTTTGACCTAAAGTCTTAGAGGAACCTCGCTACATTTTATTCTAATGCAGCAAGGAATCTTTTATATGCACCATCCCACAGACAGGATAGCACATACCACGGTGCACTGGCTAGAACAAGAAATAGCCCAATGGGTCTACCGACGGGGATCGATCCTAAACCGACCCCGCATCAGGCAAGCGTTTTATCACTGGGCTACGTCTCGCCCTGGATGGATTTCGATTTATAATGAACCAGGCGTGTTGCCAGACATATGCACGTACGTATCATTGAAAACCGGAAAACAACAATATCGTAAAATAAGTAACATCTGGCAGTCTTTGAATACGTCTTAGGGTACTTTATCAGAGTCCAAATTAATGGCATTCACAACAATGAATAATAGAATTTTTCACACAACAAGCGAACCACTAAAAATCAGCGTCAATATACACACTTATAGTCCTTCCCACAGGGAACACCTTTTATCATACAATGGACTTTACAAGTACCGGCCTCGATGGTGTCGTGCTTAAGCCATCGGACATAACGTTGGTAGGTACTGAGTTTGCAGCCCAGTACCGGCTCCCATCCAAAGCGAGTTTTAACGACTCCATGGGTAAGACCACTACACCTCCTCTCTCTCTCACTAATCACTAACAAGTAATAACTAGCACGCTGTCCTGGAGAGACAGCTCAGATAGATTCCCAGGACAGCGTGCTTTAACCTTAATTGGATATAAGCACGGAAATAAGTTGAAATGAAAATGCTACAATTTACTTATTTCTAAGCAGATTGTTTTTTAAATTGCACACAAAAAATAGGGGGTTTTGTGGGGTTTTGTACTTTTTTTTATTTCCAAAAGACTTTTACTTTTCTTCTTACGTCCCCTGTCTGTGGGATGGTGCATATAAAAGATCCCTTGCTGCTAATCGAAAAGAGTATCCCATGACGTGGTGACAGCGAGTTTCCTCTCTCAATATCTGTGTGGTCCTTAACCATATGTCTGACGCCATATAACCGTAAAATAAAATGTGTTAAGTGGGTCGTTAAATAAAACATTTCTTTCTTTCTTTCATTCGCCGAGTCTGCAGCGCAGTTACACAGCAGCGTGTTCGTTCAGCAAGCATTCATTCGCCGAGTCTGCAGCGCAGTTACACAGCAGCGTGTTCGTTCAGCAAGCACTCATTCGCCGAGTCTGCAGCGCAGTTACACAGCAGCGTGTTCGTTCAGCAAGCACTCATTCGCCGAGTCTGCAGCGCAGTTACACAGCAGCGTGTTCGTTCAGCAAGCACTCATTCGCCGAGTCTGCAGCGCAGTTACACAGCAGCGTGTTCGTTCAGCAAGCACTCATTCGCCGAGTCTGCAGCGCAGTTACACAGCAGCGTGTTCGTTCAGCAAGCATTCATTCGCCGAGTCTGCAGCGCAGTTACACAGCAGCGTGTTCGTTCAGCAAGCACTCATTCGCCGAGTCTGCAGCGCAGTTACACAGCAGCGTGTTCGTTCAGCAAGCACTCATTCGCCGAGTCTGCAGCGCAGTTACACAGCAGCGTGTTCGTTCAGCAAGCACTCATTCGCCGAGTCTGCAGCGCAGTTACACAGCAGCGTGTTCGTTCAGCAAGCACTCATTCGCCGAGTCTGCAGCGCAGTTACACAGCAGCGTGTTCGTTCAGCAAGCATTCATTCGTCGAGTCTGCAGCGCAGTTACACAGCAGCGTGTTCGTTCAGCAAGCATTCATTCGCCGAGTCTGCAGCGCAGTTACACAGCAGCGTGTTCGTTCAGCAAGCATTCATTCGCCGAGTCTGCAGCGCAGTTACACAGCAGCGTGTTCGTTCAGCAAGCATTCATTCGTCGAGTCTGCAGCGCAGTTACACAGCAGCGTGTTCGTTCAGCAAGCATTCATTCGCCGAGTCTGCAGCGCAGTTACACAGCAGCGTGTTCGTTCAGCAAGCATTCATTCGTCGAGTCTGCAGCGCAGTTACACAGCAGCGTGTTCGTTCAGCAAGCATTCATTCGCCGAGTCTGCAGCGCAGTTACACAGCAGCGTGTTCGTTCAGCAAGCATTCATTCGCCGAGTCTGCAGCGCAGTTACACAGCAGCGTGTTCGTTCAGCAAGCATTCATTCGTCGAGTCTGCAGCGCAGTTACACAGCAGCGTGTTCGTTCAGCAAGCATTCATTCGTCGAGTCTGCAGCGCAGTTACACAGCAGCGTGTTCGTTCAGCAAGCACACAACCTGTGAATACGCTAAGAATACGCAGATCATGAGTCACCATGCAAACGTGTCTCTATGAAATGTGTTGAGTGCGTCGTTAAATAAAACATTTCCTTCCTTCCTTCTTCTTACGTCAAACAAAACTTATATTATTTACAAAAAATATATAATAATAATAAAAAAATAAAAATAATAATAATAATAATAATAATAAATAAATAAAAAAAAAACCCAAAACAACATTTTTATTGGAGGATGGGACGGTCTATAGCTTATTTTAAACAATGGATATCGCCAGTTACCCCTTCCTCCCTTCAGTGGCGGATCTATTAATAAATCAATGTGCTCTAAGGGTGACGTTAAACTAAACAATCTTTAACTTTTACTGTGTGCGCATTTAAAGGTATACAGTCTTATTAAAATATTGAACAGTACTTACGGTTGAAACTTTACGGTTTGTTTCTTGCAATATTGAGTTCTGTAGATTTGATGAACGTTGGACTGTGTCCTGAAGTAACTGATTTATGCGCGCCAAAATGTTAGTGATTTTAATGAATTTTAAACCCACCACCCAGTTCCAAGGTTTAGACAGCAGTAACACACAATGTTGAAGCAGAACTAAAGTTAAACAGTTTTGTTTTGTTTAACGACACCACTAGAAGAAGTTTGTTTTCTTTAACGACACCACTAGAGCACATTTGGATGTCAAATATTTGGTAATTATGACTCATAGTCATCAGAGGAAGCCCGCTACATTTTTTCATGTAGGTTCAAACTATCAACTGTCATGTGAAGTTGGCCAACTCGACAGTTACATTGTAATTCCCCCAACTTCCATCTTACGAAGGGTTCGCTCAGATTAACAAATATTCGGTCTTAAGAGTTGCATACGACGAAAATCAAGTTGTAAGAGTGCTCAGACTAGCAACTGGACAGGCGTAGATGTCGTAAGATAGGACAGTTGACTAACGTAGTTTGAGCCTAGCAGTAGAGAGGAAACCCGCTACAGTTTTCAAGTAGCTGCAATGAATATTTTATATGAACTTTTGCACAGACAGGATAGGGCATACCACGGCCTTTGATATACCAGTTTTGAAGCACAGGGTGGAACGAAAAATAGCCCAATGGGTCCACCGACGAAGATCGAACCTAGATCGACCGCGCATCAGGCTAGCGCTTTACCACTTAGTCACGTCCGTCCGCCACCTGCCCCCCCCCCCCCCCCCAATCTATAAATACACGCGCGATGATAGTCTTTCGTAAATTCCACCCACTATCATTAACCATACAGAATAAACATTGACATGGACAACCATTGTTAGTTATCTTCAATTTGAGAAAGTCGATATTAAGTCAGTTTTCGTGTCAAGTACAAATTACAAATGGCTGAAGTAAAGCGTAGCGGTTCGTAAACGATATCTCGAATAAGGAAACCAGTTAATGGGTTGGTGAGTGTTTAAATAATTCGCCTTCAATGTTCCACCATTACCAGCATCCGACTGAACCGTAATTCTCCAAATATAACACTACATGTGTGTATTATATTCCCAGGTTCACTGTAAAGCACATAATTTTTTATATCACAGAACTCTTATGTTTGTATGAATCTATGTTTATTTATATTATTCTAATATAATATATATATATATATATATATATATATATATATATATATATATATATATATATATATATATATATATATATATATATATATATATACTATAACGAACAATATAAGTTGTAGAAGCATCACGAGGGGTATATGGCTTTTTATGTACCCTCTGTGTATTCTTTTACCCCGAGCCGAAGGCGAGGGGGTAAAAGAGCACACAGAGGGTACATAAAAAGCCATATACCCCGAGAGATGCTTCTACAACGAATTTATCTTGCCGACATGTTAAAACATATAGCCAAATAAACAAAATAACGCCAGATAATAATTGTTAACAATTTATTAACGGAGCCGTACCACGCGGACGCGAACGAAACCACTTGCCAGTGACGAAAAATAGTTCCATCGATAAACGAGTTTTTAACTTCAAATGTTTGTAATACGAAATTGTCTGAAACAGATATCAATAAATAAAATAAATAAAAAAAAAACTTTTTTTTATCAGAAATGTATGTAGTAAAAAAAATAAAAATATTTAAAAAACAACAAAAAACCCACAACTGTTGCTAATCGCGCATTAATACAATAACACCACGACCGTAATTAGGTGGCCCAGTTCAACACTGCAGCTTTTGAAAGTATTGAAATAGTGTATTTTATAGTAAAAATAAAATTAATTATGTATACTTGATTGATTATCAATGTTATTTATAATCTAATTATTGCTTTAGCATTAACTGGGGTGGCTGGAAACTGTTGGAAATTACAGACGGGGTATAAGAGAATTTGGCTCCACCCACAGGGGTATAAGGGATTTGTCCAACGGCAAACAACCAATGAGATTAAAGAATTTTACATGAAGGCGAGATAATACTTTTGGACGATTTGACGCTTACAAACCAATGACCATGTCGGTACTAAATATGACGTAATCACGATTGGGCAAACACACACAATGACGTCATGTAGTTTAAAGAGTGTGCGTTTAGGGCTCTCTGTTTTTGGTGTTAAATTGATAACAAAATGTATCTATGAACGTGATTAAATAACAAAGTTATAGCAATACTCATAATAGTGCGTAATGTATTTTAACTCGTTTCTATACATGTACGTGCATGTGTTTCGAAAATAAAGCCTTTTAGAGACAAAATAGCTGAGGTAATAAACAGAGGATATTATAGGAGTGTCCATGACAGACGATGTTTACGACACGAGTGCCTAAATTAGCATATTTCCGAAATAATTTAGGCACGAGTGTCGTAAACATCGTCTGTCATGGACAGACGAGCGAGAGCTCGGGAAATGCGATAATTTAGGCACGAGTGTCGTAAACATCGTCTGTCATGGGCACGAATGTAATATTCTGTTTATTACCGTAGAACTGTCTTGCTAAATAAACATTCCAGTCATTGTTTACAAACTAACGTTTCCTTAACGGCGGAGTAATGTTTGTTCATTGATGTCTTGAAAACCAAATCACAACCTGTTCTAAAGTTACGTGATATTTATACGCCCATAAATAAAGAGTACACATGTATCAACAGCTGTAAACTGTACAGCATGTGTATACTAAAAAGCAAACAAATACACAGTAATTGCATCGCCTTAAAATAACTATAAATTGGGTACATGACGTTTCCGTTTTAAGAATGATGGAAAAATTCCAGTGCAAAATTGCTATTGAATTTTTTTTTTTTTTAACATTATTAACGCACCTGAACGTGTTTGAAGAAAATCTTATGATTAAAACATTGTACCTTTTACTAAATATGGCTTTCAAGTGAAATTACGGTAAGATATGCTACATTTATTATGTACGAAGCCAAAACAACTACATCGTGATATAATACAAGTAACACGTATTTGTCATTACGGCATATGATCAGCTTACACTCGAAATAAAAATGTATTAATGAAGAAAGTAGTATCTGTGGAATGTGTCAGCCAATCAGAAAGAAATGTACTCTTACAACAGCCAATCGTTATACGACAATGTCAGGAGGACATACGATTTAGTTGTGACATACGAGGGAAATCGTACGATAAATATGACCCTCGTTATGCTGTACCTCGTAGGTAATAAATAGAATAACAAACTCGGTACCAGTTAATATCAAATGTATGTCCCTCGTGAAACAATTTTCATTTGACAACTGAAAATTATTTCACTCGGGACATAAATTTTATAATAACTGGTAACTCGTTTATTATCCTCTATTTATGTTTTAATATACTATAGGTATTCATGTTTATTTATATATTTTTAATATACTATATGTATTAATGTTTATTTATACAGTTTTAATATACTATATTTATTCATATTTATTTATATTGTTTTAATATACATGTGCTATATGTATTCATTTTATCCTCCAATGCCCACGATATAAGAATGACATTTATTTTATTATTATTATTTTTTTTTTACAACAGACGTCCAAGCGTTTTCAAAGTTACCTAGCTATTAGCATTTGACAATACTAAGGGGCCGTCCATAATTTTCAACATTTTCACGAGCGTACAAACCGTACGCGGGGGAGGGGGGGGGGGCAGCGTACACTTTAAAAAAAAAAAAAATGTCGATCAACATTTTTCAATGGGGGGGGGAGGGGGGTGGTCAAAAGTGTACGGTTTGTCCGCTCGTGAAAATACTGAAAATTATAGACGGCCCCTAATGAACTTAATAATATTTATTTAGAACAAATCCCATTAGAGATCAGCTATTGAACAAATTGGTTAATATTAACATTAGTTCTATTTATTCAACATAATACTACTGTATTCGTTTACATGTATATTAAACCAACAATACATGTATCTCTCAGTATACTAAATAAATAATGACTTGTATGTATTTAAAAATACAAGTCAACAGAACTTTAATTTAAAAAAAATATATATAAGCTTTTATACAATTTTTTAAAATTATTATTTGTTACTAAATCATTCACCACCATAATCCTGTACCTAACCTGTATATATTTATTATTTTATATTATGCTGATAAGTGTAAAAAAAAACACCGTATAAAGTAATAACACTCACTAATTCACACTCACTCACTAATTCACACTCACTCACTAATTCACACTCACTCACTCAGTCACACACTCAGTCACACACTCAGTCACACACACATACACACTCACTCAGTCACACAAACACACACACACACACACTCACTAATTCACACTCACTCACTAATTCACACTCACTCACTCAGTCACACACTCAGTCACACACTCAGTCACACACTCAGTCACACACACATACACACTCACTCAGTCACACACACACACACACACACACACACACTCTAATTCACACTCACTCACTCAGTCACACACACAATCACACACACATACACACTCACTCACACACACACACTCACTCAGTCACACACACATACACACTTACTCACACACTCACTGTCACACACACACACACTAATTCACACTCACTCAGTCACACACACACACATACACACTCACACACACACACACTCACGCACACACTCTCACGAACACACACACACACGTACTATCACACTCTCACGCACTAACACACACACACACTCACACGCACACACACACACACTCACGCACACACACACCCCACACACACACACACATACGGATAGTGAAATAAACGATGCGGGTGATCGGTGAATGAAACAAACGGGCCAGTAACACAGAAGACCCTTTAAAGATTTCCATCTATATCCGTTTGACGTAAAGACAATAAAAAATAACAATAACTTTAATTTAGTATAAAAATAACAGACTGGATGCTGATGTACTACAATAAAGAGTTAACAATAGCGTTTTCGCTGCCCCGTTCTCGCCCCGAGCTATCGGTTAGCTAAGACCTTCGCATAGCACACGTTCGGGACATTTCTAAAATAATTACCCCGGCCATGCTTTCGCCCGTGGCGATTTATTTTACAATTTTAATGAATGCTCGTGTTTCATCTAGTAAAGATCTTGTTTTATAACTGTAATGAAATGTTTTGCTTGTATACTATATATAAATGCACTATGGAAACGTATTAATACCATACAATTACAGGGCCGTAGCTAGGAATTTATTTATTTATTTATTTTATTTTATTTTTTTGTTTTTTTGGGGGGGGGGGGGGGGGGGCAACTGAGTAGTTAATAGTCTAAAACTCCTTAAACAGTTAAGAAGATAATTTTCTTTAAGTTTCTATAAAGTTTTCCGCCCTCCTAAATTTTGCGATAGTTATAATTTTATTATATATTAATTTTCATTTTTTTACGATCCCCCTCCAAACCTCCCCAAAAGTTCCCTTGGCATTCCATCTCATGTCACTGCCCCCCCCCCCCCCCCCTTTAAATGGATTTTCTGTATCCGCCACTGCAAGGTGTTGACAAGCGTTGTGTAATATAAGAGGGAGACGTGGGGTATACAAATGCCAGATTTTGGCGTTATGTAATTGTTGGACGGCCCCAATCCATTTATTGATTTATCCATGGGGTGTCATTAAACAAAACAAACTAATGGAAAATATGTAGCGGGTTTCCTCTCTAAAACTAATCTATATGTCGAAATTACCAAATGTTTGAAATCCAATAGCGGATGATTAATAAATCAATGTGCTTCTAATGGTGTCGTTAAACAAAACAAAACAACTAACTGTATTCTTTCAGTTTTAATTTTCAGTCTATATACCAAGGTTTCTGACAGAAAGAAAGAAAGAAATGTTTTATTTAACGACGCACTCAACACATTTTATTTACGGTTATATGGCGTCAGACATATGGTTAAGGACCACACAGATTTTTAGAGGAAACCCGCTGTCGCCACTACATGTGCTACTCTTTCCGATTAGCAGCACGGGATCTTTTATTTGCGCTTCCCACAGGCAGGATAACACAAATCATGGCCTTTGTTGAATCAGTTATGGATCACTGGTCGGTGCAAGTGGTTTACACCTACCCATTGAGCCTTGCGGAGCATTCACTCTGGGTTTGGAGTCGGTTTCTCGATTAATCCCATGCCTGTAGACCGATAGCTTAACCACTACGCCACCGAGGCCGGTAAGGTTTCTGAGTACGAAGGATGAAAATACGTACCCTAAAATCTTGGAAATTATTGGATCCATTTTTATAAGAAGGAAATGTTTTATTTAACGACACAACACATTTTTATTTAAGGTTATATGTTGTCGGATATATGGTTAAGGACCACACAGATACTGAGAGAGGAAACTCACTGTCACCACTTCATGGGCTACTCTTTTTCGATTAACAGCAAGGGATCTTTAATATGCACCATCCCACAGATAGGATAGTACATACCACGGCCTTTGTTACACAAATAGCCCAATGGGTCCACCGCCGGGGATCGATCCTAGGGCGACGGCGCATCAAGCGAACGCTTTACCACTGGGCTACGTCCTGCCTACATTTTTATAACTTTTAGAAATATTACAGTAAGAGAACGGCTGTTTAAAATGCACGAAAATGTTTGTTTTGTTTACCGAGACCACTAGAGCATATTGAAAGTACATGAAATGCGGTGTCCACTTTCTAAAGAGTTCAAACTCATAATCTCTTAGTAGAGGCACTTATGACCTGTTTTGCTATTATTACCTGCCCTCAAATTACTTTGTCAAGTCAGGTCATAGGTTTTAACGCGTATATTCAGAAGAAAGAAAGAAATGTTTTATTTAACGACGCACTCAACACATTTTATTTACGGTTATATGGCGTCAGACATATGGTTATGGACCACACAGATTTTGAGAGGAAACCCGCTGTCGCCACTACATGGGCTACTCTTCCGATTAGCAGCAAGGGATATTTTATTTGCGCTTCCCACAGGCAGGATAGCACAAACCACGGCCTTTGTTGAACCAGTTATGGATCACTGGTCGGTGCAAGTGGTTTACACCTACCCACTGAGCCCTGCGGAGCACTCACTCGGGGTTTGGAGTCGGTATCTGGATTAAAAATTCCATGCCTCGACTGGGATCTGAACCCAGTACCTACCAGCCTGTAGACCGATGGCCTGATATTCAGAAGAAAAAAAGCTGTTGGTCCCAGGTGTCTAGTTTTGCCGGCTCCTCCGGCTATGCACTTAAGGCGATCTTAGGGTTAAGATCGCTATGTGGAACGGGGCCCAGGACAGGATTACTTTGAGTCTTTTAATAAAATAAAAAAAATTGTATTACTTCGTGGCAAAAAACCTGAATACATACCTTTAATTTGTCCGCTCGACGTCAGGTTACCGCGGATCTTCACCGCAGTGTAGAGAAATCCTATGGACAGCGTCAGCCCATACGCGATGAACAGCGCCTGGCAGAGAAGCAGCAAGGGTTTCACCGTGAAGCCGACGTACATGACCAGCAGATCGACCGCCAGCACGATCCCCAGGTGGACCCCGGTGATCCAGGCGATCGTGCCGAGTCTCTGGAACTTGGGCGGCGCCATCTCCATCTTGGTCGTGTCCAGCAGGATGAGGAACACGATACTGAAGGACGCAGTGAGTCCCGGGAGTCCTACAGACCACACTATGTGACTGACGATGAACGGGACGGGGTCCCGGGCCTGCGAGTACGGGTCCATGAACAGGACGCAGGCGCGCGTTCCCGTGAAGAAGGCGACCATCGAGTTGAGGGAGATGGTCGTCGTGCTCTTCTTCTGGCCGGTCTTGTTGCAGACGTTGGCGAGGATGAGGAAGACGGCCAGGATGGCGATGCACGTGAAGATGGTCGCGATGATGTACACGTGCAGCGGCCATGCCACTCCCCATGCGGAGAACGCTTCCGGCCAGTCCGGGCCGGGTTCCGGCCATATTTCCGGTTGCGGTTCCGGTTCTGTTTGGGAAGTTTCCGGTTCGGAGGTTATCGTCGTTTCTGGGACTGCGGTGGAGGGTTCTGGAGAGCTTTCGCCTTCACTGATGGGTTCAGTTTTCGGCTCGCTGGTGCTCGACATGATTTTTTTTTCGAAATAACGTCACTGCAAAGAGGCACAACAGTCAATTAAAATATTATATCATATGATCTTCTGAGATCAAGGTACCGAACCCACCCATCACTTAATAATTATGCTGCCTATTTCGTAATACTTATATCTACAGTTTACGAGGTGTATCGGTGAATATCCCTTCAGTTTTGGTTTTGGGGCCACCGAGGCGAAGCCGAGGATGTTCTCACGACCAAAACTGTTGGGATATTCACCGATACACCTCGTAAAGTGTGGGTGTAACTGACGTATACTCCACTTAAGGTCGAGTTAATTATTATATTAGTTATATGGCAAATAAAATCAATAACTAGAAAGTAGTAAATAATTAAATCAAAATAACGTGGACCAGACGTCGTGAGCCTCACATTTTGTTCTAGAGCAGTGAAACTGTCTATTTTAGTTGTTCGTGTCGCACGTGCAAATGCATTTTGAGGTAGTTTTATCAGTGTGTTAGAGCTGTACTGGTATGGGAATATATAAAATGTTTATATTCAGATTGTCTAAAAGAAACCATTTATGATATGAATTAGAAATAATATTTAATGATTTTTTTTTAAAGTTTGACGAATTTACTGGATAGGTGGTAATTGACACCCCTACCACACTAACTACAGCTCCGTACACTGCATGATTTTTAAAGGGACACACCCTAGTTTTTAAACACTAACGCATATTTTTTACTATTATAACCGTTTTTAATAACTTAAATCAAACTTTACTTAGATTTTATTGTTTAGATTATCAATTTCCATACATTCAAAGTGTTTTTGGTAATCCTGGTGTTTTTAATATCACAAAATGCATTGCTCATATTTTCAAAAACGCACGTGCGTCTGAGAAGTAACACTTATGGAGTCGAGTTTTAGTCTCTTTTTAGAGGGTATTTCACCATATCAAAGTCACAGACTCATGTTTCACTCAGTTATAACTTTATCCAAATGTGTTACAGGTTTGTAGATTAACTAAACTTAGTGTTAATTTGAAAAATCAATGTGCTCTAGTGGCGTCGTTAAATAAAACAAACTTTATTATTTATTTAGTGTTAATTTTCACGGGTTGAAACTAGGGTTTGTCCCTTTAACAGACGTATCGTTCTGCAAATATCTCAAGGTAACTATTGTGAATAAGTGCGCATGTATAATTAGATGGCTCTTTCTATTTGTTGAAATATTACGAAAACATAATTTGAACTTTGGTATATGCAAATGATGTCACCCAGCAAAAAAAAATTTGTAGATGGCCTGTTCTATTGGTTGAAATATTACGAAAACATAGTTTGAACTTTGTTATATGCAAATGATAAGTGTCACCAAGCAAAACCATTTTTGTTTGATTTTGTAACGGCAAATATTGTGAAAGACGGCCGTGGGTGTGAAAATAAGCCAGCGACAAAAAAAGGACTTTGAAGGCCAGAATGGAGGCCAGAATGGAGATTGTTTTGTTTAGTTAAATGGACTTCAGTTTCTGTGTATTTTAATTTGGACATTCAAGAAGATTTTAAATTATAACTGCAGGAGGAGAAATCTTTTTGGAGACAGTTACGCTACTGATTCCCGCAAACACGTCTAAGAACACTTGGTGTTGTATAATACAGGTTATGACAGCTGGACGTGTACCACAAGGGAAAAATTCGTTTACATTCCCCCAATATGGATACTTAAAGACATTAGTCAAGTGTTGAAGGATTTAAAAGACAATGCGTTGCAGTCGAACATGGAGGAAAAGTGTAGGTGTATCGGTGAATACACCTACACTTTTAACAAAAGAAACCATGACAACGAGACCGGAAGTGGGGTATAAAAAAATAATAGACTAGTCTCGGTGGTGTAGTAGTTAAGCCATCGTCCTTAAAGATATTATGTTCTGGGTTCGCATCCCGACACCAGCTCCTACCAGAGCGAAAGAAAAGTTTGTTTTTGTTTGTTTAACAACACCACTAGAGCACATTGATTTATTAATCATCGGCTATTTGATGTCAAACATATCGTCATAGAGAAGAAATCCGCTACATTTTTTTTCTTTAGTAGCAAGGAATCCAACAGACAGGATAGCATATATCACAGCCTTTGATACACCAGTCGCGGTGCACTGGCTGGAACGAGAAATAGTCCAATGGGCTCACCGACGGGGATCGATCCCAAACTGACCGCGCATAAAGCGAACGCTTTACCACTGGGCTACGTCTCGCCCCTACCCAGGGCGAGTTCTAATGTCTCAGTGGGTAGGTGTAAGGCCACTACATCGATTTTTCCCTCAGTAAAAACTAACCCACTGTCATACTTGAACCTTAATTATTTTATGTAAGCACACAAATAAGTTGAACTAAAATGAAATGAAAATAATAGATTGTCACTTAAAATAGCATCTACGGGATTGAGGAATGGATAACCTTGGACTATCATTAAATAATCTCTCTCTCTCTCTCTCTCTCTCTCTCTCTCTCTCTCTCTCTCTCTCTCTCTCTCTCTTCATCCCGTTGTTTCTCTCTCCTGTCTCTCCACCCCGTTATATTTCTCTCTCTCTCTCTCTCTCTCTCTCTCTCTCTCTCTCTCTCTCTCTCTCTCTCTCTCTCTCTCTCTCTCTCTCTCTCTCTCTCTCATATATATGTTGTCCTGTTTACCCCACCCATCTTCCAACGCATACAGTACATTCTTTTTGTGTATAATTTAAAACTAAATAAATTTAAAAAAAGAAAAGAGCTAACTCCGATGCATTTGTATTAACACACGTATTGTATTTATTGACAACCCCCCCCCCCCACAATTAAGAACAAAAACGGGAGGCATATACGCTGCATATATATACTGTGTATATATATATATATATATATATATATATATATATATATATATATATATATATGACATAATGAAAATTGGCAGAATGTAATTAACAAAGTAAAACACCGAATAACGAATAGTACTAAGGATACTTTTTTCACTTATACAAAAAATTCACAATAAAAACGTTCAAAATAGTTTGACACGATCCACTCGTTTGAGAGCAAAACCAAGTTGCGTTAATGATTATTACTACTGTTTCATGCCGGTAACCAGACCGTGTCTGTAATTATGCATTGCGTAACGAGTACCTCTCGTACAAACACCGATAATCAAACACATATTCGTTCCGCTTAGTCGGCGATCGATTATTAGAATTTGTAGCCTGCAATATGATTGATTTCAACTTATTTTCGTGCTTATATCCAATTATGGTTCGAACACGCTGTCCTGGGCACACACTTCAGCTATCTGGGCTGTCTGTTCAAGATAGTGGGTTAGTTGTTAGTTGTTTGTGCTAGAGAAGTGGGTGTAGTAGCCTTACACCTACCCATTGAGCCCTTAAGAACTCACTCTGGGTTGGAGCCGGTACAGGGCTGCGAACCCTGTACCTACCAGCCTGTAGTCCGATGGCTTAACCACTGCACCACCGAGGCCGGTCTGCAATATGAATGTAGAAGACGAATATCACTTTGTTCTAGCGTATCTTTTCTACAGTACCATAATAGATAAATACAATGTACAATAAAGAGATAAAAAGCTTATTATTATAAATAAAGCATCAACATTTAAATTAACACAACTACTGTCCAACGACGATTCAAAACAGCTAATTAAATTATGTAAGTATGTGCTCGCTGCTACCACTCAAAGAACGGATAACATTGATACATGACGTGTGTATTAATAATTGTATATTATTACTATAAATGTATTACACATTTAGTATTGACTTTTATCGATTCTATGCCGTTGCTTTTACTCTATGTTGGGACCACAAAATTACTTTGAGAGATCAACATATATATATATATATATTTAATTGGGGTGGGGGATAAGGAAATCTTACTAAAGATCAAAGTCAGTGGTATCTGCTATCCTGTCGGTAGAAAACGCTCATTGCTCTTAATAAAACATGTAGTGGCTTTCCTCTCTAAGACTGTATGTCAAAACTGCTAAATGTCTGACATCCAATAGCCAATGATTAATAAATCAATGTGCTCTAGTGGTGTCGTTAAACAACAAAAAACAAACATCATTTAACGTTCTAAACTGCATATTGTATTTTTATTTTTTTCTGCACGGGGGTGTTGGTAATTTTTAGCACGCCTGTCGTGGGCACAACCTCTGACTTCGCCGGAGAGTTCTGTCCATGACAGGAGTACTTTTTTCTGAGGGTGTAGCTGCTTTTAACCACGCTCCTTCCCGCTAGTACGACCCTGCAAGCGGAAATAACTTAAGAACTTGTATCAGTCTGTTAATACAATATAGACCATAGCAAAATTTCCCATTGAAACAACAAACAAAACAATACAATCACGGCCGTAGCTAGCGGAAAAAATCCGGAAAGCATTATAGAAACTTAAAGAAAATTATCTTCTTGACTGTTTAAGAAGTTTTAGACTATTAACTACTCAGTTGCCACCCCCCCCCCCCCTCCCCCCCCCCCCAAACAAAAAATCCTGGCTACGGCCCTGACAATACAATAATATACAAACCTTTGTTGCACTGGCTGGTATAACTATAAGTTGCGTTATCATATCTGTTTGTGTTGAAGCTTTAGATTGTTTTTGTTTTCTCATTTACTGAAAGCAATCACTTGATAACTAAGAAAATGTTTAAAAATTCTGTCAGTAAATTAATAATAGAATTTAGGAGACTTAAATCCTCTTGTCGAAGTCCTGTGCTTTTAACATCTCCAAATAGACAAGTGGGCATTGTATAGGCTCTGAAGAATATATAGCATCTAGAAATAGAAAGTCAACTGTGTGATGAGCAAGATCTAAAACACGTGTCCTTTCAGGAAAATTTGAAAACAACTGCAGAATTCTCCTAAATGTTATCCTTGTGCAAATGCCGAAATACTTTATAAAAACAATACTCGTTTTACCACACAAAGTCAAGTAGTGAAATATGTCAGACTATACTAGAACAGGCACATCAAAATAAACAAAGTGTCTGCTTGTTTACAGATGTATCGTAATAATAGACCGGTTGGAACAATACACGCTGACTAAGCAAATAACAAACCTGTCAAACGTGTAAGTGACCGCTTGCCCCTAGGTCGGTTTTTGCTAAAAGTGTTCTCGATTGGTCAGCTCCACGAAAGTGGGCGTGTCATGAGTCGGGTTGGATTGATAGTGGGAGGTTTTAATACTTAATTGGCGACTTGGATAAAAGTGGGCGGGTTGTTTACGTCACTGATTTGTCTTTCGATTTTTATTATTAGCAGCCAATAAATCGACTGGTACCTGTGGGCCACTAATGAACGACTGATACTGCGACGTCGCAGTCTACGACAAATGACAGTCGTAGATTGCTTTGAGCAATACAAAAATCTGCCTGTACGCGATCGATATCGGCTGATCGGAATCTAGATAGACAAATATAGTGGCTGGATATCGGCGTATTTGATGAGATGACAATCAATAACAGATGTTGTGGTATTCATGTCGTTTTATGATACATACATACATACATATATATATATATATATACATGTACATACATACATACATACATACATACATACATACATACATACATACATACATGCATGCATATATATTGCTCATACAGACCCGAATGAGACCCAACCACTCCCCACCCCACCCCACCCCGACACACACATAATATAGGCGCGGGTGCAGGGGGAGGGGGGGGGGGGATCTGGCGGTGGAAACTCCAAGATCCAAATCTACTCCAAGTAAAATTTCTATTTTTTATGTATTTTCCGGGGAATAATCATACGACCCCCACCCAGCCCCAATTTTTTTTTACAATTTTCGATTGTCACGGTCTAGGGCTTATACTGCACAATGTACTGCACACACGCCTGAAAAATATTTTATTTTTTGTCTTTTGGTATATAGATAAACATACAAATCTGGCTTGTATCCCCACTGGAGATTTCACCTGTGTACATAAACCTCATTCACGTAGTCAGACCAGTCAGACCAGCTTTATTAGCGGCAAAGGACCAGTATACCAGTTGGGGCTATTTTCTAAGAATATGTTTTGAAGGATATTTCCTTGTTTCAACATCACAGGCTCAACTATAACGACTTATAGCTTTGCAGATTAAACAAACGTAGTGTCCATTTTCTCGGATTGAAACGTGTGTCTGCGGTTTTGAAATTTTGATATTTATGTAACTTATGAGCTTTTTAGCTCAAAGTCAATAAAGAATGAATGAATGAATGATGAAATTTCTAATGGTGTTAAACAAACATCCCTTTAAAAAAAAAAAAAAAAAAAATCCCATATAAAAATAGAACTGGATTGGACCTTTGAAGTCACTCAAGTGTATAACCCCAATGGACGACCCTTAATGTCAGGGGTAAGACCAGCTTTGCCAGTTAGGGGCTGGGAAGTACATAGAACCCGCACTCATGGAGGACGTTGAAACACGTAGATGATGACGTGGACAACTCGGAAGAAAAAGTCGGTGAAAAGAGGGTCGCACGAGACTTTTGACGTTTACTGATTTTGATCGTGACGTTATAAATTTGTGCGTAGATAATAGTCGTTAATTGCACTGAGTACGCGTCTTTACGACTATCGGCTGTAATAACCGTCATTACGATAACTGCACAACGATTGTAAATAGCTTGAGATACCCTTTCTGTGTAGGCGAAATAACATACTGCACCGATGAAGTAAGGTGAAGACGTCTTACGGTAGCCTATAATTGTGGCTCATTTGTGGTGTAAACACCGTGGGAAGGTTCATCTTAACTAGGTGCTTAGTCGCTGGTTTAAAGTCACTGACCTTACGTCTGGACGTCGAACGTGCTTCTTGTTTTGCAGAAGGAAAGAAGGAAGGAAATGTTTTATTTGGCGCACTCAACACATTTTATTTACGGTTATATGGCGTCAGACACATGGTTAAGGACCACACATATATTGAGAGAGGAAACCTGCTGTCGCCACTTCATGGGCTACTCTGTTTTATTAGCACCAAGAGATCTTTTACATACACCACCCCACAGACAGGATAGTACATACCACGACCTTTATTACACCAGTTGGCTGGAACGAGAAATAGCCCAATGGGTCCACCGACCAATCCTAAACCGACCGCGCATCAAACGAACGTTTTACCACAGGGCTACGTCCCGCCCCTGTCTTGATGAATATTCAGCATAATATTCAGCATGACATTCAGTATAATACTTAGTATAATATTCAGCATAACATTCAGCATAATATTCAGTATAATATTCAGCATGACATTCAGCATAAGATTCAGCATGATATTCAGCATGATATTCACCATGACATTCAGCATGACATTCAGCATAACATTCATAACATTCACCATTCACCATAATATTCAGCATAATATTCATCATAACATTGAGCATAATATTCATCATAATATTCATCATACTATTCAGCATAATATTCAGCATAATATTCACCATATCATTCAGCATAATATTCAGCATAATATTCATAATAACATTCAGCATACCATTCAGCATAATATTCACCATAATATTCATCATAACATTGAGCATAATATTCATCATAATATTCAGCATAATATTCAGCATAATATTCACCATATCATTCAGCATAATATTCAGCATAATATTCATAATAACATTCAGCATACCATTCAGCATAATATTCACCATAATATTCATCATAACATTCAGCATACCATTCAGCATAATATTCACCATAATATTCATCATAACATTGAGCATAATATTGAGCATAATATTCATCATAACATTGAGCATAATATTCAGCATAATATTCAGCATAACACTGAGCATAACATTCAGCATAATATTCATCATAATATTCAGCATGACATTCAGCATAACATTGAGCATAATATTCAGCATAATATTATAATATTCAGCATGACATTCAGCATAATATTCAGCATAATATTCAGCATAACACTCAGAAATAATATTCAGCATAATATTCATCATAACATTCATCATAATATTCATCATAACATTGAGCATAATATTCTGAATAATATTCAGCATAATATTCATCATAACATTCAGCATAATATTGAGCATAATATTCATCATAACACTGAGCATAATATTCAGCATAACATTGAGCATAATATTCAGCATAATATTCAGTATAATATTCATCATGATATTCAGCATGACATTCAGTATAACATTCATCATAATATTAAGCATAACATTTAGCATAATATTCAGCATAATATTCAGCATGACATTCAGCATAATATTCAGCATAACATTCAGCATTATATTCCTAACACTCAGAAATAATATTCATCATAATATTCATCATAACATTGAGCATAATATTCATCATAATATTCAGCATGACATTCAGCATAATATTCAGCAGGACATTCAGCATAACATTCAGCATAATATTCATCATAACACTCATCATAACACTCAGAAATAATGTTCATCATAATATTCAGCATAATATTCATCATAACATTCAGCATAACATTCAGCTTAATATTCATCATAACACTCCTCATAATATTCATCATAATATTCAACATGACATTCAGCATAATATTCAATAGTTGCAGACGGGGTGGGACGTAGCCCAGTGGTAAAGCACTCGATTGATGCACGGTCGGTCTGGGATCGATCCCCGTCGGTGGGCCCATTGAACCATTTCTCGTTCCAGCCAGTGCACCACAACTGGTGCATCAAAGGCCGTGGTATGTGCTTTCGTGTCTCTGTGAAAGTTCATATAAAAGATCCCTTGCTGCATTAGGAAAAATGTAGCGGGTTTCCTCTGATACCAAACGTTTGACATCCAGCCGATGATTAATTAATCAATGAGCTCTAGTGGTTTCGTTAAGCGAAACAAAATTTAACTTTATCCGGCATATCTAGGTCTGACTCCTTGGCTCTCGGGCTATTAGTACTATATCGAGGGTCATTCTTTAACGACGTGCTGTAGCTTGCATAACACTGTGTTAGTCATCCAGTCATCTTTACCAGCAGGAGTTTCGGCTCCTGGTGGGGGTCACCCAAGGGGGATTGACGAGTAAAATTTTTAAATATTATTACAGGTGTGTATTATTTATTATTATTATTTAACGACGCACTCAACACACTTTATTTACGGTTATATAGCGTCAGACATATGGCTAAGGACCACACATATATTTTGAGAGAGGAAACCCGCTATCGCCACTTCATGGGCTACTCTTTTCGAATAGCAGGAATGGATCTTTTATATGCATCATTCCACAGACAGGAAAGCACATACCACGGCCTTTGATATACCAAATTTTTTAATACCCATACCCCCCCCCCCCCCCCCAATCTTCACACAAAGAAGGCAATCTAATGTAATTAAATCTATCGCTGACTTATGCTAGATATTTTATTTATTTACTTACTTACTTACTTACTTACTTACTTACTTACTTACTTATAAGTATTTGACGTGCGTATATCCAATAGCGGTTCGAGCACGCTGTCCTGGGGACACAGTCCAGCAGCCTGGACTGCCTCTCCAGGACAGTAATGGGGACTAGATATCGCCGCATGATGCCATAAATAGCACACGGTGTTCTCCGAAATGAGAGTGTATCAAACTGAAAACATTAATATCATTGTCCTTCAGCCTCATCATCAGATAAAAAAACCGGGTGGGCTGGGTGTGGTTGGTCTAATTAGCTGTACCCGCCACTGGCAATGTCGTCACTGATCCAACTGATGATTATTTCCCCTGGGCAACACTAAATCCCATTTCTGCCAAGCGAATGCCAGTCTATTTGTCTGGCAACGGAAGTGGAACAGAGTGACTCTGCAATATCATGTTAACAAAGTCCTCAGGTGATTTGTCAAATAGGTGGTCCGCTTTGTGAGCTTCCGGCTATGAATTCCAGACGATTTAGTGTCTACATAACAATTATTTGTATGACCAGTTCCTATCGCTACACAAAGGAAATCAATAAGTATAATTGTTTTATAATTAATTATCCCCTCTCCATGCAGCAGGATATTATAGGTAATATAGCTAAATAAGGTACTGACGGCGAGAAAACAATAATTACCGCCTTTCCAAATGCCAAGATTAAAAATAAAAGTTATTTATTTATTTCGGTGGGTGGGTTTTTTTGTGTGTGTTTTTTTATGTGTGTTTTGTTTGGTCTTTATTGTTTTGTTGTTGTTTTTGTGTGCTTGTTTTATTAAGTGCCTTGTTGAAAATCCATAACACAGGGAAGGAAGGAAGGAATGTTTTATTTAACTATATGCACTCAACACATTTTAATTACGGTTATATGGCTAGGAACCCGCTGACGTCACGCGGTGGGATACTCTTTTCGATTATAGCAGCAAGTGAACTTTTATATGCATTATCTCACGGACAGCACCTCGGTGGATCCATTCAGCTGATTTTTTTCTCGTTCCAACCAGTGCACCACAACTGGACAAAGGCCGTGGTATATGCTTTCCTGTCTGTGAGAAAGTGCATACAAAATATTCCTTGCTACATAGGACAAATGTAGCGGGTTTCCTCTGATGTCTACGAGTCAGAATTACCAACTGTTTGACATCCAATAGCCGATGATTAATTAATCAATGTGTTCCAGTGGTGTCGTTAAACAAAACAAATTTCTTCTTACAGACAGGATAGCACATACCATGGTCAATTTGACACCAAATGTGCAGCACCGGCTAAAACGAGAAATAGCCGAATGGGCCCAACGACAGGGATCGATCCTAGACCCATGTGAGATATTACTCAGTGTACATGTTGATCATTTTCTTCTCCAGCATATTGTGTTGGGGATAACGTTTGAGACTTGTGATGGTTACTCCATGGTGATGTTCCCGTCGGTGGGCCCATTGGGCTATTTCTCGTTCCAGCCTGTGCACCACGACTGGTACATCAAATGCCGTGGTATGTGCTATCCTGTCTATGGGATGGTGCATATAAAAGATCCCTTGCTGCTAATTGAAAAGAGTAGCCCATGAAGTGGCGACAGTGGGTTTTCTCTCTCAATATCTGTGTGGTCCGACGCCATATACCGAGGTAAGCGTAGGCAGGAGGTGTGTGTCTGTGTATATGTGTGTGTGTGTGTGTGTATATGTATGTGTGTGTGTGTATGTGTGTGTGTATATGTGTGTGTATGTGTGTGTGTACGTGTGTGTGTGCGTGTGTGTGCGTATGTATGTGTGTGTGTGTGCGCGTGCACGTGTGTGTGTATGTGTATATATGTGTGTGTGCGTGTGTGTGTATATGTGTGTGTATGTGTGTGTATGTGTGCGTGTGTATGTGTGTGTGTGACGGAACATGCTCTTAATTTTGTTTTCGCCTGTGGCGATATTAATTGTTTTAGAGGGCGGTGTGCAGTTCCAATATGCACTTAAGGCCAGGTGTGCACTTTGTTACGTAATACCTCCGCGCGACCATGGTCGAGCTGTGCCTAATACACACGCAGCCCAGGTGCGGAGGCCATGTGGCCAGTAGTTACGTAATACCTCCGCGATTGGCGACAGCGAGTCTGGACATCTAAGGAAAATTCCCGTCTTGGTCGCTGTGGAAATATCACTTGTAGGTATTCGGTGCTGCGATATACCCCCAGGCGATACTGGGATTTTATAATAAATAGCTAGGGTTTTAGAGATATCAGGGAGAAACATATTGGAAGGCTTCCAGGGAGCGCGTCCGTTTGGACTTGGTAATTATATATTTTCTGCTCTGTTGTATAACCTTGATGTGATTGATGTGACTTTAAATATTTTAATACTGTAATATACCAATGTTATTTAGACGGTGCTGCCGGTCATCTGACGCAGTAAACTGTAGGCTCACTGTCTAAATAATTATTAAAGCTTAGCCAGTGATCCTAGAGGACCTAGGTAAACTGTAGGTTATTGTCTTTATTGTGATAGGTACCAGTATTAATTCTGTATTACAAGGTTACTGAATGAGTAGTTAAGGGTTAATTAAAAATTAACCAGTTAGGAATAGAGTTGTAATTCCTTTATTAATTAAGTTCCCCTGGAAGCGTTTGTCAAATATAGCACAACGTGGGGGTGGCCAACGGGGTCGTGCCCCCCCATTTTGTCATAGGTTAATACAGATTCCAAAGTGTATTGTGTTTTTTGTTGTGTTTTCTAGTGAACGTTTTTATTTAAAACTATTATATAAGATCGTAATGATCATAAAACGAGCCATAACCACCCGTTTACATATATACAGTTAAGATATATAGGATCCCCGTGACAGTGTGTGTGTATGTGTGTGCACCCCCCCCCCCCCCCCCCCCCCCCCCCAAACCTCATACATATATATAGTGTTGGTTGCTCCCCCCCCCCCCAACCTCGCCATTGCCTTGCCCCCCCCCCCCCCCCTCCATACTATCCAATACAATTAGTAGAACCGAAATTGTTTGCAGTCACAAGCGTAGTTAAAACGTTTTGCTTGAAAAAGGTGTTTAAAATTCGTTTAAAGCTGGTTTTGAAGATATGTATAAAATATAACACTACACTCGTGTGCGTAATGCTAAGTTCAGACTCTCGATGGAGTTGATCAACTCGACGATTTCGTTGTAATTTCCCGACGATGGGTGCACTCAGGTTAACAACTATTTGGTCGTAGGAGTCATATATACGACGAAAATCGGACTAGCAACTGGACAGTCGTAGAAGTCGTGACAGCAGAAAATTGGACAACTTTGTGCTGACAGTTGTTAGCCTGAGACTAGCATTATATACTATTTATCTTACAACTCGTTGTTTAGAAACTTATTTGTTTGAAACAACTCATAAAGTAAATTCACTAAATTGTCTGGAACTAGTGAAACTAGTGTTTTGTTTAAGGACACCACTAGAGCAAACATTGATATATTAATCATCGCCTATTGGATGTCAAATATTTAGTAATTTTGACATAGTCTTAAAGACGAAACCGCTACATGTTTTAATTAGTAGCAAAGGTTATTTTATATGTACTATCCCATAGACAGGATAGCACATACCACGGCCTTTGATATACCAGTCGTGGTGCACTGGCTGGAACGAGAAATAGCCCAATGGGCCCACCGACGGGAATCGATCCCAAACCGACCGCGGTACAAAGCGAACTTTCACCTGAAAGTTCCTGATTTCGTACAATGCGGGCTTAATTACAGAGAAAAAGAATCCCATATGGCGTTACGTCATGCATATTATTTCCAATTTTGATTTACGAAACACCAACATCATCATTTCCTGTCACACCTAATGGCATTTAGGGCAGCGATTTACGAAACACCCGTCAGAGATAATTATATTTGCATCAACTATACACCGTGGGTGTTTGTTTTCGTTCGCACCAATGTGATAGACAATTTCCTTAAAAATGTTAAATCAAACAATAACGTTATTACGAGTTACCGATCTATAATCTACTTCGTAAGGTAACAGATGTTGATTAGCAGATTTGCTAACAGATATTGTGTAACAAGTTAGTTATTGTATGTAACGAATATATTGTATGAGTACAAGCCTAAAACATTTACACATTTTGTAAAACCTGTACGCGTATTAAAAAGGTAATTTGTGTTAAAGCGTTTTCCCTTTTTTAGTTACATATAAAGTTTGTTGCCACCACCACTACAGCACATCGTCGGCTATTGGGTGACAATTTGATAATTCTGATACATTATCTTACTATTCTGAGGAATGAATGAAAGAAATATTTTATTTAACGACGCACTCAACACATTTTATTTACGGTTATATGGCGTCAGGCATATGGTTAAGGACCACATAGATATGTATAAAGAGGAAACGTGCTGTCGCCACTTTATGGGCTACTGTTTTCGATTAGCAGCAAGGGATATTTTATATGCACCATCCCACAAACAGGATATTACATACCACGGCTTTTGTTACACCAGTCGTGGAGCACTGGCTGTAATGAGAAATAGCCCAATGGAGCCACCGACGGGGATCGATCCTAAACCGATCGCGCATTAAGGAAGCGCTTTACCATTCTGAGAGAAAGCCCGCTACATTTAATAAAATCTAATGTTCTCTTTTTTACGGACAGACCGACCTCGGTGGCGTCGTGGTTAGGCCATCGGTCTACAGGCTGGTAAGTACTGGGTTCAGATCCCAGTCGAGGCATGGGATTTTAAATCCAGATACTGACTCCAAACGCTGAGTGAGTGCTCCGCAAGGCTCAATGGGTAGGTGTAAACCACTTGCACCGACCAGTGATCCATAACTGGTTCAACAAAGGTCATGGTTTGTGCTATCCTGCCTGTGGGAAGCGCAAATAAAAGATCCCTTGCTGCTAATCGGAAGAGTAGCCCATGTAGTGGCGACAGCGGGTTTCCTCTCAAAATCTGTGTGGTCCTTAACCATATGTCTGACGCCATATCACCGTAAATAAAATGTGTTGAGTGCGTCGTTAAATAAAACATTTCTTTCTTTCTTTTTTACGGACAGAATAGCCTGGATTGTCTTTGATATGCCATTCGTGGGGCAATGATTGGAACGGGAAGACAAATCAGTGAATGGGTCCACCAAGGGGGTTCGATCTTTCTACCGACTGAATAGGTACATTATTATGTGCGTGGTTTTCATAAATATCACAGTATGTGTTACTAGTATATAAATAGTTAGACACCATTTATCTCACAACGATTAAGTTTGTTAAGTTTGTTTTGTTTATCGACACCACTATAGCATATTGATTTATTAATCATCGACTATTACGTGTTAAACATTTGGTAATTTTGACATAGTGTTAGAGAGGAAACTCACTACATTTCTGGATTAGTAGCAAGGGATCGTTTATATGCACCAGACCACATACATGATAGCACATACCATGGTCTTTGATATATCAGTCGTGGTACACTGGCTGGAACGAGACATATCCCAATGGGCCCACCGATGGGGATCGATCTCTTATCGACAGCGCATTAGGCAGGCGCTTTATCAATGGGTATGTCCCGCCCCTCACATTTAAAAAAAAGAGAGTAAAGTTTGTTTTATTTAACGACACCACTAGAGCACATTGATTTTTTATCTTATCATCGGCTATTGGACGTCAAACATATGGTCATGCTGACACAGGTTTTTTTTTAGAGGAAACCCGATGTCACCGCATAAACTACTCTTTTACGACAGGCAGCAAGGGATCTTTTATTTGCGCTTCCCACAGGCAGGATAGCACAAACCATGGCCTTTGTTGAACCAGTTATGGATCACTGGTCGGTGCAAGTGGTTTACACCTACCCATTGAGCCTTGCGGAGCACTCACTCAGGGTTTGGAGTCGGTATCGGCATTAAAAATCCCATGCCTCGACTGGGATCCGAACCCAGTACCTACCAGCCTGTAGACCGATGGCCTGCCACGACGCCACCGAGGCCGGTCGACCCAATGATAAATAATATCTAATGGGTATTGGTATAGTACGTGATCGTCTTCTAACGTTTTACATATCTTCAAAAACCAAGATTGGCACAAGGGAAAAACCCCAGCCAATGGTCCAAGTCAAGCACCTCAGACGAGCGCTCAACCGACTGAGCTAAACCTCGGCGCTACTAAGTAACAACCGCTCAACCGACTGAGTTAAACCTCGGCGCTACTAAGTAACAACCGCTCAACCGACTGAGTTAAACCTCGGCGCTACTAAGTAACAACCGCTCAACCGACTGAGTTAAACCTCGGCGCTACTAAGTAACAACCGCTCAACCGACTGAGCTAAACCTCGGCGCTACTAAGTAACAACCGCTCAACCGACTGAGTTAAACCTCGGCGCTACTACGTAACAACGCTATATCTAATACTTTTGCTAATGAGAAGTGCCACAGTGGAACGTGAGCATGTTTTCGCTGATATCATTACTCGGATGATTAGTACGGCGTGTGAACGAATATGAACCTATCTGCATCATTAATGAAAAGACGATGGTTACGCAAGGAACGCACGCTAATGCAGATGTAGAGTTAAGGGCGAATACACGGCCAGGCGCGTGTATGTACGCAAAAAACACACGCGCACATAGGCTTACAGGCGTTGAAAAAGGTCCCTACGAGAGGGGCCAATAATAAATTAATTCGCCTTTCAAATGTGGTTTGGGGGGGGGGGGGGGGGGGGGGGGGGCATTGCATAATTCTTCAGAGTTGCCCGCCTCCCTCGCGCTTCCTATACTCTTCAAAAAAAATAAAAATAGGGGAACCTGAAATATTAAAGTTACTATCAACTATTAGACAAAACATACGTTTTGACCACAGACATCCTAGTAAAGAACGTTCAGGTCTGTTTATCAACATACCGAAACACATTCCATAGTTTGCACGTGAATCACGCAGTTGCCCCGTACACGTGCGTGGGGTGTCATTCTCGATTTTGACAATTTCCAGGAAGGTCGATTAATCACTGGAACATTATTTCTGTGAATCTTTTTCAATCTGTTGATCATACAGTTGTTATTGTTTTGTTTTTAGTAATTTTTATTGTTCTAATTTGCGATTTACTGCAAAAAAAACCCGTCAACTTTCAAATTTCACTTCTGACCCCAATCGTCCTACTGTAATACTGAACACAGCTAATATACCATACAATTTTGGCAATTGTAAATTCTTATTACGAGTTCCCCTACCTTTTTTGAAGAGTATATGTCCAGGTTTATAGCAAGCTGACACATGCATCATCTATCTCTTTGTGTGTATGTGTGTCTGTCTGTGTATGTATGTTTGTCTTTGTCTATTTCTTTGTCTGTCTGTCTTTCTGTCTGTGTCTTAGTCTATGTCTGTATGTATGTCTGTCTGTCGCTTTCTCTCCCTCTTATCTGTTCCCGTAACTGGTGCATTGAAGGTTGTGGTATGTACTGTACGGTCTATCGGAAAATGCACATAAAAAAGCATTTTCTGCTTTTCCGTAGAAATAGCTTGTGTGACATAATTAGGTTCTTCCTCCATTCTTTCTCTTTCGCTCTATATCCTCTTCTTCCCCCCCCCCTCTCTCTCTCTCTCTCCCATCTCTCTCCTTCCCTCCATCCCTCTCTCTCTCCCTCCCTCCCCCTCTCTCCATCCCTCCCTCCCCCTCTCTCTCTCTCTCTTTCTCTCTCTCTCCCTCCCTTCACCCCCTCTCTCTCTGTCTCTCTCTCTCTCTCTCTCTCTCTCTCTCTCATCCCTCTCTCTCTCTCTCTCTCTCTCTCTCTCTCTCTCTCTCTCTCTCTCTCTCTCTCTCTCTCTCTCTCTCTCTCTCTCTCTCTCTCTCTCTCTCTCTCTCTCTCTCCCCCCTTTCTCTCTGTGTCTCTCTCTCACTCTCTCCCTCTCCGTCAAATTATACATATACATACACACACTGTTAATTTAAGCCTAAAAAAACGTCATGGAATATAATTATCTAGCATCAACCCTGAAGACGAAACTAAACAAGGAATCTATTACACTGCTCAAACATTACGGTAAGAATATCGATCATGCGCAGATCATATACATTCTTTACAATGGTATTGTCATTGAGCAAATATTAAATATTGACTAAAACCATCTAGATTATTTTTAATATTTAAACATTTAGAATAGATCTGCTTTTTTTTTTCTTGTTGCGCATAATTTTTCGCTTTTATTTAGTTAGGTTTTTTTGTGTTTTTTACAATCTAGACTAGGCTACATTCAAACGCACTGAATGTAAAATAAACAACGACTGGCGGGGTGCCACGAAGAAATATGACTGCTGGCCTACGTTAAACCAGCCGTTTTACAATAAAACGTTTGCAGACTATTTTGACTGTTTTTCGAAGTGGTCATTTGGTTTAATGTGTAGCATAAAAACCTGTTTAGCAAGCTTTCGCGACAAACAGCTGGTTGAACGCACGCCGAAATTCTCACACAAGACGCCGCATGCATGTGAAGAATGAAAGAAAAACAAAAGCCCACAGAATATAAAGTTCTCAAAGTTTTTTTCATTCTTTCTTTCTTTTTCTGTATTTTATTATATAGACAAAATGCTTGGAGGAATACCATTATTAATTAATATAAGAGGTTTACAGTCATTATATATAATACAATATTTTATTGTTCTTTGTTAAAATTGTGTCACGATTTAAGAATTAAATATGTCCTACTATTATCTAGACCGTAGCAAAAAAAACCCAGAACAATTTGCTAGCGAGTTTATTTAAAAGATATATTTTAGAATGCCACAAATAATGTTGAAGATTATCTGACCTGAATAGAGCGTGTACCACTGATATCCAAAACAAAACAAAACAATACATGTGTATTGTTATTAACGTACAGAGGGTCCGGTTTTGATAGGTTCACTGAATTTAATTCGCCATTCTCCAAGTACACATTGTTTGTCACGATATGTGTATATAGGATGTACTTCTGTGAGCTGTAAGACCTTCGGCAAATGAACTATATTGTACAGGCAAACAAAGGATTTGCTAATTGGACAGGAAAGAAACATTTGCCGAACAACACCTCAGCACATTTGAAACTGCGGTTATTTTGGTATCTAAAGCCCGTCCCACATTTACGCACAAGTCAGCAGCACGTCACAAGGGCGTCGGCAGTACGACAGCAGCACGTCGGCAGCACATCCGTAGCGCGTCAGCACGCCGTCGGCAGTACGTTAGTAACATTAAAGTTTGTTTTGTTTAACGACACAACTAGAACACATTTATTAATTAATCATTGGTTAATTGAATGTCAAACGTTTGGTAATTCTGACACAGTCAACAGACGAAACCCGCTAAATGTTTTCCGAATGCAGCAAGGGATCTTTTATATGCACATTCCCACAAACAGAAAAGCACATACCACGGCCTTTGTACAGTTGTGGTGCACTTGTTGGAGCGAGAGAAAAAAAAGAGTCAGTTGAATGGATCCACCGACGTGGTTCGATCCTGCGACGCAAGCACCTCAAGCGAGCACAAAACCGACTGAGCTAAATCCCGCGCCTCAGCAGACAAACGTCAACAACACCTACACACTCGCAGTGCGTCAAACAGGAAATAAATGAAGACTAAAATAACACTACTAGTACATGTCTTTAGACCTATGGATGTAACCAGCTATAATTATTATATTTACCACAGTTGGTATTTTCAATCACTTTTCTTATCACTGACCAAGCACTTTCGGTCATTTCCGTGTCTTTTACAATCAATTGATTGAAATGTGCATGTTTTTGCATTTCCGTGATTAACTTTTTTCCGTTAATATATTTTGTTAATATAACATTATGACGTCACAACTGGGCTTTCTATGCACGTCGGAGCAGCAAGCAGCAAAAATCGCTTTATGAGCGATTGAAAAGAAGTGACGGTGAAGCGCTATTGACGCGTTGTCGACGCACTGCCCTGATGGGGGTATGTAAAAGGTAATTCATTGAATTTTTTTTTGCTGCAGACGCACTGCTGAAGCGCTCTTGACGTGTTGCGCTAGTGTAGGCGTTACATATTTTAACGTGTTTTCATTAATTGCCCTTGAAGTTTTTGGTAATATGAGGGTTGGTCTCTCTCTCTCTCTCTCTCTCTCTCTCTCTCTCTCTCTCTCTCTCTCTCTCTCTCTCTCTCTCTCTCTCTCTCTCGCCATCTATCTCTCTCCCCCTCTCTCTCTCACTCACTCGCTCTCCATCTCTCACCATCTCTCTCCCCACCCCCCTCTCTCACTCTCCATTCATATCTCCATCTCTCTCTTCCTCCATCCATCCCTCCCTCCCTCCCCTCTCTCTCTCTCTCTCTCTCTCTCTCTCTCTCTCTCTCTCTCTCTCTCTCTCTCTCTCTCTCTCTCTCTCTTTCTCTCTCTCTCTCTCTCGTTCTTTTCCTCTTTTATTTTGACACTTGGAAAAGAACAATCTAATTAAAATTAGCTCCACTATTACATGTGGATCTAACAGCAGCCAGTTGGAGCTCATGTCCACCAATCAAAACCTTACTTGCAGAATCATGCCAGTGATTTAAAAATAATTTTAAAACATTCCGAATTATCCTGAGGGTATACGACATGTTTCGTGTGAATTACGAATGCCTTAAAACATGTTTTATTTTATAAAATAAATAATTTGTAATGTAAAACAAGACTGAATTAGTTTTGTTTTTTTATAAATAAATAAATAATTTTTATTTAAAATTGAAAACTGATAACCCATCCCGTACGTATTGGTATGGTTCGCTGTACTGCGGCCACTAAAATAGACTCGCCCGATATTTTTAGAATTTGTATGCTCCCAAATAACGTTATAAAAGGCGAAGTGTGATTGGTCAATATTTAAATTATTATTTACAGACGAAATGGTACCTGGACATTGGAGACTACGCAGTGTTGTTAGCAATCTGATTAAAATTAGTTCTACTGGTCTAATACGGCATTCGTAATTCACACGAAACGTCGTATATCCTCAGGATAATTCGGAATATTTTCAAATTATTTTCAAATCACTGGCATGATTCTGCAAGTAAGGTTTTGATTGGTGGACATGAGCTCCAACTGACTGCTGTTAGATCCACATGTAATAGTGGAGCTAATTTTAATTAGATTGGGAAAAGAGCAATTGTTTTACAACATCTCGGCCGAATTTACGAAAAACATAAGTTTGTTTTGTTTAACGACACCACTAGAGCACATTGGTTTTATTAATAATCGGCTATTGAACCATGACACTACCATATATGTTTCTGTTGTTAATAAACTATTTAAAAAAACAACAAAAACAACATCATCGGCTCTTGGCTGTCATACATTTGGTAATTTTGACATATAGTCTTAAAGAGGAAACCCGCATCTATCGCATAAAGCAGCAAGGGATCATAGGTAGGGCAGTGTCACTGGCTGTCATGGGGGGGGGGGGGGAGAGGGGAGTAGGGGTATGTGTTGTTCTGTATTATATGTCAGAATTATCTCCTTTCTTAATACAATAGCGTATGATTAATAAATCAATGTGATCTAGTGATGACGTCAGACAAAATAAACTTAATATGGTTCCTCTGCCACGTGGCTATATTCCGCCTTAACTTCACTAGTTTTTCTTAAGTAGCCAGTGGGTTAATCAGACAAGGAAAATAATTATTTTTTATCTATAAAATGAATGATAGTTGATTAGTTTTAAAATACATGTCTTCATCTGTAGATTAATTGTTGTGTGATTCCTAGAAGAGACAAAGCTGACTACCAACTTAACAAACTACAACCCCCCCAACCAGAAAACCCCCCACAACCCCCCCAAAAAAAAACACCCCCACCCCAAACAAGAACAACACCCCCCCCCCAATTGTTTTTTTTTTTAAAAATAATTTAATATAATATAATATAATTTAAAACCCCCAAAAAACTCAACAACAAATAAACCAAACAACAAAATTCCCCCAACAATAACACAACAAACAACAACAATTAAAAAACCCCAACTAAACAAACACTCTTTAAAGTGACAGATGTGAGTTTGTAAACACTACAACATAGTTTCAGTAAATAATGGAGCCGTTTTTGATAATATAATTGAAATCAGACATTACTTCAATTTTATTGTTTAGAAGGAAGGGAATGTTTTATTTAACGACGCACTCAACATATTTTATTTACGGTTATATGGCGTCGGACATATTGTTAAGGACCACACAAATATTGAGAGAGGAAACTCGCTGTCGCCACTTCATGGGCTACTATTTTTTTTCGATTAGCAGCAAGGGCTCTTTTATATGCACCATCCCACAGACAGAATAACTCATACCACGGCCTTTGTTACACCAGTTGTGGAACAATGGCTGGAGCGAGAAATAGCCCAATATGTCCACCGACGGGGATCGATCCTAGACCGACCGCCCATCAAGCGAACGCTTTACTACTGGGCTACGTCCCGCGCCTTATTGTTTAGAATACTGGTAACCATTTCCGTACCTCCGAAGTGTCATACTAGTTTTCTAATACATTGTACTACGAAATGCAATATTCATATTACATTTGTTAAAAACGCACATACCTCTGAGAAGTAACGGCTATGAAGACGAGCTCTTGCCTGTTGTTAGTGGTATTTCCCAATTTTAACAATGTAGACTCTTTTTCACTCTAATATAATTATAATATTGTGTGAGTGTTGCAGCTAAACAATCAGAATGACAAACCCGTTTTCCGTGATCACAATCGTATCTCTGCACAAGGTCGAGTCGAAAGTTTGTTTAAGGCAAAGTCGCAATCTACTAGCAGGTGCTCGTCCTTAGTAGGACCACCACTCTCCGCAGAGATCTGTAAAACGTAGTTCCCATTTTCCCGAATGGAAACAAGGGTCTATATATACAGTGAAACCCCTCTAAACCGGACACCCTCGGGACCAAGTAAAATGTCCGGCTATAAAGAGATATCCGGTTTAGAAAGCTCAAATTCTTTACTGATTTTTGTAAAAGGACCGTGAAAAATATCCGGTTTTGAGGGAATTCCGGTTTACAGAGAGTCCGGTTTTGAGAGGTTTAACTGTATATATATATATATATATATATATATATATATATATATATATATATATATATATATATATATATATATTTATATATTTTATATATAATTGGATTGGACCTTTGAGGTGAGATAAGTGTATGACTCCAGTGGACGATTATTACCCGACAGGCACTGCAAGTTCCGTGTACCCCGGGCTCAGCGATACTAATACCGATATAGCTGAGCTGATACGATCGGTGATAGCCAGTGTGGAGCACGGCCCCGTCAAGTAGTCCCATACCGAAAGGGAAATACTGCGGGTTTCACCAGTCATCTTGTTATCACCATCATCTGTCTGTGCTTAATTTGTGAGGTGTTAACAAAAATAGTTTGTTTTTTGTCTCTATGTCATCTTTGAAAAGCAAAATCCCATTCAGGCAATGAAATGATTAAAGAGTACTCGTTTTAATGTTTAAAATTTTATTTTAACATCTCCAATAATACATGAGAAATCGCTGAAATGATCCATGCACTCAAATATCTTTTGTGTACTTGTTTGTGTATTTGTATATAGACCTATATGTAAATGTGTGGTGTGTGCGTGTGTGTGTGTGTGTGTGACGTGTGTGTACGCGCGTGTATGTCTCTCTCTCTCTCTCTCTCTCTCTCTCTCTCTCTCTCTCTCTCTCTCTCTCTCTCTCTCTCTCTGTGTGTGTGTGTGTGTGTGTGTGTGTGTGTGTGTTTGTGTGTGTGTGTGAAAATGCCTATGAACCGGCTGTGTTCCGGAGGTTTGGCGCTCGTGAACAATTTGACTGATACCATCATCTTCTATCATATCACATTCATCCAAAAATACGAAGTAAACTACTCTTGTACTTATTCGTTTATTGTCAATTTTATTTAATGTGATCTACACGTCTGTATGTATGGGTTTCGTAGTCTACGACAAAAACTGTCTGCTGATGGCCTGGCATTGTTCGTCCGTGCATCCGTCCTGGAATGAGTAGAACTTGAACAGGTACACTGAGTCAATGGACGGAACAGTTGCTTTAATTCCTGAAAACAAGTTTTTTTTTTTTTTTTTTTAACGACACCACTAGAGCACATTGATTTATTAATCATCGGCTATTGGGTAATTTTGACATATAGTATCAGAGAGGAAACCCGCTAAAATTTTTCTGTCTGTGTTTGTCTGCCTCTGTCTCTATGTGCCATCCCACAGACAGGATAGCACATACCACGGCCTTTGATATACCACTTGTGGTGCACTGACTGGAACGAGAAATAGCCCAATGGGCCCACCGACGCGGATTGATCCCAAACCGACCGCGCATCAAGCGAGCGTTTTACCACTGGGCTACGTCCTGTCGTAAAAAGAAGAAAAACCAAAACATAATAGTATAACACCAAGAACAGGAAGCAGACGAACACAGAAACAGAGTATAACACCAAGAACAAGAAGCAGACGAACACAGAGACAGAGTATAGCACCAGGAACAGGAAGCAGACGAACACAGAGACAGAGTATAGCACCAAGAACAGGAAGCAGACAAACACAGAGACAGAGTATAGCACCAATAACAGGAAGCAGACAAACACAGAGACAGAGTATAGCACCAAGAACAGGAAGCAGACAAACACAGACAGAGTATAGCACCAAGAACAGGAAGCAGACAAACACAGAGACAGAGTATAACACCAAGAACAGGAAGCAGACAAACACAGAGACAGAGTATAACACCAAGAACAGGAAGCAGACAAACACAGAGACAGAGTATAGCACCAAGAACAGGAAGCAGACAAACACAGAGACAGAGTATAGCACCAAGAACAGGAAGCAGACGAACACAGAGACAGAGTATAACACCAAGAACAGGAAGCAGACAAACACAGAGAAGACAGAGTATTAAACACCAGGAACAGGAAGCAGACAAACACCAGAGACAAGAGTATAGCACCAGGAACAGGAGAAGGACAAACAGGAAGCAGAGGACAGAGAGTATAGCACCAAGAACAGGAAGCAGACGAACACAGAGACAGAGTATAGCACCAAGAACAGGAAGCAGACGAACACAGAAACAGAGTGTAACACCAAGAACAAGAAGCAGACGAACACAGAGACAGAGTATAGCACCAGGAACAGGAAGCAGACGAACACAGAGACAGAGTATAGCACCAAGAACAGGAAGCAGACGAACACAGAGACAGAGTATAGCACCAAGAACAGGAAGCAGACGAACACAGAGACAGAGAATAACACCAAGAACAGGAAGCAGACAAACACAGAGACAGAGTATAGCACCAGGAACAGGAAGCAGACAAACACAGAGACAGAGTATAGCACCAAGAACAGGAAGCAGACAAACAGAGACAGAGTATAGCACCCAAGAACAGGAAGCAGACGAGCCCACAGAAGACGACGAGAAAGAAATAGAATAGCACCAAGAACAGGAAGCAGACGAACACAGAAACAGAGTATAACACCAAGAACAAGAAGCAGACGAACACAGAGACAGAGTATAGCACCAGGAACAGGAAGCAGACCAACACAGAGACAGAGTATAGCACCAAGAACAGGAAGCAGATGAACACAGAGACAGAGTATAACACCAAGAACAGGAAGCAGACGAACACAGAGACAGATAATATCTTTGTTACAACCTCCCCCATCCCCCGTTTGCCGTTCCTCGTAATGCAGGGCTGACAATATGTTAATGGTTTTCTTTGAATACAGCACATATTCGGTATCTCTCGCACATTTTAAAATTAGTTATATAAGCATATGTGATAATATTTTCAAATACGGTTTTCGTTTTATGTTTATAATTGGGTCTAATATTGGTTTATTTACCACTGTTTTCGTGGTCTTACAACAGCGTTTATTAAAAAAAATTCTTATTTCATCGATCCAAAATTCACCCATCTTTTGATAGAGCAGTTAATACCACAAGTCCTGTGATTGGTGATAAATATGAGTGTTTGTTGTAAAAAAAAATGTTTTAGTTTTATCTGGGCAAACAATGTATGCAGCTTTATTTCATGTAGTACCACGGTGTCAAGTAAACCTTATGCTTGAAACGTGTAGGGTGCCTGAAAAGTACTACATTTTTGTGCGGAACTAGCGTAGTTACAGACGCTACCCGTTATCTCTGAAATGAGCAGCTTCACCCCTAATTTGTTTCTGATTCACTTTAAGGGTGAGGGGTGGTAGTATTTATATCCGTGGTGTATATGTCGATTGATACGCTGCAGGTATGAGGTTTAGTCACATATGTTACTATTGTCGTCTATGGGATTTGATTTGGTGGTATACACCCTACAGAATCAGTTACCTTCCATGAGCTGTCCACCAGAAAACAGAAAGGGGACCCACGCCGTCAGGGCTGCAGGGTTGGAGTCCAGGCCATTGATTGACGTCACAAACTCTCCGAAATTACCAATGTCCCGCGATTTAAATCTGGAAAGTAAACAGAATCGATTCCATCACATTTTTGCCTACCAAATTTTATATCTTTCCTCGTCTGCTTGAGATAACTGCGCTCCACCAAAACACTGACAGTGTTCACACTAAGGCGGAGGATCTTTCTTCGTAATAATTGAATGTTTCAAGTATGTATAACCGATGCGAGCATGACACAAGACTACGTCGTCCCTGCTACACCGCCAATAGGAGGACTGCCACTATTATCCCAGGACTGGCTTGACAGAATGAAGCTAGTTCGTGACCGCACCGTCCCAACAATGTTGCCAAGTTGAAGAGACACATTGACTGATGCAATGATTAAATTCAGAGTAGAGGACCCCAACCCTGACATTGGGCAAATCTTAAACAAATTTGACAGCTGAATCTGTCTTTTTATTACTTGATGCCAACATAGCCGGGCACCCAACAACAACAACAACAACAAAAAGGTTTGGTTTTTAACGACATCACTAGAGCACATTGATTAATTAACCATCGGCCATTGGATGTCAAACATTTAGTAATTAGACTCAGTCCGCTATATTTTTTCTAATCAGATCAGGTCAGGTCAGGTCAGGTCAGGTCAGAGGGTTTTACGTGCACATTCAGAACACACTGTTGTAGCGCATGCCTGTCATGGGCGCAGGTGCTGGCCTCGTCCTCCGTCCAGGACAGGAAAGGGTTGCGGTGGGTGGGAGAGGGGACCGCCTGTGCTGGCAGGTGCCGGCCTCGTCCTCCTCCGTCCAGGACAGGAAAGGGTGGGGGTGGGTGGGTGGGAGAGTGGACCGCCTGTGCTGGCAGGTGCCGGCCTTGTCCTCCTCCGTCCAGGACAGGAAAAGGTGGGGTGGGGTGGGTGGGTGGGAGAGGGGACCGCCTGTGCTGGCAGGTGCCGGCCTCGTCCTCCTCCGTCCAGAACAGGAAAGGGTGGGGGTGGGTGGGAGAGGGGACCGCCTGTGCTGGCAGGTGTCGGCCTCGTCCTCCTCCGTCCAGGACAGGAGAGGGTGGGGGTGGGTGGGAGAGGGGACCGCCTGTGCTAGCAGGTGCAAGGGAACACCAGCAGCCCGGACGGAGCCGGTAACAAGCGGAGGATATTTCCTAATGCAGAAAGGGATCTTTTATATGCACTTTCCCACAGACAGGAAAGCACATACCACGGCCTTTGACCAGTTGTGGAGCACTGGTGAAACGAGAAAAAACCCTAATCAATTGAATGGATCCACCTCAAGCAAGCACTCAACCGACTGAGCTAAATCCCGCTACCGGCCACAAGGAGTATACAAGTGAGCACTCAACCGACTGAGCTACAAATGAGCACTCATCCGACATGCAAGCTCAAATCCAGGCCACGGCCACAAGGAGTATACAAGTGAGCACTCATCCAGCCGGCCACTGAGCTAAATCGACTGAGCTAAATCCCGCTACCGGCCACAAGGAGTATACAAGTGAGCACTCAATCCGACTGAGCTAAATCCAGCTACCGGCCACAAGGAGTATACAAGTGAGCACTCATCCGACTGAGCTAAATCCAGCTACCGGCCACAAGGAGTATACAAGTGAGCACTCATCCGACTGAGCTAAATCCAGCTACCGGCCACAAGGAGTATACAAGTGAGCACTCATCCGACTGAGCTGCCTACAATCCCTAGCTACCGGCCACAAGGAGTATACAGTGAGCACTCATCCGACTGAGCTAAATCCAGCTCAACCGGCCCACAAGGAGTATACAAGTGAGAACTAATCCGACTGAGCTAAATCCCGCTACCGGCCACAAGGAGTATACAAGTGAGCCACTCAATCCGACTCTGAGCTAAAACTCCCGCTACCGGCCACAAGGAGTATACAAGTGAGCACTCATCCGACTGAGCTAAATCCAGCTACCGGCCACAAGGAGTATACAAGTGAGCACTCAACCGACTGAGCTAAATCCAGCTACCGGCCACAAGGAGTATACAAGTGAGCACTCATCCGACTGAGCTAAATCCAGCTACCGGCCACAAGGAGTATACAAGTGAGCACTCAACCGCTACTGAGCTGAAACCCCGCTACCCCCGGCCACAAGGAGTATACAAGTGAGCACTCAACCCGACTGAGCTAAACCCCGCTACCGGCCACAAGGAGTATACAAGTGAGCACTCACTTGGCCACAAGGAGACTGAGCTAAACCCCGCTACCGGCCACAAGGAGTATACAAGTGAGCACTCAACCGACTGAGCTAAACCCCGCTACCGGCCACAAGGAGTATACAAGTGAGCACTCAACCGACTGAGCTAAACCCCGCTACCGGCCACAAGGAGTATACAAGTGAGCACTCAACCGACTGAGCTAAACCCCGCTACCGGCCACAAGGAGTATACAAGACTGAGCACTCAACCGACTGAGCTAAACCCCGCTACCGGCCACAAGGAGTATACAAGTGAGCACTCAACCGACTGAGCTAAACCCCGCTACCGGCCACAAGGAGTATACAAGTGAGCACTCAACCGACTGAGCTAAACCCCGCTACCGGCCACAAGGAGTATACAAGTGAGCACTCAACCGACTGAGCTAAACCCCGCTACCGGCCACAAGGAGTATACAAGTGAGCACTCAACCGACTGAGCTAAACCCCGCTACCGGCCACAAGGAGTATACAAGTGAGCACTCAACCGACTGAGCTAAACCCCGCTACCGGCCACAAGGAGTATACAAGTGAGCACTCATCATGACCGGACATTAAAGGGACATTCCTGAGTTTGCTGCAACGTTTAATATGTTATCGACTAACAGAGCCTTTTTAACGATTGTAATTACATATCAAATATATTTTTCTGCATAAAATATTAGTGGCTGTATATTAAACGTGTTTCTGATAGTTCTACTATTTGTACTAGGTTAAAGTTTATTTTATTTCCTAAAATATGATTTTTTCGTACGTACGAAATTATTTGAAGACAGAATACAGTTTGGTTTTCTTACACATATTAAGACGACCAGAAACACATTGAATATACAAAGACTGATATTCTAAACAAGAAAACATATTTAATATGTAAGTTTAATCGTAGAAATATTTTATTAGTCGGAAACATCTTACAATGCAGCAAACTCGGGAATGTCCCTTTAAATATATAATGAAACATAATACAACACATAAAAAATACAACACGTTTTCAGGAAGAACATACTTTCTTTATAGCCTACTTTTGATATAAACTGACACAATTTTCGTAGTGTGTCAGCATTTTTGCAATTACACAGCTATTTCAATTTAAGAACACTGGGCTAAACAGTATGAAATGTCTTTAGATATGCTGATCTTTTATCCATAAATTTATCACATATAAATCAATAGTGAAAGTCATCCCCGATATCGCCCAAGGATCATGACGTAGATACTGGATTTTCGCGTTGTGTCTCGTGTTTCAATATCACAAATACATCTATTGTTTTACTATCATTTTAAAGATACAGCATCGTTCTATTTTGTAAAGTCGCAGACCGGTAAAAATTGAAATTAAGTATAGTTAATCTACAAACCTGTTACACATTTCGATAAAGTTACGGTGAAATAATATTAAAAATAAATTAAAACTCAACTCCAGAACCGATACTTGTCAGACGCACGTGCGTTTTAAATTTTTTTTTTTAAAAACCATGTATTTTGTGATATTAAAAATATCAGGATGACCAGAAACACTTCGTCATCGGATAATCTAAACAATAAAATCTAAGTAAAGTATGTCTCAGTTATCAAAAACGGCTCTAATAGTGACAAATATACCTTAGTGTTTAAGAACTAGGGTCTGTCACTTTAAAGTCGCCGATTCTAGTAGTGTGAAATATTCTCATGAAAAGAAATAAGGGATCGCACGAACACTAGCAGGAAATTGTGACTGCAATCAATGAAAATGCTGATCCGTATTGGCATGACGTTACCCATGTAACTGACAGTCAGTTTCACATTGCTGACATGAGACCGGTTTCAGAATGAGCTACATATAAGTGCCACCCAAGAAGGATGTGTGTGTGTGGGGGGGGGGGGGGGGGGGGTTGTGTTTTTCATTCCTTATCATATATATGTCTCGTACGCATATTCAGGGTCAGCTCTGCCATTCGCCAAATTCACCAACTGCGAATTTTAAGAAACATTTGCTAATTTTATTCTAATTTGATGGGGAAAAAAAAAGTAATAATTGATATTTATCTGGAAAATAACTGTGGGTTTTGCATTTTTGGAGATAATTTGTCGAAATATTCTACTCATCCAGAGCTAGACATGCTTATTCTTGAAGCTTTTTACCTAAATGCATCATTTTGTCCAGCCGCCATTAACAGGAAGTTGCGCAGACTCTGACTCGGCGCAGTAACGGAAGTGGAAATAGAGAAACGAGGCTCCACCTGGTCGTTCTCGGCGACGATAGTGACTGTGATCTGACGTGGAACGCAGGGTTTTGTCTCTGTAGTAAAATACGAAAAATAATACAAATATACTATGAGAAAGAAGTACGGAAACATTTGGTATTTTAGACCAAATCTCAGTTACTATTAGCGTCGTAATGTCTGTATAAAGTACTAACATACTGAGAGAAAAAAGGCAACATTTGGTATTTTAAACCAAATCTCAGTCACTATTAGCGTAGTAATATCTGTATAAAGTACTAATATACTGAGAGAAATAAGGCAACACTTTGTATTTTAGACCAAGCTCAGTCACTATTAGCTATGTAATGTCTGTATAAAGTACTAATATATTGAGAGAAATAAAGAAACATTTGTTTTTTTTAGACCAAATCCCAATCACTATTAGCTTTGTAATGTCTGTATAAAGTACTAATATACTGAGAGAAATAAGGCAACACTTGGTATTTTAGACCAAATCTCAGTCACTATTAGCTTTGTAATGTCTGTATAGAGTACAAATATACTGAGAGAAATAAGGCAACACTTGGTATTTTAGACCAAATCTCAGTCACTATTAGCTTTGTAATGTCTGTATAAAGTACTAATATACCGAGAGAAACAAGGCAACACTTGGTATTTTAGACCAAATCTCAGTCACTATTAGTGTCGTAATGTCTGTATAAAGTACAAATATAAATAAGGCAACACTTGGTATTTTAGACCAAATCTCAGTCACTATTAGCTTTGTAATGTCTGTATAAAGTACTAATATACCGAGAGAAACAAGGCAACACTTGGTATTTTAGACCAAATCTCAGTCACTATTAGTGTCGTAATGTCTGTATAAAGTACTAATATACCGAGAGAAACAAGGCAACACTTGGTATTTTAGACCAAATCTCAGTCACTATTAGGAACCTTGGTCGTAATGTCTGTATATTAGTACTGTAATATATACTGAGAGAAAATAAAAACACTTGGGACCCAACATCTTGGTATTTTAGTACTAATATACCAAATCTCACTTGGTCATCTCATTATTAGCGTCGTAATGTCTGTATAAAGTACTAATATACCGAGAGAAACAAGGCAACACTTGGTATTTTAGACCAAATCTCAGTCACTATTAGTGTCGTAATGTCTGTATAAAGTACTAATATACTGCGAGAAACAAGGGAACACTTGGTATGTTAGACCAAATCTCAGTCACTATTAGAGTTGTAATGTCTGTATAAAGTACAAATATACTCAGAGAAATATGGGAACACTTGGTATTTTAGACCAAATCTCAGTCACTATTAGCGTTGTAATGTCTGTATAAAGTACTAATATACTGAGAGAAATAAGACAACACTGGGTATTTTCGACCAAATCTCAGTCACTGTTAGCGTCGTAATGTCTGTATGAAGTACTAATATAATGAGATAAATAAGAGAACACTTGGTATTTTAGACCAAATCTCAGACACTACTAGCGTAGTAATATCTGTATAAAGTACTAATACACCGAGAGAAATAAGGGAACACTTGGTATTTTAGACCAAATCTCAGTCACTATTAGCGTCGTAATGTCTGTATAAAGTACTAATATACACCCAGGACCAAATATTTTTAGGGGGGGGGGGGGGAGATAAATAAGGGCCACAACTCGTGGTATTTTAGACCAAATCTCAGTTTTGATATTTAGCGTATATAATGTCTGTATACGTCTGTACTAATAATGAAGTAAATTAAGTCGTCACTCGCGTTAGAACTCCAATGGGGCCCCATTGAGCCTCAATAACACAGAACACATATCCTGCAAGCTTGCTTCACGAAAATCTTGATTTCATTTATCTAGAATATAATTATTGTTTACTGTCTAAAAAAAGTAAAAATTCACAAACAGAAAAAGGGCACTTGGACATTTTAGCGTCTGGTACCCCCCCCCCCCCCCCCCCCCCCCTGTATCCGCCCATGTACTAATATACTGAGAGAAATAAGGCAACACTTCGTATTTTAGACCAAACTTCAGTAACGTTTAGCGTCGTTATGTCTGTATAAAGTACAAGGATATAATGTGGGATTGAATGTCGGTAATTTTCTGAAACAATGGATGGAGGATTTAGTTGTAGTCATTCTTTCCTGTTCCTGTCATTGTTAGTGTAACCCCTTATTTCTTTCCATCAGTACAGTAAATAAAATAGTGATGGAGAGAAATAAGGTATCACACCACCACTAAATGCAAACGAAGGAAATATTTTATTTAACGACGCACTCAACACATTTTATTTACAGTTATATGGTGTCGGGCATATGATTGAGGACCACACAGATGTTGAGAGAGGAAACCTGCTGTCGCTTCTTCATGGGCTACTCTTTTCGATTAGCAGCAAGCATTTTTTTATATATGCACCACATACAGAATAGCACATACCACGGCATTTTATATACCAATCGTGGTGCACTGCTGGAACGAGAAATAGCCCAATGGGCCCACCGATAGGGACCGATCCCAGGCCGACAGCACATCAGGCTGATAGACAGAGATGCAAAGGGAAGTAACCCACGTTTGCCAATTGGGCTACTCGTAAAGATAAAGCAGCAAATAATCTTTCCTACAGATACCACGACCTTTGATATACGAGTCGTGAGGCACTGGGTGGTTTATAACAGACAGTCTACATTAATGTTCTTACTGTCGTGCGCCATTCTTCGATATCATTTGGCTATACACACCATGGGCGGATCAAGGAAATATTTTTAGGGGGGAGGGGGACCAAAAAAGAAGGGCACATTGACTCGTCAAAAGGGCACCTTACTACAAGTTTTGATATTTACAATTAATATGAATTCCTACAGTTCTACGTCATAATATACTAGCAATAATGAAGTAAATTGGCGTCACTCGCGTTAGAACCTCAATGGGGCCCCATTGAGACTCAATAACACAGACACATATCTGCAAGCTTGCGCATGTACACGAAAATCTTGATTTCATTTATCTACGTATTGCGCCATTCTTCAAAAATATCACTTGGCATTTTAGGGCACTTGAACAACAATTTTTGGGGGGGACGCGTCCCCCTGGTCCCCCCCTTGGATCCGCCCATGCACACTAATCTAGGTCTCATAAAATATACTAGTAGCAATTTTAAAGGGACATAATCTAGTTTTTAAACACTAAGGCATATTTTTTTACTATTAGAGCCGTTTTTGATAACTGAAATCATACTTTACTTAAATTTTATTTTATTATCCATTTCCGTACATTCGAAGTGTTTTTGGTCATCATGGTGTTTTTAATATCACAAAATGCAATTCTCATATTTTTAAAAACGCACGTGCGTCTGAGAGGTAACAGGTATAGAGTCGAGTTTTAGTCTATTTTTTAGAGTGACTTACACCATTTCAAAGTCACAAACACATGTTTCACTCAATTGTAACTTTATCCAAATGTGTTGCAGGTTTGTAGATGAAGTAAACTTTGTGTTAATTTTCATGGGCTGAAACTAGGGTCTGTCCCTTTAAAATTATAGATTGGCTCCACGGTTTCATGTTACAAAGCTTTAACACATGTCGATATACTAGTACAGGACACGACGATAAAACAGGACTTTACGATCATTTCGTTCTATGCAGTAGTTCGTTCTAAGCATGTTCGTTATAAGTGTGTACTGTGTGTTGTATTAAAAAAAATTGGCGATAACTTTTGATAACAATAACACACGGGCTTATTGAAACAGTAGTTGTGTAGTTTATTAAAACTAGTAACAAGTGTTTGTATTTAGCATATATAAATGATATTTGTAATATCATGGTAAGGCGAGAGTGTGGGTTTATTTAAACTGCAGTGACAAGTCTTTATATTTTGCTTATGTAAATGATGTATTATATGGTGATCCGAGATATATTTCAGCTTTAATGGGCAGTCCAGGCCTGTGGTAACCGGGTTTCCGGTCGTTTATTAATCTATTATTAAAGAGAGTAATATTCAAAAGGGCGAGCGATCGTGGGCACTCACTAGAATGTAGTTTTTTTAAATTATTATTTGCTTGTTTGTGTGGGATTTTTGTTTTTAAATGTTATTGTTGTTGTTGTTTTGCAATATTAGTGTGACAACCGGAGCAGCTAACACGCATGTCCAGAACAGCGTGCTTGAACCTTAATGGCATATATAAGCAAGTTGAAACTAGAAAAAGAAATATACTAATATGACCCTCCCACCAACATACCATATTCCAATGTCAACCCTATATTAACCCTTACACATATCTGTGCTGGCTTTTTTTTCTGCCACCATTGTGGTGGTGGTAGTAGAGGTGGGGTGTGGCACAGGCATGGTTTTTCTTTCTTGGATGGGAAGAAGATTTTTACATGTCACGACAAAGAATGCAACGCTCTGTGATGGCAAAGGACCTACCCGACCCCTTTGTTTTCTAGGATCATTGACGGTGATGATCGGTTGTGGAGAGTGACGGAAATGAGAGTTATTAACAGATTTTATTGATTAATATATGTATGCATGTATTTTGCCATACTGATTTTAAAGGGACATTCCTGAGTTTGCAGCAATGTTTAAGATGTGATCGACTAACAGAGACTTTTTAACGATTGTAATTACATATCAAATATATTTTTCTGCATAAAATATTAGTGGCTGTATATTAAACGTGTTTTTGGTCGTTCTAATATTTGTACTAGGTTAAATTTCATTTTATTTCCTAAACTATATTTTTTTCGTACGTACGAACTTATTTGATGACAAAATCCAGTTTGGGCTTCTTACAAATATTACGACAACCAGAAACACATTGAATATACAGACACTGATATTCTAAACCAGAAAATATATTTATCATGTAAGTTTAATCGTATAAATAGTTTATTAGTCGGAAACATCTTACAATGCAGCAAACTCAGGAACGTCCCTTTAAGCGAATATGTTACACTATGTTTCTGTATAACGGTAGTAAGGGACGTAACCCATTTCCGTCTTTGACAGCAGAGTTATTTTTCTTGATTAAACATGCGACGAATGGTTACTTTTTCAATATATATATACATACATTTCTATGTAGTGTGATTTGCTAGGTTATTATTTTTTTTGGTGGTTTTCTCATGTGATAGGTTATGGGATCGATACCAACCCCCATCTCGACGACTCATTTCGTTCTTTTCCATTACACCCAATGATTCACCACTGCTTATTAAGAGAACGATGGTATGTACTGCCTTGACATGATAACTGACTAACAAAGACTTCCTGCTTCTTCGCTAACAGTTTAGCCACTTTAAGGATAACATGTGAGGGCAGTTATAGTCGGGTGCACATGGCTCCAGTTTTCAAAGTTTAACGACACCACTAGAGTACATTGATCAATTAATCATCGCCTATTGGATATCAAACAGTTATTGGTAATTCTGACACGATATCTTCAGGGGAAACCCTCTTCATTCTTCCATTATCTTTTATGTGCATTTTAACACCGACAGGACAGTACATATCACGGTCTTTGATATACTAGTCGTGGGATACTGGTTGGGACGTGAAAAACCCAAGCAAGCGTTCTGCCGACTGACTTAAATCCCGCCCCAGACACGTAATGTAGACCTCACCCCTCCCCCTTTAGTCCCTGTTCTTACTTGGCATGTCTCTGGCTCTGCCGCCGCAGTCGACGTTGTCTTTGAAGTTACATTTCCTCGCGTTGACGTCAAACAGGAGTCCGTCGGAACACGTGATCGATCTCCGGACTTCCCCGAGGACGCAGATCAGAAACGTGTCGCATCGTGATTGGTCAGGAATAAGACCGTTGTCCGACGTACATCTCGAATCAACGGCAAAGGTGTGTCCTAAAAGTAGGGGGGGGGGGGGGGGGGGGGGGGGGAAGAAGACAAAAAATGAAAGAAAAAGGAAACTTGAAAGAAACAAAGAGACAAAGAAAGAAAAACAGACTATATTATGCTAGAATCAAACTACCAACTACTACGGCAGAGTTGGCCAACTCGCCGATATCACGACTTCTACGACTGTCCTGTTGGTAGTCTAAGCACTCTTACAACTCGATTATCGTCGTATATAACGATTTGGGAGTGGGGTAAATTACAAAACAAGCGTCGAATTGCCCAACTGCGTCGTAACAGTTGATAGTCTGAGATTAGAATGAGGAAAAAGTAGCTCCAAGCAGACAACACTGATGCACAACGCATTTTATTTAAATTACACAAACTTCATAGAGAATACACCATGGGCGCCGTTAGATACCATTTATCTTACAACGAGTTGTAAGATAAAATGGTATCTAACGGACACGAATGTAGTATTCTATTTCTTACATATCTTCAGAATACAGTTTTAAAATAAATTTGAATGCCTTTCCCAACTAAAACCTATGTACGGCCCTAGCGCTTATAGTTAAACTTGTGCGTCAGAGATGAGTCATCGATTCGACCGTGTTTTTTTTGGTTTTCATTGGTGACCTGGTCATCACCTAGGAGCAGCCAGTCGTATGTCTGTAAAATGTTATCACACGTATATGTGTTAACAAGTATGTGTTTTCAAAAGTAACGAAATATGTTCTCACCAAAAGGTGTGTAAAAAAAAGAAGTTATAAATAAAACAATTTCTCATTATTTGCATAACCCTTCTGTTCTCGAACGAACGAACGAACGAACGAACGAACGGACGGACGGACGGACGTACGAACGAACGAACGAAATGAATGAATGAATGAATGCCTGGCGCAAATGAATAGTTCTATCTACGCGGTTTAACTCCAACCCTAACTAGATAGCGCGGAATGTGTAACCTTGTTGTTAAATGTGTATCTTACCAGATAGGTGTACTAATGTCAACACCACGACGACGTCACATTTCACCGTCACCATCATGGTCAACAACGACTGCCGGTTTCACTGGAGAGCTCACTAAAACATACAGTAATATGATACCGCAATGCAAACAGCGCAGTTTTATTAAAAAGCTTTTCTCTCTTTTCCCCCCTTTTTAAATACTTATGTGTATACGTGTGCGTTTTAAATGTTCACAGTTCTCAAAACAGTTGACCGATACTTCTGTTTAAATTTTACATTTGGTGTACTTACAATATTCATTTCTGCAGCGCAAAAATGTTCGACACAATGATTATGAAATTTATTTATTTATGAATTATTTTTTTTATTTTTTTTTTTTAAATATTTATTACATTTTTAGAATTTAAAAATAAAGTTCTTCATAATATAAATTCAACAGAAACCATGTAGGCTAAGTGATCACTGTGTTGGACAAATAACGGATATTGGTATTGTAACGACAAATCTTGCTAGCACAAGTAGACAAAATAATTTTAAAATTTTGTCTTTTATTAATGACTAACTTTTAAAGGAAGCGGGACATAGCCCAGTGGTAAAGCGTTCGCTTCGTGCGCGGTCGCTCTGGGATCGATCCCCGTCAAGGGCCCACTGGGCTATTTCTTGTTCCAGCCGGTGCACCACGACGGGTATATCAAAGGCCGTGGTATGTGCTATCCTGTCTGTGGGATGTTGCATATAAAATACCCCTTCCTACTAATGGAAAAATGTAGTGGGCTTCCTCTCTATACCAGTTATTTTTACAATTTCGAACGGCGTTTAATTGTTTCACTCGGAATTAATTGTTGGTTAATTTGTTTGCTAAAAGTCTTAAATATAGGTCTATAATTGCTTTATTATCAGTTAAAACTTTAAGTTAAAAGAATAATTTTACTTCCATAGTTCATCGTGGTTGACAAAATATGTAACAAGATTATATCTACGACAGTACCAATATCCGGTATCGGTCCCACACAGTGATCCTCATGTTTAAAGATGACGTATTAAAGGAAACTATTTCTCGTTCCAGCCAGTGCACCATGACTGGTATATCAAAGACCGTGGTATGTTTTGTCCTGTCTGTGAGATGGTGCATATAAAAGCCCTTGCTACTAATAGAAACATTTAGCGGGTTTCCTCTCTAAGACTATAATATTTGTCAAAATTACCAAATGTTTGACATCCAAAATAGCCGATGAATAATAAATCAATGTGTTCTAGTGGTGTCGTTAAACAAAACAAACTTTAACAAACTTTTTAATAAAGGAAAACAAATTAATAAGAGTGATCTTTTATATGCACTTTCCCACAGACAGGACATCATATACCACGGCCTTTGATATGCCAGTCGTGGGGCACTGATTGAGATGAGGGAAAATACAATCAGAGAAAGGATCCACCATGGGGATTCGATCCTTCGACCCTAGCACCTCAGGCGAGCGGTCTACCCGTTGTAATAGATCATGCCCCAGAGAAACGAAAGGTTCACATGGCTATGGCAAAATATTATATCGGTTGCATGATTTGGAAGTTATATGTAGTGCTAACGCGACCCAACATTACAACTGGGCCAACATTATAGGATACTGAACAATAAAAGAAACGCAAATATTAAAGGCGCAGACTCTAGTTTCAACCGGTGAAAACGGACACTAAGTTTAGTCAATCTATAAACCTGTAAAAGATTTGGATAAAGTTACAAAAGAGTGAAACAAGAATCTGTGACGTTGAAACGGTGAAATACCTTAAATAAATAGACTAGAACTCCTTCATAAACGTTACTTCTCACACGCACGTGCGTTTTTTGTTTTGTTTTTTTAAATATGAAAATTCATTTTGTGAAATTAAAAACACCAGGTTGACCAGAAACATTTCGGATGTACGGGAATGGATAATCTAAATAATAAACTCTAAGTAATGTCTGATTTCAGTTATCAAAAACTCTTCTAACAGAGAAAAATATGTCTTAGTTTTTTAACAAAACTAGGGTCCGTCACTTTAATAAAGCTTTTTAAATTTATTTTAAATCATTCCGTTTCAACCCCGTTAGTTTACGCGTCTTTTTAACAGTACCAATGTTTCGTGAATATTTTAGGCCCATTTTAACATTCTATTTACCAAATTCATTTAATCATGAAAACCCCCGAAAACCCCCACACATTCGCATTTTTATTGTTTTTCTATATATATATATATATATATATACGTATATATATATAAGTGTATGTTTTTCTCTACATGACAGGCTTGTTTCAACTCTCTTACGAAACAAGCCTGTCATGTAGAGAAAAACATATACTTTTTAACAATATATCTGGCTCCCACACGGTTGAGCACTCTATAAAATAGCGTCTTTCAACTCGAAAACGACTACTATATATATATATATATATATATATATATATATATATATATTACATAAACATGGAACAAATGCAAATGCAGAAATTATAATTCATATTTTTGACTTCCATTTTGGTTTCCATTTTTTAAAACCTAAATTTAGAGCATATTACATTTGTGTTATCGTTGTTATATTAACAAAACCAAACGTTATCCACGCAATAATATTGTATTTTATGAGAACGGACAAACCAGTGCATTTAATAAGGAAATGGTATCCCTTCTCCTAAGTAGTCATTAATTATTTTAAAATATAATAATGTAAACACATGACTGTGGTACCTAAATTTAAATCATATAATGTTTTTTGCAAACATTGAAACATTATATAAATTATGCAATGATTATATATATTTTTTAATGCGTTTTCACTTTACGAAATTGAATGATAAGTTAAAAATGAATTGCGTTTTACAACTGATCATGTTAAAATAAACCAACTAGGCTTGTGGTGTGACAGAGAAAAGGTTTATTTCCTACCTGTAGCTTGTTCCCAGTTCTCAAATGAAAAGTCACGACATTTAGAAATACACCGCAGTTCTCAGTACAAAAAAGCAGAAGATCAAAAAAAAAAAAAAGGAAAAAAAAGAATTAGGAAACTTCAAAACATTCCCTCCCAGTCTGTCGAAGCCATTTGAGAGGGCACTCCAACATACCGGTGACAAGTCAAATATTTACCCCCGCCAATAAAGACCGGGACTGCGAGTGTTCATACACACCGGTAACAATTAGATTTCTTCAAAGGGTGGTACATAATTGCTGCGTGTCTGTTCGGTTATTTTTCTCATCCTTTTGAGGCTAGTTAACTCGTATCGCACCCGTCTGGCCACGTGATTAAGTGGCCATCTTGACGGCATGGTCAAATTATGCCCCACTTCTGCTTCTCTGGTTAAACCTCGCGAAGAATCAATGACATCTCGCGCATGTTAATGTGGAATGGCTAGCGGTGCTCAGTCGATATATTCCCAACCTGTAGGCAATTAGTATTCGGTAATTGTCGGAATTGTTCGTAAAACATAACGAGCTAGCGGTGAGCAGTGGAGACATTCCCAACCTGTAGGTAATTAGTATTCGGTAATGTTCGGAAATGTTCGCAAAACAGTAACATGTAACGAGTTTGATTGAAATCCATTCTTTCATATCAATTTATTTTCTTGATTATATCCAATTAAGGTTCAAGCGCGCTGTCCTGGGCACCCACACAGAGACAGACGCAGACACACAGATATACACACATAAAAACACAACATACAACACACACAACACACACACAAAACGCATAAACACACACACAAAACACATACAAATACACAGCATACAAACACAAAACACACACATACAGACACAACCCAAGTGTTGTGTGTGTATGTTTTGTGTGTGTGTTTATGTGTATTGTGTGTGTGTGTGTGTGTGTGTGCGCGTGCGCACGCACATATATACATACAAACATACATACCATAAAATGGCTACCATTTCAATATATTTGTCAAATATCTCAACTCCCTGTTAATGTGGAAGCACAATTTAGTTTTTTTGTCCATGTATATTTCTGTAGTCCGTCAAATGATTGGATTCATGTATATAGTGTGTGATTGGATTCATGTGTCATTCAATGTCAACTATCTTGAAATTGTGTCCATGTGTGCCCGTCGATTCATGTGCGCAATCATGCACTATCTTGAAATCAATATTTTTGTCCATGTATATTTCTGTACAAATGAAACATGTATATAGTCATTCATATGTCAACTATATTCAAATTTTTTGTCCATGTATATTTCTGTAGCCCGTCATTGGATTCATGTATATATCATTTGTCAAATATCTCAACTCCCAAATGTTAATGTGGATAGCACAATCATGTCACTATCTTGAAATTCAAGTTTTTTGTCCATGTATATTTCTGTAGCCCGTATTGGATTCCGTCAAATGATTGGATTTTTGTCCATGTATATTTCTGTAGCCCGTCAAATGATTGGATTCATGTATATAGTCATTCAATCATGTCAACTATCTTGAAATTCAAGTATTTTTGTCCATGTATATTTCTGTAGCCCGTCAAATGATTGGATTCATGTATATAGTCATTCAATCATGTCAACTATCTTGAAATTCAAGTATTTTTGTCCATGTATATTTCTGTAGCCCGTCAAATGATTGGATTCATGTATATAGTCATTCAATCATGTCAACTATCTTGAAATTCAAGTATTTTTGTCCATGTATATTTCTGTAGCCCGTCAAATGATTGGATTCATGTATATAGTCATTCAATCATGTCAACTATCTTGAAATTCAAGTATTTTTGTCCATGTATATTTCTGTAGTCCGTCAAATGATTGGATTCATGTATATAGTCATTCAATCATGTCAACTATCTTGAAATTCAAGTATTTTTGTCCATGTAGTAGTTTTGATTGGATTCATGTCATCATGTTCTTGAAATTCAAGTAGTCCATGTATATTTCTGTAGTCCGTCAATGATTGGATTCATGTATATAGTCATTCAATCATGTCAACTATCTTGAAATTCAAGTATTTTTGTCCATGTATATTTCTGTAGTCCGTCAAATGATTGGATTCATGTATATAGTCATTCAATCATGTCAACTATCTTGAAATTCAAGTATTTTTGTCCATGTATATTTCTGTAGCCCGTCAAATGATTGGATTCATGTATATAGTCATTCAATCATGTCAACTATCTTGAATATCAAGTATTTTTGTATGTATATTTCTGTAGCCCGTCAAATGATTATCTATATAGTCATTCAATCATGTCAACTAACTTGAAATTCAAGTATTTTTGTCCATGTTTTTTTGTAGCCCTCAAATGATTATTTCATGTATATAGTCATTCAATCATTCAGTAGAAATTCAAGTATGAATCCAATTTTGTAGCCCGTCAATGATTGGATTCTATAGTCATTCAATCAGTCAACTATCTTGGCCAAGTATTTTTGTCCATGTATATTTCTGTAGCCCGTCAAATGATGGATTCATGTATATAGTCATTCATCATGTCAACTATCTTGAAAAGTATTTTTGTCCATGTATATTTCTGTAGCCCGTCAAATTTGGATTCATTTGGTCCAACTATCTTGAAATTCAAATGTATATTTCTGTATGTCATTGGATTCATGTATAGTCATTCAATTTTATCTTGAAATTCAAGTATTTTGTCCATGTATATTTTTGTTCAAATGTGGATTCATGTATATAGTCCTATGTCAACTACTTGAAATTCAAAATATATTTTATATAATTTAAACTAATCTAAACTCCAGTTAAAGAAGAAGCACAGTTTTGTTACCTATGTAATTTCATGAAATGTTTTTAGCATAGTTAATGGCCAACATCTACTTGGTCAATTTAAAATGGTAACCAGAGTCATTTGGTCCACATACAAATATTTTGTATGCCTGCAGGATTTTTAGGTGAAATAATTCCAATACCTATTCTTTTATATTTTATATTTTAAAGCTAATGAAATAAAGGAACATACCTAAACGCATGCAGCTGCTCAGAATGTGCAGGAGTCTGTACATTGAAAGTTGTGTCGCTTACATGTCTGTTTCTTTCTGTGTACTGACAGCTGTATTTTGGTACATTTCAGAGAACATCGTTTATTGTGTCTGTATAACGTTATCTGCCAGATGTATTATCAGATGATCTTTTGTATACCTACTTGATGACATTGATAGGAGTAACATCCTGAACATACAAGTGACCCCCATTACCTGGGCCAAAAGACTCGAAGCTAACTTAGCACTACGATATCATAAAACCGACGTAGGCTTTGGCGCATGCCACTGTCACAGCATGGCCTTTGGTAGTTTTATGACATCATAGCGCTAAGATAGCTTTGAACATCTGTAGCCTGGTTAGTGAAAATATCATATCATCTTTCATAAATATTGCTCTATTGTAAAGATAAATCTTCCATCGAATAGTGAATCAATGAATTCAGGAAATGCGTCTGATCACTGACAACATATCTGACAGATATGAAGTGAATTTCTACACCAGACACAGACTGTTGGGTTCTCATCCTGGGAAGGTTACACACATGGGTCCCTATACATAATTATAGTTACAGACATAAATCACAACCAGATCAACATGGAACTAATTTATGATGAACTGGGTTCAGAAAGAACCTCAGCGTTAGACGTCTTTCATGCAGTAACTGGATATGACACAAAAGGACAAATTGGTCGCATTGACAAAATATATTATTGCATTATTCGGCAAAGATCCACCAGCTATATCTGAAGCTCTTAACCTGTTTGGAATTGGTGATGAACTGTGCAATGAGGTCAGTATAAATGTGAATATTTTACTGCATGGTATTAAACTCAAGGGTTATTTGTACAGCTGATGCAGTTATTCTAATAGGAAAGAAGTTCAAGAAGCCATCACCAAACCAAAGTGATATGAAAACAGCATACCCAAAGAGCACACACCCCCTAGAAAATATCTGAGCTCAAGATTCCATGCTACATCCAATACAATAGTTTACTCATTTGATATAAAATGTGTGTGGACTAGGAGGACACTTGTTTGCCAAATAATTAAATTGGTGGCCATTTTGAATTTAAAGGTGGTTGCGTTGACTGGAAGATATAAAAATGTCACCAATTAATTAATTGATCCTCGATGTGTACATAGACAGAAATAATTGTGCTTCTACGTCAAGAGTTAAGATGTACAAAAATACATTAAAATGGTGGCAATTTTGAATTTCATGTTGGTAGTCATTGGATGACTATAAAAATGTCACCAATAAATTCATGACTGCAAACATGTACATAGACAAAAATATTGCGTTTCTACGTTAACCGGGCCATTTTTAATTTCAAGATGGCTGCCTAGGTCAGACAACAACTTTCTTTTTGTACGAATTCATTCACTGAGCTCATAAATGTAAATATAGTAAAGATATACGTAAAGATATTTAAATGACGGGCATTTTGAATTTCAAGATGACGGTCATGTCCAAATGACTAAACAAAATGTTATTAGCGACTTCATTGTCCTCACAAATGTAAATAGACACAAACATTGTGTTTCTATGTTAACTGGGAGTGAATATACACCTAAAATACCCTAAAATGATGGCCATTTTGAATTTCAAGATGGCTGCTATGATCAAATGACCGAAAAAATGCTACCAATGGATTTCTAATTCTGGATAGTGTTAAGAATAAAAAGAAATACATTTTAATGACTTGAGCAAAAAACAAATGCAAATTTACATAACTCCCTGTATGTGTGTGTGCGTGCGTGCGTGTGTGTGTGTGTGTGTGTTGTGTGTGTGTGTGTATGTATGTGAGTGAATGTGCATGTGTGTGTGAGCGTTTGTGTTGTGCATGTGTTAAATGTGTGTGTATGCTGTGCGTGTTTATGTTGTATGATGTGTGTATGTGTGTGTGTGTGTGTGTGTGTGTGTGTGTCTCTCTCTCTCTCTCTCTCTCTCTCTCTCTCTCTCTCTCTCTCTCTCTCTGTGTGTGTGTGTGTGTATGTATTTGTGTGTGAATGTGCGTGTGTGTGTGTGTTTTACATGTGTGTGTGGTACACAGGCTAAGAAAATGAAAGTTTGTTTTGTTTAACGAAATCACTGGAGAACATTGATTAATAGTCTTCAGAGCAAACCTGCTACCAATTTCCATTCCTATCACTTACAACTGGGTCAGCTGATGAGGTTCGATCCTAGAACCCAATCATCTTAGACAAGAACTCTACTGAGATAAAATCTCGCTTGCTAACTTGGAAAAAAACCCGGAACGAAATCTATTTAATTTGTGGATAGATGTCTAACATGTAATCCTGGCAAGAACGGCCTGGGGTTTTTTTCCGGTGGTATATATGGAGCAGAGTGGTAAAGTCGTGGTAAAGACGCAAACCGTAGTTTCAAAGAGTGAAAATTAACACTAAGTTTTGTTAATCTACGAACCTGTAACACATTTGGATAAAAGTACAATAGAGTGAAATAAGGACCGCAGTTTAAAATGTGCCGAGGTGTCGTTAAACAAATATTCTGTCTCCCCACCCAAACAGTGTTCCACGACTGGCACCAGTATACCACAGACCGATGTATGTACTGTCCTGTTGTTGGGAGTATATATAAACTAGCCATTGCTGCTAAAAATAAATGTAGCGGGTTTCCTCACAATACTTCGTATCAGATTTACAAATGCTTGACACCCAATAACCGATGATTATAATAAATCAGTGTGCTCTAGTGGTGTCGTTAAACTCGAACAACTATTTCTTTTTCAGTGGCGGGATTCAGCTCAGTCGGTTGATTGCTCGCTTGAGGTGCTTGCGTCGCAGGATCGAACCACCTCAGTGGATCCATTCAACTGATTGGGTTTTTTCTCGTTCCAACCAGTGCACCATAACTGGTCAAAAGCCGTGATATGTGATTTCCTGTTTGTCAAAAGGTACATATAAAAATCCTATGCTGCATTAGAATAAATGTAGCGGATTTCCTCTGATGACTATAGGTCAAAATTACCAAATGTTTAACATCCAGTAGCCGATGATTAATGAATTAATGTGCTCTAGTGGTGTTGTTAAACAAACCAAACTCATCCTCTGATGACAACATGCCAGAATTACCAAATGTTAGACATCCAATAGCCGATGATTCATTAATAAATTTGCTCTAGTGGTGTTGTTATACAAAACAAACTTCTTCCTGTTTCATTGAAGAAGTTAAAGTGCGACCGAGGTTTAGCCTAACAGCGGGTAGTCTGGCCCTGGGCCAGGTAAAGCTGTTTTCAATCTGCCGGGACAATGATATACATAGACTCGTCCGACTCGTCGAAGTGATCAATGGGTGGCGGGTGGCACAGACTTGCCTTGGTCTCTTTCAAATAAACATAGAGCGTCCTTGCTAAAGTTCATTCAGTTCTGTTCAGTTCTGTTCATTTCAATTCAATTCAATGCAATGCGGTGCGGTGCGGTGCGGTGCGGTGCAGTGAATTTTAACATGCTCATATACCACGAAGGTTTCGAGCATGTCCGTCCCGCGTCCCGTCTCTGGATAGCCAGGGCCCGGACTCGGGACAGAGCAATGCAATGCGGTGCGGTGCGGTGCGGTGCGGTGCGGTGCGGTGCGGTGCAGTGAATTTTAACATGCTCATATACCACGAAGATTTCGAGCATGTCCGTCCCGCGTCCCGTCTCTGGATAACCAGGGCCCGGACTCGGGACAGAGCAATGCAATGCGGTGCGGTGCGGTGCGGTGCGGTGCGGTGCGGTGCAGTGAATTTTAACATGCTCATATACCACGAAGGTTTCGAGCATGTCCGTCCCGCGTCCCGTCTCTGGATAGCCAGGGCCCGGACTCGGGACAGAGCAATGCAATGCGGTGCGGTGCGGTGCGGTGCGGTGCGGTGCGGTGCGGTGCGGTGCGGTGAATTTTAACATGCTCATATACCACGAAGGTTTCGAGCATGTCCGTCCCGCGTCCCGTCTCTGGATAGCGAGGGCCCGGACTCGGGACAGAGCAATGCAATGCGGTGCGGTGCGGTGCGGTGCGGTGCGGTGCGGTGCGGTGCGGTGAATTTTAACATGCTCATATACCACGAAGGTTTCGAGCATGTTCGTCCCGCGTCCCGTCTCTGGATAGACAGGGCCCGGACTCGGGACAGAGTAATGCCATGCGGTGCAATTCAGTTCACTTTAATTTGGTTCTGTCCCGGGACAAGGCCCTGGCTATCCAGAGACAGGCCCCGGGACGGACATGCTCGAAACTCTAGTGGTATATGAGTATGTAAAAATTATTCGCACTCGCGCACTCAATTTGGTTCATTTATTCATTCATTCATCCATCCATCCATTCATTTATTCAGTTCAATTCAGTTCAGTTCATCCATTAATTAATTAAATCCATCCATTCATTCATTCATTCATTCATATTCATTCGTTCAGTCATATTCATTCATTCATCCATCAATTCATTCATTCATTCATTCATTCATATTAACTCCATTTTCCTGCTTATATCTAAATATGGTTCAAGCACGCTGTGCTGGCAAACACTGTTCCCATTGAGTCATTCAAACTGGCTCGGGGTTGGAGCCGGTACCGGGTTGCGAACCCAGTACCTACCAACGTTAAGGCTACACCGTCAAGGCTAGTAAAAAGTCACATTCTCGCCTTGCCCTGTTCTAGTATCATGTACTGATGTGATATACAAACACAGCTACACTTTCAGTACACTTGGCTGATATAGCTATCTACGGTAACTGCCTTCATGCAATTTGCCTTACGACTGGTATCAAAGTCTATGGTATGTATTGCCTTGTCTATGGGCAATTGCATATAAAGATCCCTTGCTACTAATGGAAAAAGTGTGACGGGTTTCCTCTCAAGATTTCTGTGTAGGAAGTAACCGATGTTTCACATCCAATAGCCGATGTTTAGTTAATCTACAAACCTGTAACACATTTGGATAAACGTTACAACAGAGTGAAACAAGACTTTGTGACGTTGTGATTTTGTGACGGCGGAACGGTGAAATGCACTTAAAAATAGAGTAAAACTGTTATTTCTCAGACGCACGTGCGTTTTTAAAAAGATTAAAAATGCATTTTGCGATATTAAAAGACCAGGACCCGTCCAGACTCAATCTCAAAAGACGTCACACGCATGCAATTTGTATGGCGTTGTCATGATATCGCAATACGGATGATTTATCGTTATAATAATAATATATCGGTATACCAATAATATCGCGCATCCCTAAGTAGGGTGTTTCATATCGTAGTATTAGTCGATTTAAGTTTCATATCTGTCTGTCTGTATGCAGGTCTCTCTCTCTCTCTCTCTCTCTCTCTCTCTCTCTCTCTCTCTCTCTCTCTCTCTCTCTCTCTCTCTCTCTCTCTCTCTCTCTCTCTCTCTCTGTCTCTGTCTCTCTCTGTTTGTCCGTCCGTCCGTCTGTCCCATATATAGTTTTTCGGATATTATTTTTCACAATGCTTCGATATATTGAGCTGAAATTTTGTATATAGCTTTATCATTTATTGTTACAGATCGAGTTTGACTTTCATGACGTTTTACCTATGTTTGACAGAGTTACGAAAATGTGTTTTCCGGAAGATATCCAGCTGACATTTTGTGTATAGCTTTATTATGCTCTGTTACAGATCAAGTTTAACTTTTTTGGCAATTTACCCATTTTTTACAGAGTTATGGCTCTTGAATTTAGGAGGTACAAAAATTTAATGGCCCCGATACAGGACATGTATTGCTTTAGCAGTACTCTCAGAATGCTTGTTTACCGTTTGAATAATAATACCGCCCACCCTTAGTTTCCGGTGTGAGTTTTATGGTGAGATGTGTTTTGATCTATATGACAGTTGTTGCACAATCTTTGAATACCGTACTTTACGTTATGGCTGGCGATTGTGATGCCATTAATAACTTATTGGGATTGAATACCTGGGCTTTAATTTAACAACATTGAATCGCCTATTTTCATTTCATTTCAACTTATTTCCGTGCTTGTATCCAATTAAGGTTCAAGCACGCTGTCCTGGGCACATACCTCAGGTATCTGGGCTGTGTGTCCAGGAGAATGGGTTAGTTGTTAGTGGTTAGTGAGAGAGAAGAGGGTGTAGTGGTCTTACACCTACCCATATTGGGTAGTTAAAACTCATTCTGGGTGGGAGCCGGTACCGGGCTGCGAACCCTGTACCTACCAGCCTTATGTCCGATAGCTTAACCACGACACAACCAAGGCCGGTGCCTATTTTCTTCTTTACAGAACTGCGGTTTAGGGTTGTTCCAAATATAATCAAATGGTGGTGTTGAGCACGGGGCTGGGGACCATAGAATGCAACGCAATACAATATTTGATGCAACCTTTGTATACAGATAAAACTCGGCTACATACACAAAACTCGATCTGGGTTCAACCGGGCTGCGAACCCAGTAACCTTTCAGCCTTAAGACCAATGACCCGACCACTATACCACCTGGAGGCGATGTTTGCTGTCTCATGCGACCTGTCAGCACTGCCCATCGGAATGTGGTGAAGTCTAATACGGATAACGACGTCTTCTGTTTGCTTTTTTCAGATCCCTTTGACCATGGCCGTTAGAACGTATAGCGACCACCGTTTTAATTATGTCGTGTGTTTGGGCAATCCGCGGGTCGTTGTGTGTGCTAGTATCAGATCCAGTCACGCTTGAGCTGTCAGAACCTCATTTAGATTTGTACTTCGACAAATGTTTGACAGGGTATCTCTCCAACTGATCATTTTCTCGGACTGAAGTCAACCAAACATGCCTTGGGCTGTGATTTCGTTTTACTGAACATCTAGGCAGTGGTTTTTGTGTGTGTTTTTGTTCTCCCCGTTACTAGTATTTCTGTCATTGTTATTCGGTCGTGTCGCCAACACCGTATGGAGTATTATGTTTTATCTGCTACCCGAAACTATTCACGTCAAAGTGTTTTGAGGCAATGTTTTGGATGTCTCTCATTTTTTTTCCACCTACATGTACATGAAGATACTGATCTGTTTGGAGTCGTGCGGTCTAAATGAGGTCTCGCCTCAAGCGTACAGGTGTTAATTTATGCTGTCGTCCATTTTGGGTTTTGAGAGAAAAAAAATCCAAGCAACTAACTTACCAAGTGCTGGACATACAGGAAAGCTTCCAAAAGACACAGGTATTTATTTACTGTTTGGTTGTCAATATGACTGTGTATTAATTTTATCTTAGGGCTGGGCCAGAACTGTTCACATGGGGGGGGGGGGGGGGGGGGGAGACACACATGGGGAGGTGTGGGGGCTAATACTGTAACTTAAAATTCATTTTATTTTGAACAAAAAGTGTTTCTAACCTCTGTGTGTGCTTGCGTATGCATGCATGTTTTATATGTACATGCACATGCCCATGCATATGCACCTGTACATATAGTTATGTATATGTATATGTTTATGTATATATGTATGTATGTTTATCTATCTATCTATCTACCTATCGGCGTACGGGCTCCCATTTTTGTAAGGGGGAGGAGAATTATACAAAAATGCCCAAATCTGGGTAACAACATTTATTTTATTAACATTACTGCAAAGCAGCTATATAGGGTTATAAACGAATCACTACGCATTTTCCCATGGATTGCAACTGATTTTGCGGGTTGAATGATGAAAATATATGGTAAAAAGGTATCAGATTAGTACATTTTGCCCGAATATCTCTATCGTTTTACCCGAATTTGAGGATTTGCTCCAGCGCTAGGGGTCATTTGCCCCCCCCCCCCCTGCACCCACTGCCCACCTGTCTCGTACGCTTATGCCTCTATCTATATGCATATATTATTCTGAATTGAATGTGTGTGTGTGTGTGTGTGTGTGTGTGTTTGTGTGTGTATATATATATATATATATATATATATATATATATATATATATATATATATATATATATATATATATATATTACTTTCAATGCCAGTAGTTTTATATCAACATCTATTTTGATTGCTGAGTTATGTGTTTGTATAACACCCAGAAATAAAAGGATCCTGTCAACCTGTTTGAAAAGTTTCTAGGTGTTAATCTCTATTTGTTCTCTCTCTGACGTCACCGTGTCCTACACCCAGCCAAGTGTGTCGCTCCATTGTTATTTGATTATTTCGCGAACACAGAATCTAACGAACCCACATTCTTTTGTGGGGCGGGGAGACCCCCCACAGTGGTGAACGTCTTAACCCTCTATTCCCTCGGGAGACAGTCATTGTTGTGTAGTCGGAAAGTGACTTCAAGAAAGATTCATTTTGTATTATTATTTTGCCGCGAAGGAAAAAGAAACGTGACATACAGGTACTGTTACTAAACCTTTAAGCTTTTTTTATCTCCCTCTGTAGGAAGGTCAAGGGTGTTTATAGCGGTGTACACATGGATACCGAAATGTTTTGACAGTCTCGTACCGGCCATCGGTATACAGACTGGTAGGTACAGGGTTCGCAGCCTGCTACCTGCTCCAACCCAGAGTGAGTTCTAAAGGGCTCGTTGGGTAGGTGTACGGCCACTACACCCTCTTCTCTCTCACTAACCAACTAACAACTAACCCACTGTCCTGGACAGACAGTCCAGCTAGCTGGGGTGTGTGCCCAGGACAGCGTGCTTGAACCTTGAAACTAAGTTGAAATGAAAATGAATGACAAGTCTAGTGTTAGCTCCGGGGGGTGTTGTGTTTATGAGAATGTGTGTATACTAGTTTCTAGTCGAGGTGTACGGGCCACACAATGCGTGTATACTAACTACTTTCTAAACGAGGTGTGCGGGTCACAGAACGTGTCCAGCTGACTGCGTCCTCTGTCAACAATGAAAGGAAACATGCTAACCGTTCTCTGTTGAATTAGGTAATCTGTTAGACGTAGCGTTTTGTTACTGGTAGCATATGCAAGTCGTTGAATAGGTTTACTATTTGCGGTTAATCTTAGAATAAGAATTAAAGAAGGAAGGAAATGGTTTATTTAACGACGCACTCAACTCATTTTATTTACGGTTATATGGCGTCAAACATATGGTTAAGGACCACACAGATATTGAGAGAGGAAACCCGCTGTCGCCATTTCATGGGCTACTCTTTTCGATTGGCAGCAAGGGATCTTTTATATGCACCATCCCACAGATAGGGTAGTACATACCACGGCCTTTGATATGCCAGTCGTGGTGCTCTGGCTGGAACGAGAAATAGCCCAATGTGCCCACCGACGGGGATCGATCCCAGACCGACCGCGCATCGAGCGAGCGCTTTACCACTGGGCTATGTCCCGCCCCCTTACAATAGGAATTACTGTGAAGTCTTCAGGTAGGATTATGCTGACCACACAGAAAGACAGACAGACAGACACATTCACAAACATACAGACACACTGGCGAAGTCAGAGGTTGTGCCCACGACAGGCGTGCTTGAACAGTTATCTGATGGAGGCATGCCAAAAATTACTAACACCCACCCACATCAGATATTTATAGTCAAATACACACACACGCACGCACGCACATACACGCTTACATATATATGTAAGCCTATATGCCTACATACAAATACACACAGATATGTACACACAAGATATTTTATTGCATAGATCGGAATGGTCTTTATAACTATACGGTTGAATGAGTATGTACTGAAAAGGCTTACCGTATTTCACATTAGCATATTATTGATAACAATTCTTGAAGGATATTGGTTATAGGAGCTGAGCGAATGAAATAAAATTATTCAGATTTGCATCTATGCTACCCCCACAGTCTAACAGAAAAAACCAGACTGTCGCCTATAGTAGCTGCCACAATTAGGCAACAATAGCTGAGCATGCAAACGTTTACTACGTAGATATGAAACCGAAAAACCCCAGACTGTCGCCTATAGTAGCTGCCACAATTAGGCAACAATAGCTGAGCATACAAACATTTACTACGTAGATATTAAACCGAAAAAAACGAAAAAGCTTAAATTTGGTCAGGTCAGAGGGTTTTACGTGCACATTCAGAACAAGCTGTTGTAGCGTACGCCTGTCATGGACACAGGTGTCGGCCTTGCTCGGCCCCTCTGTTCAGGACAGGAACGGAGTTGGGGTGGGTAAGAGAGGGGAATGCTCGCACTGGCAGGTGCAAGAGAGCACCAGCAGCCCGACCGGGGTCGATAGCGGGCGGGGTTAGTTTTGGTGCTATGGAATTTTGAAAGTCCCGTAGGATTAAACCAAAGAGAAAGATTGCACACATTTAATGAAGGAATTTGGGCGCTTTTTTTTTTTTTTTTTTTAACGGTCGGCCGAAAAATAAAGGGTATAATAAGCTCTCCACCCGGAGTTTAAATATTACCTCCCTTTACTTCGAAGGGTCAGAAAAGGGAAGCAACTCGTATTACACCTCAGTAGACCAGCAACACACGACATGGCATGACACTCGGTTCTAGATGCAGGAATTAGCCTTGTTTTAACACCTTAATTATAGGAGTTGGCTCCCTTTGAATATTGCATAGACTAACACTGAAATCAGTTCAGATTACCGGCATCGGGGGTGTCGTGGTTAAGACATCGGACATAAGGCTGGTAGATACTGGGTTCGCAGCCCGATACCAGATCCCACCAAGAGCTAGTTTTAACGACCCAGTGGGTAGGTGTAAGACCACTACACCCTCTTTTTTCTCTTTCAGCTAACCCACTGTCCTGGACAGATTGCCCAAATAGCTGACTGATAGTAAGGTGTGTGTGTGTGTGCGTGTGTGTGTGTGTGTGTGTGTGTGTGTGTGTGTGTGCCCAGGACAGCGTGCTTGAACCTTAATTGGATATAAGCAGGAAAATATCTTAAAGAAGAAGAAGAAGTTCTGATTCCAACTAAATCCAACAAGCATTCTGAGATTACTGCTAAAACAATACATGGCCCCTACCAGGCCAACAACAAATGTTCATTCGTATCACCTTTGCAAGTCGTTTTACATCGCACTATGAAATCGTATGTTGCGAGAGTTTAGTGCATTCACAAAGCTCTCTTATTCTAGGTTCAGACTGTCAACTGTCACCACAAATTTGACCAACTCGATGGTTACGTTGTAATTTCCCTCAATTCCTGACTTACGACGGGTGCGCTTAGAGTTACTGATGGGTTATAGGACGAGAATCGAGTTGTAAGAGCGCTCAGACTAGCAACTGGACAGTCGTAGAAGTCGTGATAGCATAAAGTTGGCTAACTTTGTGTTGCCAGTTGGTAGTCTGAGTCTTGCATTTGGCAATATCGCATCCTCCTTGCAAGTCGTTTTGCATTGCACAGTGTGAGGACGCAAAGTTGCGAGAGTTGAGTGAATTAGGCCTCTGACCTGGTGCTTATAAGATTTTAGAGTCTAGACTCGTGACTCTAATAAGAGTCTGAGACAATAATGTCATGACAACGCCATACAAATTGTATGTGTGTGACGTCATTAGAGATTGAGTCTGAACTCTAAAAGTTTTATAAGCACGGGCCTTGGAATAACGACTTCGAGTCGACACCTAAACGCATAACATACTATTATATGATTTTTAAACAAACAAGTATGTACATTATTTAAAAGCTTAAATTTGGAAATGTATCCACATTAAAAATAGAGAATAATACATGAGTTGTTTTAAAATGTATCTAGCGAGCGAAAGCGAGTTTGATAAGTTTTTATACAACGAGTTGTGATATAAATGGTATCTAACGGACACGAATGCAGAGGCGGATCTAAGGGGGGGGGGGGGAGTGACCCGCCCCCCACCCACCCTAAATTTTGCGACAGTTATAATTTTATTATATATTAATTTTCATTTTGTTTACGATCCCCTCAAACCTCCCCCAAAGTTCCATTGGCATTCCGCCTCATGCCACCCCCCCCCCAAATGAATTTTCTGGATCCACCACTGGAATGTATTATTCTATTTCTTTAATATCCTCAAAAAGCAGGTTTTAAGCAAATTTTAACATCTTTTTTGACTAAAAGTTATTTACACTCGTTGCACTTGTAGCTAACTTTCGCGTCACAGACCCATGATTGACAGGTTAACTATACGTCAGAGCAGCCAGTCGTATGTCTTGAAAATTGTTAACACATGTACGTGTGTAAACAGCCGTGTGCTACGAAAAATAATGCATGACGTTCTCACCAACGGGTGTGTAAGAAAATTATTTGAAAAGCCAATCAAGAGCAGCTATATAATATATAGCAGGAATTCGACACTACTGCACACTGCACATAACATATAGCTTTGATTTATAAGTGGTTAAACGTTTTTAGACAGCATCATAATATCAAAACTATCAAAAGGGACTTAAAATAAATCATATAGCAAAATTATAACTGGTTCTACGTTCCAGCCAGTGCTCCACAACTGGTATTACAATATTAACAAAACTTAAGGCCTTGAAATGTATTATCCTGTTTGTATGATAGTACATATAAAAGATCCCTTGCTGCTAAATCAAAAAGAGTACCCCCTTGGGGTGGCGGCTGCGAGTTTCTTCTCTCATTATCAAAATATCCGTGTAGCCCCTACACATGCGTCCGACACCATATTGCCGTAATTGAAATGTGCTGAGTGCATCGTTACCACCCCCCCCCCCCCACCAAAAAAAAGAAAAAAAAAAAAAAAAAATATATATAGATATATATATATATATATATATATATATATATATATATATATAAATAAAATAAATCCCCAGAAACAACAACAACAAACAACAACAGTTCTTCCTCCTCTGATTAGGCCATCGGTCTACAGGCTGGTAGGTACTGGGTTCGGATCCCAGTTGAGGCATGGGATTTTTAATCCAGATTCCGACTCCAAACCCTGATTGAGTGCTCCGCAAGGCTCAGTGGGTAGGTGTAAACCACTTGCACCGACCAGTGATCCATAACTGGTTCAACAAAGGCCATGGTTTGTGCTATCCTGCCTGTGGGAAGCGCAAATAAAAGATCCCTTGCTGCTAATCGAAAAGAGTAGCCCATGTAGTGGCGACAGCGGGTTTTCTCTCAAAATCTGTGTGGTCCTTAACCATAAGTCTGACGCCATATAACCGTACATAAAATGTGTTGAGTGCGTCGTTAAATAAAACATTTTTTTTTTTTTTTTTCCTCCTCTGATCGGTTCTAAGTAGCTTCTTTGCTTTTTCTTTCGCCTGGTCAGATATACTAATAAGGATGAGTAACCTGTTAAACCAGTAGGCTACAAGTCGTTTCCCGTTGATAATACCATCTATACCTAATGCCAGCAAACATTAAACATGTTTTTTGTCAGTAATTCCAGTTTAGTTTGAGGTAAAAAGAAAAGGATATGTTTTGGAAATAATAAGAATATTATATATTTATATGCATAGTAAGCACATTGGCTAGCCTAATATATATAAATATAGATATAATAACATTCATCCAAAGGTGCATGTCGTCTGCTTGTAGAATTTCAAGTTACATGTTCTGAATTAGTATGTACCTACTTAACTCTAATTTTGATTAGTCTTTTGTTAAGCTTTCTCTACTATTAAAAATGTTTAAAATGCATTTTGTATGTATGTACGATAAAAAAAAAAGAGCCAAAATTATAGTTTGAAAATCCATGAGCAGACGAGTATTCCAGTTTTATTTATATATTAAGCAAAACAACAAAAACCCAACCCCCTCCCAACACATGCACAAATTAACAAAGAAAAAAAACAAAACAAAAAAGAAGAAAAAGATGAGGTATAGTTTATAACCATCAAAACGTTCGTTCGGTTGAATGACACCACTAGAGCACATTGATTTATTAATCATAGGCTATTGGATGTCAAACATATGACAATTTTGACATATAGTCTTACGAGAGGAAACCCGCTACATTGTCCTATTAGTAGCAAGCTTAGGGATCTTTTATATGCACCATCCCACATACAGGATAGCACATGCAATGGCCTTTGATATACCAGTTGTGGTGCACTGGCTGGAACGAGAAATAGCCCAATGGGCCCACCGACAGGGATCGATCCTAAAACCGATCGCGCATCAAACGAGCGCTTTACCACTGGGCTACGTCCCGCCCCTGAAAAGATCGTCTGCAGTGAAACGAACCAACCTGAACTAGACTCGAACACACGTCCTTTTGTAAGTAAATGAACAGTTATTGGCTTCCAACGAATAAACTGTTCGTGCGATAGATTAAATCTACTTCTCTGTATATTATTATTAGTTAGCTATTTATGAGGCTGCTTCAACGAGGTATATAGTGTTATTGCTTTAGAAAACCCACCTGCTGACAAATATAATTATAGAACAATAAAATTAGTATGTTCCTATATTCATTTAAATACTTTATTACTAAGTTTTAGTGGGACACATAAAGCGGATTTAAGCGTTCGCGTGAGGTGCGATGTGTCGCGTGATCGATATACAAATGCACACCTGTTCGATTAGTCAAGCAGTGGATAAAAAAATATGTAAGCAGTGCTTATTAGTGGTTTTGAAATACTGTAGGTACCTTTTAAGAAAACATTACAACCTCTTTTGCTTAAAGTTAAATACAGAATATTAAATGATGGTATGATACGTTAGATACTATTTCTTTTACGATTTTTTAAAAACGTATCTAACGCTAGTGTTAGACTACCAACTGTCGGCAGAATGTTGACCAACTCGACGGTTGCGTTGTAAGTCCCGACTTACGACGGGTGCGCTCAGACTAACAACTAATGGGTTACACGACGAGAATCGAGTTGTAAGAGCGCTCAGATTAACAACTAATGGGTTACACGACGAGAATCGAGTTGTAAGAGCGCTCAGATTAACAACTAATGGGTTACACGACGAGAATCGAGTTGTAAGAGTGCTCAGACTAACAACTGGACAGTCGTAGAAGTCGTGACAGCACAAAGTTGGCCAACTTTCTGCTGGTAGTTGGTAGTCTGACACTTTAATAACGAGCGAAAGCACCAGAGCACATTGATTATTAATATTGGGCAATTGGATGTCAAACATTTGGTAATTTTGACACGTAGTCTTCAGAAGAAAGCGGTTACATCTTCCCATTAGCAGCAAGGGTACTTTTATAATACACTTTCTCACAGCTAGGACGGCATATACCACGGCCCTTGAAATACCAGTCGTGGTGTTATGACGGGAAAATCTCAAGAGGACCACCTATGGGGGTCGATCCTTCGACCCAGGTATCACAGACGATCGCTCTACGGACTGAGATAAATCGTTCTCCCACCCAACCCCATGTCCGTAATTTAACTTTTATTATATGGTTTACACACACACACACACACACACACACACGTTTTAATATCAGTTTTAACAATATTCATTATAGAGTTACGGCAATTCATCGGTTCCATTTTCACGCAAACCGATTATAAATTAGCTTACGGTTCGGTTGAAAGGTGGAAACTGGCATTTTGCTGCCAGTGATACGTTTGATGACGCGCATGTGTACCTTTACCGCGACAAATAAATTCATATTTTGTTGCCCTGTTGTATATATACAATACCTTACCATGCCCATTTCTAAGTCTGACCCCATCAGTTTTCGATGGTCCTGTCTATAACCTTGGTCATCAGTAAATGTTGAGATCCCATCACACGTATTGTACTCCCTCATGTTTGTCAAGTAAACTCATACATAACATTTATAGTCCTTTATTGTTTATTGTCAAGACAGGTTCATTGCAAACTACATTATAATCATTTATTATGAATGGATACATAGACGTCTAAGTGTCACTACACAGTTCACTTCCGGGTCACAGTCCATTCATCACTGTCCTCTATAGTTCCTAATTGTGACATGTGGTGGTTCAAATATTCACTTCCAGTAATTGGGGAAGAATTAAAACAATTTTAATTTTTCAATGGTAAGCCTTCTGGATGGAGTTTACCCATGTTAGTTTGCAATATTGTGCATTGACTTTTTGGGACATGAGTGTATAGCCGGTGTGTTCGGACCGGTACTACAGCCAGATGCGGTCATATAGCAAACAACTGAGACGGAAATGGTGTCAATTTTGGAGTGAAAAATAAATGCTTATATAATGTATATTCGCAATGGTGTATGTTGTTAGTGAAAACGAGAACCCGTTCTATTGGCAATCTTCATTTGAAGTTGGGTGATTAATTTTTGACATGGATTTCAATGGCAGATGGCATCTGTATAGTAAGACCATAGGCCTACATGTCACTCCTGTGTTTAAGACATAGATGTATAGTGAAGTATTAGGGTTGATTCGCTGGAAATTAACACCAGAGTGGAAAAGAAAATTCCATTAAAATGTCTCAGGTTTGTGTGTGGGTTTCTTTGTGTTTTGTTTTTCTTTAAAGTTTTATTTGACAATATATCGAGGTTCTGCTTATTTGAGACCACATATATAAGCCTAGGTTTCTTTTACATCAGTCTGCATTCTAATTTTTCTCCCTAAAACGGATTGGATAATGTATAATTAGGTTATATTTACGAACACTTACCTTCTGTGCGACATAAACATATCCATTTACGCATAATCAGAAGATCCCCCAAATATTTTCTTTGCATAAGAGTAATATTTGTATTTTTATATTATGCATGCTTGTGATAATCAATTATCGACGATAATAAAATTAACGATAAAAAACACACGCAACTGTGATTATGCACCTTTAAAAGTATTTTCCTTCTTTTCTTTTTTATGATCGTCCAGAAGCAGCGCCACCATGCCTTCCATGTGGAGTTGTCTGTGCATGAAAAGGAAAAGGATATGTCTCACAAGACGCAGCAAGACGCGGAAGAGGAGGTCGTTCATGGACAGCGATTCGGCCAGTGACGTCAGCAGCAACGCATACAGACAACTGACGCCATCCGGTGAGTTTGACGTCAAATTCACCGGGGCCAACGCCACCGCGTTTTCGTTTGACAGCGACGGCCATTGCGACGGAAACACGATGACGAAACTGCTGAAGAACTCTGGCCCCAAGAGGCGGAGAAGGGTCCAGGACATCTTCAGCCAAACTCCGGCGGAACATGGTTTTCGTGATTCGTATGAATCTTCTGAAGGATCGTCGAGATTTTCTTCTGAATATTGTCCTCGAAAGAGAGACATTCTCACGGCTCTCCATGGACACGGGAACACATTTCTCAGTCCAGGTCAGGAATCAGAGAGTATGTATGGATACATCCCAAAGACGATGCAAAACGTCTACGCGTCGACAGCGTTGGAAGGTTGCCACGTCGAAGATTATTTCTCCAACTGTCGCCCAAATGCTGCTCTGGGAAGATTCGCTTCCGCCGATATGTATAACAATAGGGAACGCGCATGGAACGAAAACAGAACGGACAGGGTATCGATAGTTCATACCAAGGATACTTTTGGCGACAGTGGTGGACACATTACCGGGTTGCGTGCTGACGTCAATGGTGGTTCTAGCACGGGATTGTATGATGAAATCAGTTATGACCCCAGCAACAGATTGTGTGATGACGTCATTGGTGACCCAAGCAACGGGTTGGGTGATGACGTCATTGATACTGAAAGAAGGTTTTCTCTTCTTGAGACGTCAACAATATATTCTAGTGAACCGCTCATAGTGGGATCGTGTCCGGACACCTCACTGTTCAGTTCACAGACTTTGTTTGTATCTGGAATTGATGACGACATGTTATATTAAGGTCTCACTACACAGTTCATTTCCGAGTGAGAATTAATTTATCAGGTCCACTACAGTTCCTAATTGTGACATATGACATGTTGTGGTTCGCATATTCACTTCTTGTAATAGAGGAAGAATTAAACTATTTGTATTTTTCACTGGTTAGCCCTCAGGTTGGATTTTGCCCATGCTATTTTTTACTATTGTGCATTGACGTTTTGGGACATGGGTGTACAACGGAACAGGCGGCCGGTGTGAATCGATTCCTGTGCCACCTGTTATGACTAATACTACAGACATGCCCTCTTATAGCAAACAACTGAGACTAAATGTTCTCAATTTTGGAGTGAAAACAAATGCATATAATATATGTTCGCAATGGTATATATGTTGTTAGTGCCAACGAGAACCCATTCTATTGGCAATCTTCATTTTGAAGTTGGGCAATTTTAATTTAACATGGAGTTTTGTGACAGATGGTATCTTTTTATTGAGACCTAACAAAAATCTAAAAAGTGATTTTTGTTTTTTACGTTGCACTTAGTGAATTCGAATGTGTGTTAACTGTTTCGACGTATCGAGACACATGGTTATAAAATTTCAATGTCCACAACTGAAGTCTGAATTGCTATATGGAATCTTTTTTATGGCAGTGTTCGACACATCCACCACCTTTGGAATTTTTTGTCTCGGCTAGTGGGAATTATCAACTGTATTATTATCTGGCACAGGGCACAGGGCTGGTGACTTTCTCAAAACTATGTTGAACATTTTCATTGCTGTTAACGTTTTATAAGCATAGAGCCAAATGTGACCTATTCATGGAAATGTTGGAGGTGTCAGTGCCCGTGCTTAAAAAACGCTTGAGTCTAGACTCAAATCTAAAATGACATCACATACATAAAATGTATAGTGCGTTGCCATGACGTTAAAGTCTTAGACTCTATTTGAGTCTCGAGTCTAGACTCTAAACGTTTTATAAGCACGGGGCTGGGAGTATATTTGTGTTGGAATTATGCAGGATCGAAGAGGTTGATATTGTTTGTTTTCTTTATGTTTTTGTGTGTGATGCTTTTATTTTGTGTGGGTCGTTTGGCGATGGGGGTTGGTGGAAGTGCAAGTCATATTGACTGAGATAGCAATGTAGTATATGTATGCAAGTCATATCGACTGAGATAGCAATGTAGTATATGTATGCAAGTCATTTGGCGCTGTGTTAAATGTGTCATAATAATACCCATTGGTTGTTATATTCTCATTCCAAATAACGACAATACATTTGGCTTATATTGTGTTTTACTCACACACACTAACACACCTACACACATATACACACACACACACACACACACACACACACACACACACATACACATACATACACATACATACACCTACGCACACTCACGCACACACGCACGCACTCGCAAACACATACTCGCGCGCACACATACACACTTGGCCTCCCCTTTCCTTGGACCTCCAGGTAAAGAACCAGTTTGACCAAGACACTGGATCTGCTTCATTCAATTATATTATCACTGTCTTAATCTCTTCACTGTGTTCCTTGCCTCACACTCCATAGGTGTGTACAAGAGTTAGTTGTGCAGGTTTTGATTCGTTTAACCCCTATTAAAAATATAGCGGGTTTCCTCTGTAACACTGTATGTGAAAATTACCAAATGTTTTACTTCTAGTAGCCGATTATTAATAAATCAGTCTGCTTAAGTGGTGTCGTTAAACAAAACAAACTTTTAGCCCTTATTAGGAGTCGCAGTTCTCCTATAGAAAAAGTAGGAACGATGTATACGTTCTGGCGATTGACCTTGTCAAACCGTCTTTCGGACTCTGCTTTGTGCACAAATACAGTTTTGAAAAACAGTATGCCAAAGGCTTTGTCGTTCAGGTTAGATCGGGTTAAACTACCTTCATATCAAGATTGCTATTAATAGAACCAGTTCTTGCTTGGACTGAAAATAATTCATTCATTCGTTTCAGTCTAATTTCGTGCTTATATCCAATTAAGGTTCAAGCACGCTTTCCTGTGCATATCTTAGCTCTCTGGACAGTGAGATTAATGGTTAGTGCTCGTCGGTATATTGGCCTTATATCTCTCCGCCGTTAAACCTCGCATTGGGTGGGAACCGCTACCAGAGTGCGAACCCAATACCAACCGGCCCTAAGTCAGGTGGTTTAACCTGTACGCCCCCAAGGTCGGTATGAAAATATTGTGGGTGTGGGTGTATGGAAAAAAGAAGAAGAAAGAAATAACATTTTATTGCACAGTTAAAGTTTTCTTTAACGACACCACTAGAGCACACTGATTTATTAATCATCGGTAGCTGTTCTTTACTGCTCGCACCACAACTGGTCAAAGGCTGTGGTGTGTGCTTTCCTGTCTGTGGGAAAGTGCAGATAAAAGATCCCTTGCTGCATTAGAATTTTTTTTAGCGGGTTTCCTCTGATGACTATAAGTCAGAATTACCAAATGTTTGACATCCAGTAGCTGGTAATTGATTAATCAGTGTGCTCCAGTGGTGTCATTAAACAAAACAAACAAACAATTGCTCTACACTTCAATGAGTCCAAAAAGGGAAGCAACTCTAAAAACAAACAACTTCAGTTTAAAAAGTTAGTTTCTTTTATTTATCAACACCACACTGATTTATTCATCATCAGCTGATGTATGTCAGCTATGTGGTAATTTGACATATTGTATTAGAACGGAAACCCGCTACATTTTTCCATTAGTAAGAAGGGATCTTTGCTACGCACCATCCCACAAACAGGATAGCACATAATATCATGGCCTTTGATATTCCAGACGTGGTGCACTGGTTGGTACAAGCAATAGCCCAATAGGCCCACCGACGGGGATCGATCCCAGACCGCATTACCATTGGACTACGCCCAGCCCCTTTATTGCACATTGTGATCACTATATCAGGCTGTCTTACTTGTCCCTCTTTTCCCTCCTTTTCTTCAAAATACTTTGTTTTTCCTAGGAAGTTTTTCCCTACCTTTTTTGTTTCAAAATGCCGCATATTGTTGTTCAAGAATTACCAAATGTTTGACATCCAATAGCCGATTATTAATTAATCAATGTGATCTAGTGGTGTCGTTAAACTAAACTAAACAAACAAACAACATACATATGCCCAAAATAGTCACGCCCTAATTAAATGCAACCATGCTGACTTCAAAATACTGCACCTCAAAACTGACTACACCACTGTAAAATAAAAGTACAAATAACTAGCACAATTGTCTTTTAAAATAACATGCTTAATATAAATGTGTGGCGACAAAGCTGACACTGCCATAACGCTAGTACGACAGAGCTATTAGCGTGTAATTAACATTTAAGAATTCAATAGCCACGTTCTAAAAGAGCACAACCTGTCGCAAGTAATATATGTGTGTCAGAGCGCACGACACAATAGCTACACAACCAGTGAACTAATGGACGATAGTCTCCGTCAAAGATGTGGATGAAACCTCGAAACATCGACACGTGGTTGTCCCCCGTGGGTGAAGACGTTTTCTCATGTCATGGAATCGGAGTAAGTCGCTTTAATTCTGATGACACCTGTTTTATATGTTTTATTATATGCAGACATAAGCAGGATGGCAGATGGACAAGTAAGTGAAATTACCATAAATGTTTTGTCTTCTATTAATCTATTAAGGCGGGATTTAGCTCAGTTTGTTGAGGAAAGAAAAGGAATGTTTTATTTAAAGACGCACTCGACACATTTTATTTACGGTTATATGGCGTCGGACATATGGTTAAGGACCACACAGATATTGAGAGAGAAAACCAGCTGTCGCCACTTATTGAGCTACTCTTTTCGATTAGCAGCAAGGGATCATTTATATGCACCATCCCACAGACAGGATAACACATACCATGACATTTGATATACCAGTTGTGGTGAACTGGCTGGAGCTAGAAATAGCCCAATGGGTCCACCGACGGGGATCGATCCCAAATCAACCGCGCATCAAGCGAACGCTTTACCACAGGGCTACGTCTCGCCCTGTTCAGTAGATAACGACAGCGATTACGTCGACCGAGGGAATACCGTAACTCAATGTTGACAAATTAACGAATATGACGATTACGACGACCGAGGGAATACCGTAACTCAATGTTGACACATTAACGAATATGACGATTACCACGACCGAGGGAATACCGTAACTCAATGTTGACACATTAACGAATATGACGATTACGTCGACCGAGGGAATACCGTAACTCAATGTTGACAAATTAACGAATATGACGATTACGACGACCGAGGGAATACCGTAACTCAATGTTGACACATTAACGAATATGACGATTACGACGACCGAGGGAATACCGTAACTCAATGTTGACAAATTAACGAATATGACGATTACGACGACCGAGGGAATACCGTAACTCAATGTTGACACATTAACGAATATGACGATTACGACGACCGAGGGAATACCGTAACTCAATGTTGACACATTAACGAATATGACGATTACGTCGACCGAGGGAATACCGTAACTCAATGTTGACAAATTAACGAATATGACGATCACGACGACCGAGGGAATACCGTAACTCAATGTTGACACATTAACGAATATGACGATCACGACGACCGAGGGAATACCGTAACTCAATGTTGACACATTAACGAATATGACGATTACGACGACCGAGGGAATACCGTAACTCAATGTTGACACATTAACGAATATGACGATTACGACGACCGAGGGAATACCGTAACTAAATGTTGACACATTAACGAATATGACGATTACGTCGACCGAGGGAATACCGTAACTCAATGTTGACACATTAACGAATATGACGATTACGACGACCGAGGGAATACCGTAACTCAAAGTTGACACATTAACGAATATGACGATTACGTCGACCGAGGGAATACCGTAACTCAATGTTGACACATTAACGAATATGACGATTACGTCGACCGAGGGAATACCGTAACTCAATGTCGACACATTAACGAATATGACTACAAAGGACCATATGGACACAAGCATTGTGGTCTGAAGAATAGAAATAGGACTCATTCAGTGAGGGGGCGGGGCGTAGCCCAGTGGTAAAGCGCTCACTTGATGCGCGGTCGGTTTGGGATCGATCCCCGTCGGTGGGCCCATTAGGTTATTTCTCGCTACAGCCAGTACGCCACGACTGATATATCAAAGGCCGTGGTATGTGCTATCCTGTTTGTGAGGTGGTGCATATAAAAGATCCCTTGCTACTAAAGGAAAAATGCAGCGGGTTTCCTCTCTAAGAATACTAGTATATGTAAAAATTACCGAATGTTTAATATCCAATAGCCGATGATTAAGTGATGTCGTTAAACAAAAACAAACTAACTTTTATTCAGTGTGCCATAGAAACAAGAAGGTTGTAAAATTGCAGCATTCGATCGTCGACGTGATGGGTTGCCTTTTACAAATTTTACCAATCTCTGAATCCCTATACGATTACCTTAAATACATCCACTTATGAATCGACAAATACCGGCCTCGGTGGCGTAGTGGTTAAACCATCGGACTTAACGCCTGGTAGGTACAGGGTTCGCAGCCCGGTACCGGCTTCCACCCAGAGCGTGTTTAACGACTCAATGGGTAGGTGTAAGGCGACTACACTGACTTCTCTCTCACTAACCACTAACCCTCTATCCTGGACAGGCAGTCCTGGTAACTGAGGTGTGTACCCAGGACAGCGTACTTGAACCTTAATTGGATATAAGTACAAAAATAAGTTGAAATGAATGAAATTCGACAAATTCACTAGCTCTTGTCCAGCTAGTGAATGTTTGGTCTGGACTAGTTCAAATTATCAACTGTATTACTCTAATACATACCACACCCAACTCCTCAGTGATTCCATCTCCGTCGGTGGACCCATTGGGCTATTTCTCGTTCCAGCCAGTGCACCACGACTGGCATATGAAAGGCCGTGGTATGTACTACCCTGTCTGTGGGATGGTGCATATAAATCATCCCTTGCTGCTAATCGAAAAGAGTAGCCCATGAAGTGGCGACAGCGGGTTTCCTCTCTCAATGTCTGTGTGGTCCTTAACCATATGTCTGACGCCATATAACCGTAAATAAAATGTGTTGAGTGTGTCGTTAAATAAAACATTTCCTTCCTTCCTTAGTGATTCCCTGATATGTTTATTTTTTATCGAAGGGGTGAGGTTTGGAACGTAAACCTTGTCTTTATTTTAACTTCTCTAACTGTTCCTGGAATACCTCCACCCCCACCCACTTAAGCGAAGCCCCTTCCATTGTGTTTGATTATCCGCCTGAATAGCACATCATTGCCGTACAAATGTTTGTTCCGTGTCCATGACCAGCATGGTAATTAGTACCGAGTCCGTGTTTTAGGAGAAGACGTATATAATGTATGACTGTAATACCAGCTACTGATTAATTGATGACGCGTCAGATCTGAGGTCAACATCATTAATACACGCGGACAGATGCGACTTTAATAATGATTCAGCACGCAATACAATACTCACCATGCATTCTATTCATCCTAATGGTGTTACCAACACCGTGCATGCATCATTTTGGTTATGATAATAATATACATGTATTTCGTAGTTTATTATTAGCTTTCAAAGTTCAAAAGTTAAACTTTGTTTTATTTAACAATACCACTAGAGCACATTGATACTTTCGCTCGTTAGATATGTTTTAAAACAACTTGTTGTAAGATAAATGGTATCTAACGGCCACTCATGTAGTATTTCTATATAAACAACTCGTTGTAAGATAAATGGTATCTAACGGCCACTCATGTAGTATTCTCTATATAAACAACTCGTTGTGAGATAAATGGTATCTAACGGCCACTCATATAGTATTTCTATATAAACAACTCGTTGTAAAATAAATGGTATCTAACGGCCACTCGTGTAGTATTCTCTATATAAACAACTCGTTGTAAGATAAATGGTATCTAACAGCGCTCATGTAGTATTCTCTATATAAACAACTTGTTGTAAGATAAATGGTATCTAACGGCCACTCATGTAGTATTTTCTATATAAACAACTCGTTGTAAGATAAATGGTATCTAACGGCCACTCATGTAGTATTTTCTATATAAAGAACTCGTTGTGAGCTCATGTAGTATTTTCTATATAAACAACTCGTTGTGAGATAAATGGTATCTAACGGCCACTCATGTAGTATTTTCTATATAAACAACTTGTTGTAAGATAAATGGTATCTAACGGCCACTCATGTAGTATTTTCTATATATACAAGATATCAAATGTTGATTAACAACCATTTGTTTCTTTTTCTCTCAGCGGGACTTTTCTAAATACTAGTATATAAATATATGTTTGTTTACACCACTAGATAACATTGATTCACTAACCAGCGGCTATTGGGTGTCAAACTATGGTAATTCAAACAAATAAGGTGATGATCAACATCAATATAAAAATTCAAGATTTAAATAAAAACAGTGTAAAGAACTGTGCAAAAATACAAATATCACAGGTAGATACTGACTTTTACTCAAGATTTCAATTTGTGCTGTATTGGCCATTCTCAAAGAGAATGTTACACCCCTGCACCACGATGAGGTTAAAGCCTGTTTTTTCCTAAACACAGCTGTTTAAGCATTGTAAATGTATATAGTTACACACGTGTAAGACATATAAACAGGCTTTGTATATTCGGTTCGTAGTCTTTATTTAAAGTTTATTTTGTTTAACGACACCACTAGGGCGCATTGATTCACTAACCATCGGCTATTGGATGATAGACATTATTTAATTCTAACACAGGGAAAACCCGCTACATTTTTTTTTCATCTTTTATGTGCACGTTCCCACAGACATGGCAGTACAGCACACACCACGGTCTTTGGTACACCAGTCGTGGAGCACTGGTTGGGACAGGGGCGGGACGTAGCCCAGCGGTAAAGCGCACGCTTGATGCGCGATCGGTCTAGGATCGATCTCCGTCGGTGGGCCCATTGGGCTATTTCTCGTTCTAGCCAGTGCACTACGACTGGTATATCAAAGACCATTTGAAATATCGCTTGCTACTAATGGAAAAAGGTAGCGGGTTTCCTCTCTTAGACGATATGTCAAAATTACCAAATGTTCGACATCCAATAGCCGACTGTGACTTTGAAATGGTCAGCCCCTGCGCGTGCTGTAACCTCACCGTGGTGCAGGGGTGTAACATTCTCTTTGAGAATGGCCAATACAGCACAAATTGAAATTTTGAGTAAAAGTCAGTATCTATCTGTGATATTTGTATTTTTGCACAGTTCTTTACAATGTTTTTATTTAAATCTTGAATTTTTATATTGATGTTGATCATCACCTTATTTGTTTGCATTACCATAGTTTGACACCCAATAGCCGATGTATTTTTCGTGCTGGGGTGTCATTAAACATTCATTCATTCATTGAAATGGTAAAATACCCTAAACAAATAGACTAAAACTCGACTCCATAACTGTTTCTTCCTCAGACGCACGTGCGTTTTTAAAAATATGATAAATGCATTTTGTGATATTAAAAACACTAGGATGACCAAAAACACTTCGAATGTACGGAAATTGATAATCTAAACAATAAAATCTAAGTAAAGTATGATTTCAGTTATCAAAAAAACGGCCCTAATAGTTAAAAGTATGCCTTAGTGTTTAAAAACTAGGGTGTGTCCCTTTAATCATCTGTTATATGTCGGGCATTTCGTCATTCAAACAGGTACCAGTAGTCTTCAGAAGAAACCCGATACATGTTTTTCAGCAGCAGCAGGGGATCTTTTTATATGCATTTTCCATAGTCAGGACAGCACATACCACGGCAATTGATATTCTTTTCATAGAATACTTAATGGGAGAAGAAAAACCCAGTGGGTCCGCCGAGGTGGTTCGATCCTATGTTCCAAGCACCTCAAGCGAGCGCTCTACCAAATGAGCAGAATCCCACCCTCTACTTTGTTTGTTTTGTTTACCGACACCACTAAAGCACATTGCTTTATTAATCATCGGCGATTGGATGTCAACAAATTGGTAATTTTGACCTGTAGTCTTAGCGAGGAAACCCGCTACATTTTTGTCATTAGTAGCAAGGAATCTTTTATACGCACCATCCGACAGACATGATAGCACATACTACGGCCTTTGATATACTAATCGTGGTGCACTGGCTGGAATGAGATATAGTCCAATAGCCCTCTACCTTAAAGACATCTGCACTTCTGTTCAAAATTATATGGTAGTTATGGTAGTTATATGGTAGTTATGGTAGTTATATGGTAGTTATATGGTAGTTATGGTAGTTATATGGTAGTTATATGGTAGTTATGGTAGTTATATGGTAGTTATATGGTAGTTATATGGTAGTTATGGTAGTTATATGGTAGTTATATGGTAGTTATGGTAGTTATGGTAGTTATATGGTAGTTATATGGTAGTTATGGTAGTTATATGGTAGTTATATGGTAGTTATGGTAGTTATGGTAGATATATGGTAGTTATGGTAGTTATGGTAGTTATATGGTAGTTATATGGTAGTTATGGTTGTTATATGGTAGTTATATGGTAGTTATATGGTATTTATGGTAGTTATATGGTAGTTATGGCCAATAGTCACAGTGCCTTCCTTGGGGTACTCACTTCTGAATATCTCAGAAGAGACTGCAGTATTTTTCTAAGGGGATGCGTCATCCACCTCGGTGGATTTATTCAACTGATTGGGTCTTTTCTCTTTCCAACCAGTGCACCACAAGTGGTCAAAGGCCGTGGTATGTGCTTTCCTGTCTGTGGGAAAGTGCATATAAAGGATCCCTTGCTAATAACAAAAAATAACCGGCCTCGGTGATGTCGTGGTTAAGTCATCGGACATACGGCTGGTAGGTACTGGGTTCGCAGCCCGGTACCGGCTCCCACCCAGAGTGTGTTTTAACGACTCAATGGGTAGGTGTAAGACCACTACACCCTCTTCTCTCTCACTAACCACTAACAACTAACGACTAACCCACTGTCCTGGACAGACAACCCCGATAGCTGAGGTGTGTGCTCAGGACAGCGTGCTTGAACCTTACTTGGATATAGGCAAGTTCAAATGAATGAATGGATGAATAGAACAATGTAGCGGGTTTCCTATGATGACTACGAGTTAGAATTACCAAATGTTTGACATCCAACAGCCGATAATTACTTAATCGATGTGCTCTAGTGGTGTCGTTAAATAAAACGAAATTTAACTTTTAACATTGTCCAAAAAAGGTTGCCCTTTATGGTATGCCAAAATACACTAGCATGCATTATACCGAGGATTTCCATGGAATTTTGGAATTCGGGGAAGTGCGCGCGCATCCCGGGGCTCAGCACGTGACCCTCACCCTCTGTATCCGCCTCTGCGTCTCATTAAAGAAAAAAATTCTATCAGTTGAAAATGACTATCGTGAGTTTGTAAACAGTAAAATAGATAGTGGAAAAATATAGAATGACTTGTTAATGTATTAAGATATCGGCTTTATCTTGCGGTGGTTAGAATAATTAATGTCACAAGGCCATGCTGCGCCCTCAATCTCAGTCAGCCCCCCCCCCCCCCCCCTCCCTCAAATGTCTACTTGCTTCCGCCGTGCCCGAGCTGCATTCACCATTAGGGTGTATACTACCAAATCAAATCCCATAGACGACAATAGTAACATATGTGGCTAAAACTCCAACCTGCAACGTATCAACCGACATAAAGGCCACGGATATAAATACTACCACCCCTCACACTTAAAGTGAATAAGAAAAAATTGGGGGTCAAGCTGCTCGTTTCTGAGATAACGGGTAGCGTCTATGACTACCCTAGTTCCGCACAAAATTCGAGTACTTTTTTTTACAGGTACCCCATACATGTTTCAAGCACAAGGCTACTTGACACATTGGTACTAGATGAAATAAAATTGCATATATTTTTTACCCAGATGAAACTATTATTTTTTACAACACACACACTCACATTTATAACCAATCACAGGACTTGTGGTGTTCACTTCTCTATCAACAGTTGGGTGAACCTCGAACTTTGACCCAGCCGGAAGTTATTTGGTTTAGTACTACCATTAAGCCGTCGTAGGATAAAGCCGATACCTTAAGCAGAGCTGATAGAAAGAAATGCTGGTAAGTGAAAACTGGTTATTGTAGTCCAAATTTAATTCACTTCTAGCATGGTAATGTCTGTATAATACAAAGATGTAATGTGAGACTCAATGTCAGTAATTTTAAACTGCATGTCGGTAATATACGACTGAATGTCAGTAATTTGAGACTGAACGTCAAAAATGTGAGACTGAATGTCAGTAAGGTGAGACTGAATGTCGGTAAGGTGAGGCTGAATGTCGGGAATTTGAGACTGAATGTCGGTACCGTGAGGCTGAATGTCGGTAACGTGAGGCTGAATGTCGGTACGGTGAGGCTGAATGTCGGTAATTTGAGACTGAATGTCGGTAACGCGAGGCTGAATGTCGGTAACGTGAGGCTGAATGTCGGTAACGTGAGGCTGAATGTCGGCAATTTGAGACTGAATGTCGGTAAGGTGAGGCTGAATGTCGGTAAGGTGAGGCTGAATGTCGGTAATATATCAAGTTCAAAATACTTTTTATATCTTTGAAATGAGTACCATAGTGGTTTGTTTTTTGTTTGTTTGTTTTTTGTTTTTTGTTTTTTTGTTTGTTTGGGGTTTGTTTTGGGTTTTTTGTTTCTTTGGGGGGGGGGGGGGGGGGGTGTGGGGGGGGGGGGGTTCTGGGTGTTTTTTTTTTGTGTTGTTTGTTTGGTTGTTTTTTGTGCTTTTTTTCGGGGGGTGGGGAGTGTATTTTTATTTTTTATTGTCTTATTTGGTGGTACTTTTGTTGTAGTCTTTTTTATATTACACACACACACACACACACACACACACACACACACTCTCTCTCTCTCTCTCTCTCTCTCTCTCTCTCTCTCTCTCTCTCTCTCTCTCTCTCTCTCTCTCTCTCTCTCTCTCTCTCTCTCTCTCTCTCTCTCTCTCTCTCTCTCTCTCTCTCTCTCTCTCTCTCTCTCTCTCTCTCTCTCTCTCTCTCTCTCTATATATATATATATATATATATATATATGTATATATGTATCATTGTTGTTGTTATTGTTATCGTTTCTACTGGTCTGTGATGTTGTTTATATGGATCCTGATGTCGTGTGATGTAGAACACGTTAACCCAGCAGCGTCTAGCCTTTCATTTCGGATATCGTGTATTCCTGTACCATCAGTTTCAAGGCTACATAAAGACACATTTCTGATGTGTGAGAACACGTGTGTATGCTAGCCATTAGCAACAGTTGTTAGTAAAACAAAGCAAAGTAATAGTTGTTTAACGATATTTCAGCACACTTTAAATTACGACTTTTTGGTTTTTATTTCCAAACTTGGTCGAGAGAAAGAAAAAGAAAACCCCAACATGTATCAAAACTAATAAAGTTTGTTGTGTTTAACCACTAGAGCATACTGATTTATTAATCATCGGCTATTGGATGTCAAAGATTAATTTAGGTAATTTTGACATATAATCTTAGAGAGGAAACCACCTACATTTTCCCATTAGTAGCAAGGGATCTTTTATATACACAATCCCACAGACAGGATAACATAGGCCACCGTCTTTGATATGCCAGTCGTGGTGCACTGGCTGGAACGAGGAATAGCCCAAATGGGCCCACCGACAGGAATCGATCCCAGACCGACCGTGCATCAAGCATTATACATTCATTTCCGGCTGAGGTGGGGGTTTTTTTGTGGAGGTTTTCTCTCTTTATTGTTGTTGTTTTGGTGGAGGTTTTTTGTGCGTGTGTGGTTTTTTTTGTTTGTTTGTTGTTGTGGGGGTTTTTTGTGGGGTTTTTGTGGGGTTTTTTTTTTTTTTTTGGGGGGGGGGGGGAGGGTGTTTTGTTTTGTTCAACGACACCACCAGAGCACATTGATTCAAATATTAGGTCATGGTGACACGTGATAATGGGAAACCCGCTATATATTTCCATTACTACTATTCAGCAGGAATGACCTATAACCGGCCTCGCTGGTGTTGTGGTTAAGCCATCAGCAATAAGGCTGGTAGGTACCAGGTTCGCCTACCGGCTACCACCAGAGTTAACAACTCAACGCCTAAGCCACTAAACCGGCTACCACCACCCAGAGTGAGTTTAACAACTCAACGAATAGGCGTTAAGCCACTAAACCGGATTCTCTCTCACTAACAACTAGCCACCAATGCACTGTCATGAACAGATATGTGAGGTGTGTTCCCAGGACAGCGTGCATGATGAAAAAAAAAAACCGCTACATTTTTTCCATTAGCAGCAAGGGATATTTTATATGCACTTTTGCCGTAGACAGGACAGCACATTCCACAGCCTTTGATATACCAGTTCTATCTCATGGTCCATTTCTTGACATGGTGAGGTAGCTTGCATGTCTCAATGACTCGGAGAGCTCAGGCAGCTGGAGCATCAGCTCCTGGTTGGGTTATCCAAGCTGGACTGGTCAAAGGGTAGAGATTAGACTAATATGGACCGGACAACCAGAAGACGTGAGTCAAGAAAGACATCTGTCTAGGAGAAGCAAACTCCAAAATTAAAACTGGGCTGGAGAGGCTCAGAATCCTAGTAAGGAAACTCTCCTAGGAGAAGGAAAACTCCAAACTCAAACCAAGTCCACTGAAGTTAGAGTACAGAAGCTATGCATAAGCATTAGCGTGGAAACCGAAAGGAAATGTCTGTACATGCACCAAGCTTTATGATCATCATCATCATCATATACCAGTTATGGGACCCTTGCTTGGACGAAAAGAAAACGCGATCAGAGAATAGATCCGCCGAAGAGATTCATTCCTGCTACCATAGTGTCTAAGGCAAACGCTGTTCTCCCGAGTGATGCAGACCTCAGCGCCTCCCCCCCCCCCCCCCCCTCCACACACACACCACCCGCTCAATCTGATTAAAATTAGCTCCACTATTACATGTGGATCTAACACCAGCCAGTTGGAGATCATGTCCACCAATCAAAACCTTACTTGCAGAATCCTGCCATTGATTTAAAAATAATTTGAAAACATTCCGAATTATCCTAAGGGTATACATGTTTCGTGTGAATTCGTGTGTTTTATTTTATAAAATAAATAATTTGTAATGTAAAACTGAAGACTGATTTAGTTTGTTGTTTTTTATAAATAAATAAATAATTTTTAATGTAAAATTGAAGACTGATAACCCACCCCGTACGTACTGGTATGGTTCGCTGTACTGCGGCCACTAAAATAGACTCGCCCGATATTTTTAGAATTTGTATGCTCCCAAATAACGTTATAAAAGGCGAAGTGTGATTGGTCCACATTTAAATTATTATTTACAGATGAAATGTTACCTGGACATTGGGGACTACGCAGTGTTGTTAGCAATCCGATTAAAATTAGTTCTACTGGTCTAAATAAGACATTCGTAATTCACATGAAACATATCGTATACCCTCAGGATAATTCGGAATGTTTGCAAATTATTTTTAAATCACTGGCAGGATTCTGCAAGTAAGGTTTTGATTGATGGACATGAGCTCCAACTGGCTGGTGTTAGATCCACATGTAATAGTGGAGCTAATTTTAATTAGATTGCACCCCGCTCTGTAGACCTTTTTTCAAAATAGCCATAATAGTCTGGTTGTATAATGAAAGACGCCAAACAGCCGTAGTTTCAAATGCAAACATTACTTTCCTTTCCATTTTCAAATAACTATAGTTTAAAATGTGCTGGGGTGACACTAAACAAGCATTCTTTTCCTTTCCTTTTTTAACAGCCGTATTTTAAAATGTGCTGAGGTGTCGTTAAACAAACATTTCATTTTTTAACAGCCGTATTATAAAATATGCTGAGGTGTCGTTAAACAAACATTTCATTTTTTAACAGCCGTATTTTAAAATGTGCTGAGGTGTCGTTAAACAAACATTTAATTTTTTAACAGCCGTAGTTTAAAATGTGCTGAAGTGTCGTAATACAAACATTCCTTTCCTTTCCAAATGTCCGTAGTTTAAAATTTGCTGAGGTGTTATATTGCAAACATTCCTTTCTTTTCCGTTTTCAAATAGCTGTAGTTTAAAATGTGCTGAGGTGTCGTAAAACGATCATTCCTTTCCTTTTTTTAACAGCCGTTATTTAAAATGTGTTGAGGTGTCGTTAAACAAACATTCCTTTCTTTTCTTTTTTAAAATAGCGGTAGTTTAAAATGTGCTGAGATGTCGTAAAACAAACATTCTTTTCCCTTCCAAATAGCGGTAGTTTAAAATGTGCTGAGATGTCGTAAAACAAACGTTCTTTTCCCTTCCAAATAGCGGTAGTTTAAAATGTGCTGACCATGTCGTTAAACTAAAAAACATCAGAGCGAGGGCAATTTAATTACAACAATCATTTCCTTTCTTTTTTAAAATAGCCGTAGTTTAAAATGTGCTGAGTGTTGCTAAACAAACATTCCTTTCATTTTTAAAATAGCCGTAGTTTGAAATGTGCTGAGATGTCGTTAAACAAACATTCATTTCCTTTCTTTTTTAAAATAGCCGTAGTTTAAAATGTGCTGAGGTGTCGTTAAACAAACATTCATTTCCGTTCTTTTTTCTTTTTAAAAATAGCCTTAGTTTAAAATGTGCTGAGTGTTGCTAACATTCCCTTCATTTTTAAAAACATTCCTTTCATTTTTAAAATAGCCGTAGTTTGAAAATGTGTGCTGAGGTGTTGCTAAAACAACATTCCTTTAAACAAACATTCATTTCCTTTCATTTTTAAAATAGCCGTAGTTTAAAATGTGCTGAGGTGTTGTTAAACAAACATTCATTTCAGCCGTAGTTTAAAACGTATTGAGGTGTATTTCCCTTTCTTTTCTTCTTTTTTTCTCTTTCTTTTCCACTTGGATATTATGAATATTTCAAGGTTAATAACAAATGTATTCTGCCGAGCTAGTGTCGCCCAGCTGGTTTAACGAATCGGCGGAACATATTGATGCGTGGCAGCTGGCGACACTAACATTTGAACGTGAGCGCAGAAATACTGCAATGTTGGCGCTTGTGCATATGTCGTGGCTTCTTCGAACTGCGCTCCTGAGATTTAAGGTACGTAGCAATTTCGCTCAATTGAGAGGGAGGGAACCATTTATAAAAAAAAAAAAAACTCTTTGAGTCCTCAAAAGGTGAGTCAACAGTTGCCGGCGTCGTGGCAGCGGCATAGACGAGAGGGGGAGGGGGATAGGAGGATGGGGGGGGGGGGGGGGGGGGGTAGAGTAGTGGTTGAGCATGCTCCATTGATTCACTGGATCAGAGTCACGATGGGGAATGTGCTGGCGCGTGTTCATGGAGAGGGTTTCGGGATGGGGGTTGAAACCCCTCTCTGCTCAAGCACATTTTCTTTCTTCTTTTAAAAAAAAATATAAACTATATAAATATATAAATATATCGGTTGCCACAGTCCATATCTCCTTCTAAAATTCCTACACACGCACGCACATGATGTTCTCCTTTCCCTACCCCACCCCTATATACAATTAATATACTGTCTACTTCGGGTTGTAAGATAAGACAGGGGGTCTGGACAGAACGGGTTTCATGGATTTTTAAAAGTACTTTTATACACTTGTTGACTGGCGAACATCATCGATTCTGCAGTACACGTTTTACTTGCTCTGTGGGAAAGTCCACCCAAAACACATCTGTTAGTACACAGCGAACTGAACCCGACTCGACGGCTTAACAGTTAACGTTATCGGGTTTAAAAGGTTTGGTGTTGGTTTTATTGGTTTACCGACACCACTAGAGCATACTAAGTAACTGATAATGCTTATTGAATGTCCAACAGTTGGTAATTCTGGCATGTAGTATTCAGACAAATCCCGAAACTTTTTTTTTTCGTCAGTGGTAGCAATGGATTTGTATATGCACTTTCCTACAGACAGGACAGTACGTACCATAGCAAGTTCTCACCAGTCATTGGAATGGAAGGTATTGGGCCTTAGTGTCAAACTTTTTATCATTCTGTTACGCAGTCTTAAGAAGAAACCCGCTGTGTTTTATCAGCGACAAAGGATCTTTTATGTGCATTTTGTTTTACATACAGAACAGCACATACAACAGCCTTTGATATATCAGTCGTGGAGCACTTTTTATAGCTGCTCCGAATGCACTGACAGATTGGATTCAACTTACGGCTTATACCATTTCGGGAGAGCTCTCTAACCCCTTACCCATATACTGATCACCAAAATTAGGGTGAAGAGATCTGAAAACATTATCGTTTCAGTGGACAGTGTTTGAACATTTGTTGTAACACGAAGTCGATTCATAATTGATTTGCATAGTCTAACCGGTTTACTAAAGCTTGTGTTGCGCTTCCGTTTTAAGACACCACCCGACTATTTATCATGTCATTTTTTGTTGTAGTTTACTTCAGGAAATAGTTCCTCTTAAAAAAAAGTATATATATATATATATATAATAATGTATATATATAATATAATATAATATAATATAATATAATATAATATAATATAAACTACTGGAATTTCTTTTCATAACTGTCTTTGATGATTCAGTTCAGTTCAGGTGGGCCATTGTACTATTTCTCTTTCCAGCCAATGCACCACGACTGGTATATCAAAGGCCGCGGTATGTGCTATCCTGTCTGTGTGATGGTGCATATAAAAGTTCCCTTGCTACTAATGGGAAAATATAGCGGGTTATCTCTCTAAGACTATATGTCAAATTACCAAATGTTTGACATCCAATAGCCGATAATTAATAAATCAATGTGCTCTAGTGGTGTCGTTAAACAAAACTAACTTTTCATGATTACAATTATCTAAACAACCGATTACCATGAACATGAGGCGGTGTTCTGCTATAAGGGGGGGATAACTGGAAATATCTGTGGTAAAACTGTTGAATTTTTGCAAGGTAATTATTCATGGAGAGTACTTCCTAAAACTAGCAGTCATGTAGCCCTTTCGATAGTTGTATTTTTAACAGAATATATTAAGACAGAGAAATTCAACTTCTATTGAATTGAATACAATAATTAATGGTGGTATGCAACTGTATTTCCAGCTGATACTATAATGTTAAATAAAACAAAACACATTTTATTGCAAGTCATGAACAGTTTCCTTTGAAACATACACTTGATGATGTCAATTACAGAAAGAGTTCACGACGTGATCTAATGAAATATCAAAGACCGTGGTATGTGCTGTCTTGCCTTTTGGAAAATGCATATATAAGATTTCTTGCTTTTAATGTGACAATTTTGCGGTTTTAACTTTATTGACTGTTCACCCGAGTTTAAAGTTGCATAACCGACACGCGAACGGAACATTTCATTTCATTCATTTCAACTCATTTTCGTGCTTATATCCAATTAAGGTTCAAGCACGCTGTCCATCAACCCTCAGCTATCTACGTTGTCTGTCCAGGACAGTGGGTTAGTTGTTCGTGATTACTGGTTAGTGAGAGAGAAGAGGGTGTAGTGGTCTTACACCTACCCATTGAGTCGGTATAACTCGCTCTGGGTAGGAGCCGGTACCGGGCTGCGAACCCAGTGCCTACCAGTCTTATGTCCGATTGCGTAATCACGACACCACCGAAGCAGGTCGCGAACGGAACACCGGTTCGCGAGAGATATCGAGTCCTGCGTCTGGAGTGGTAATATGATTAAAAGGTCGTTAAGAGTCGACTCCAGTAATACGATTATACACCAGAACAATCTATAGACCAGAGAAGAGCGACGGGTTTCATTTCGGTTGTAGTAAATCTAATTAAAGCCTGTGTCCGCCAGGAATACAGCGGAACGGCTATTATAGCTTTCCTAAGATCACGAATCATTAAAAATTCATTTTCGTCGAGTAAAAATAAAAATAAAATTATTGCGATTTTTGATCTCGATGAAATGACCGACAGTTCAATAATGCCTAATGCCACAATCGGAAGAATTTTCGAAGAATTTTCGATTAAGGGCGTGGGAGGTGTGACAGCAACAAAAATAGGCAAGCTTCCAAAACCGGATTTGGAGTGGTTTATTTCTGGTGTGCGTACACTTAGAAAACGGATCCCCATCGGATGTAGAAGTCTTCAGTTTGGATCAGTCCGATAATACGTTCAGTGTACGCTGACGGTGTGTGACATTACGAGCTGATTTTTAAAAGTGGTTTTTGCCGCTTAATGTTAAACGGATGTGACGGAAATGGAACCAGTGATATCGTTATGGATTGTATTTGCGACGGATTATAAATAAGGAACGCAGATGTTGTCAGTCGTGTTGGTCGTATACAGTTTGTTTTCTCGCTTATTGATAACGGGACAAAAGGCCGACTATATTCGAAAACATCCGAGTTTGATTTTTGGTAATCGGTTCGTAACGGTATTTTGAAAAAAACTGTCGGAAAGCATTCAACGGGATCCGTTGTACATAGACTGTGGTCGGAGTAAAGTATCCACCAATCGGTGTTTACCGTACGTTATATTTACGGGTATACCCGACAATCTACGACTAGACCCGATTTAGGCTACTATCCACGAAGCGAACAAATAGGGTGTCTGCCTGCACAGACCTGAGGTAATTTTTAATGTAAAAATTTAATGTGCGTGTATGCGTGCGTGAGATGTGTTATGAATTTGTATCTGTACTGTCTCTCTTTCTCTCTCTCTCTCTCTCTCGGGCCTCTCTCTCTCTCTCTCTCTCTCTCTCTCTCTCTCTCTCTGTCTCTCTCTCTCTCTCTCTCTCTCTCTGTGTGTGTGTGTGTGTGTGTGTCAGAGAGAGAGAAAGAGAGAGAGAGAGAGAGAGAGAGAGAGAGAGAGACTCAGTTTTTGTCTGATGTAATATTAGGCTGCTGTCACTACTACATATCGATTATAAAATAATTAATATCGTTATCAATGGCGACCGACGCCCATGTTATTACCTTATGTTTTACACCATATCATTCATTCTGGTGCGAGATGTAGCCCAGTGGTAAAGCGCTCGCTTCATGCGCTGTCAGTTTGGGATCGATCCCCGTCGGTGGGCCCATTGGGCTATTTCTCGTTCCAGCCAGTGCTCCACAACTGGTGTAACAAAGGCCATGGTATGTACTATCCTGTCTGTGAAATGGTGCCTATAAAAGATCCCTTGCTGCTAATCGAAAAGAGTAGCCCATGAAGTGGCGACAGCGGGTTTCCTCTCTCAATATCTGTGGTTCTTAACCATATGTCCGACGCCATATAACCGTAAATAAAATGTGTTGAGTGCGTCGTTAAATGAAACAGTTCCTTTCCTTTCATTCATTCATTTGCAGTTATTTTCATGCTTATATTCAAATAATTAAATTTTCTTTGCGTCTAATACACTTTACTGCAATTTGATTGGTCCAGAGGTGCTTACTTTTTTTCGTTCATATCTCGATGAACTGAAAAAAATTAAGCAACGCCTACTACGCCCCCCCCCCCCCCCCCCCCCCCCCCCCCCGACTCGCACTACTTTTGTGCAACAAGCCGGATTATTCAGGCAACCATATTTAGATATTTTGAAGAAAATACACGTGAAAGCTATAAAAGCAATAAAAATGTATACGATAAATTAATGGAAAATGCTATAGTAGAGTAGACATGTACATCTATACGCATTGATTTAAAAAAACAAAAAAACCTCTTCGATAATCATGTCATGAGACTCGGTCGGTGGCCAAAGAAATGTAGGAAATTTCACGCCTGTAACTTACTTGTAAGCGATGTTCTACAGCTGTTGGCGAAAATTAAACGGTTCCACAGACAGCATAATGTTAGACACGTTCCCTTCATTCACTTTCATAAAATATAAACTAAACACGAATAGGACAATTCCTTCCGTAAAAATGCACAGCAGCTAGAGGAAATGACGTCATTTACAAAACATCACCTGATTCAAATAATAGTGAATGAACGTTCGCATTCTTACGCGACATAAGTATCAATAAAGTTTACACAAACAATACTACAGGCGTATTTAAAGCCAAACAAAATAAATTCAGTTATGTATTGTTAAAGTATGCATATAAATTTAATTATAAGATTTGACCGCAATTATTTTTTGATATTCTTGCAAGTATGAACCGAAAAAACGATGTGCACACTTTTGTACGACCTTTTACGCGGGATCATACAGTGTGCACATCGTTTTTTCGGTTCATACTTGCATGAACCAAAAAATAATTGTGCTCAATTCTTAATTAAGGTTCAAACACGCTGTCCTGGGCACACACCTCTCAGCTATCTGGACTGTCCAGGGCAGAGAGTTAGTTGTTAATGGTTAGTGAGAGAAAAGTCGATGTAGTGACCCACACCTCAGCTATCTGGTCTGTCCAGGACAGAGGGTAGGTTGTTAATGGTCAGTGGTTAGTGAGAAACAAGTCGATGTAGTGGCCTTACACCTTCCCATCATTGAGTCATTAAAACTACCTACAAACCTTATGTCCAATGGCTTAACCACGACATCACCGAGGCCGATACATCATACCGGCATTATAACAATATAAATATTATAGACAATAGAGCGGAACAATGATATTCAGTAACCGCGAGTAATTAACTTCTTTCCCCAAAGCGACGATCGACTACTGTATTATAAATGAGTTATCGCTTTCGTTCCCATGTAAACTAATATCGAAACCGGCCTCGGTGGCGTTGTGGTTAATGAGGCTATATCCGGAATATTTTTATTATTTAGTCATATAGAACAGAAAATCCAATTACGTTTGGTGCATATATGACGCCGCACTCCGCATTGTTTTCACTACGCTGGCTTATCCAGGTCAAAAACAAAGCCAGTATTTTGAAAGTGGGACACTTTTGACGGGCTCCTACCGATCTCGGTTTTCATTGGCTTATCACAAGTGTGGAATTCCCCAACAAGAGATCACGTGAGATTTCGCAATTTTTGAACAAATTTAACTGTCTTGATTGAGGGGTCGTCTCATATCTCCAAAACATATTTATATCCATAGAGGTATGGTATAACGCCTTTCCAGGGGTCGGTGGGTGTGGCATTTGCCTTGAAATTTTGACAGTGGCCAGCTATTGGCATACGCGTTACATGTAAGGGGGTGTTACTAATTACGTAACGCTCTAGGGGTAGAGGAAGAGGATACTGTGTTCGATTTACGTAACATTTTTCAAGACTACATGTTATTTTTATTAATTACTTAGACCTAAAAAGGTGTTTTTTGGAAATGCGCGGTCAGTCTAGGATCGATCCCCATCGGCGGGTATATAAAATACCATGGTATGTGATATCCTGTCTGTGGGATGGTACATATAAACGATCCCTTGCTAAAACAAAATGTAGCGGGTTTCCAAGACGCGTGTGCAGGGATTTCAGCGGGGTTGGGGTTATAGACTGTTGAGCGAAGTTTATATAGGGCCATGCTCCCCCAGAAAATACATTTCAATTTCTTTTTAAGCTTGGGCAAGTAAGGGTTTCGACCTCCAATACCCTCCACCTGCACATGCACCCGATTCCTCTCTAAGATTATATGTCAAAATTATCAAATGTTAGACATCCAACAGCAGATGGAAGGAAGGATAGGATATGTTTTATTTAACGACGCACTCAACACATTTTATTTACGGTTGTATGGCGTCGAATGATTATTAAATCAATATGCTCTAACTTTGATGTCGTTAAACAACCCCCCACTAACTTTACCTTTTCAAACGAAAGAATATTTATTTGAATTTGTCGCTTTCAACACGTAAAATTAAGATATGAAAACGTCTACTTTAGTATATTTTATTTTAAAAATAAATACATGATCAATGTGTTATACAAACTAAACTTTGAAAGTTCTACTAACACTTTATAAAATATTAATTCTGAAATAGGAAGGTACGATTGTCGATAATACGTTGTCAAGATCAAACCGGTTTTAACTAAAGACTCTAGTACCGTATCCTCAAACAAACGTTCTTCGTACAGCGCAAGATTTCTCTTTTAATTTTTTGAGACGAACCCTACAATTTGAAATCGGCAAACGCACGTGTTAACTGAAACTGACAACAGGCTGTCGTTTATGCTTTGCCGAGCTATGGCGGCACAGGCGACGAATCAAGCGTATACGTTTGACGATATCCGTTCATAGCGAATATACACGACTTTTTTAAAAGGCGTTTGAGCTTGTATTTCACATTTGTACATGATGCTATAATATGGTAACCAGAGAATGTAACGTTGAAACATGCATGGGGTGCCTGTAAAAAATGGTGCGGTGCGGTATACTTTAGCATGCTCATATACCACGAAGGTTTCGAGCATGTCCCACCCAGGGTTCGGTCTCTGGGAAGCCAGGGGCCCAATGCGGGGCAGACCAAACAATTTTTTTTTTTTGAAAATGGTACTAAATGTTTTGCGCGGAACTAGGGTAGTTATAGACGCTATCCGTTACCTCTGAAATGAGCAGTTTCACGCCTAATTTGTTTCTGATTCACTTCAAGGGTGAGGACCGGCCTCGGTGGCGTCGTGGTTAATCCATCAGACATAAGGCTGGTAGGTACAGAGTTCGCAGCTCGGTACTGGCTCCAACCCAGAGCGAGTTTTAACGACTCAATGGGTAGGTGTAAGACCACTACACCCTTTTCTCTCTCACTAACACTTAACCACTAACAACTAACCTACTGTGTTAAACAGACAGCCTAGATAGCTCAGGTGTTTGCCCAGGACAGCGTGCTTGAACCAAAATTGGATAGAAGCACGAAAATAAGTTGAAATGAAAAATGAATCTCGTAAGGACAAGTCCACAAATGGGGGCGCCATAATTAATATTTTATGCTTAGTGAACCTCCCCATTTTGGAATAGACCTAAATGAAAAAATATTTTTTATCGACCGCAGAGATCAATGTGTTCAATTATTAGTCTGACTAAAATATTACTAGCAGTTTGTTGACATTGGTCAAAGAATCATTAGCCAGATCAAAATTTCACTAAGCCAAAAAGGGCTGTAAATCTACAAAGGGCAGGTGATTTTCGAATTAGCTTTTTTTAGTGTGTTAATAATGAAATATACTCTTCAAAAGAAGAAACGCAAAACCACATTGTCGTAACATTTGGAGAATTGATTTAATTATTGAATGGTGAGTCCGATAATTACCAAATGTTGCAGGATTGTTCACAATTCACTGTAGTCCATTGTGAGTAAGTGATAGGACACACCACCAAGGTCAAGGTCATCTGGAGTCAATACCGGGTGTGGCCTCCGCGTGTGTTGACAACTGCCT